>NW_025336346.1:12480810-12560130 GCF_004798865.1 Varanus komodoensis
CCTACAACCCACACTCAGCCCTTGGTTACCATGTTGTCTGAACCCAGTCAATATCTCTTGATTAGGGGACCCCCTTTGTTGGCCTCAGCCAATACTTCCAGTTGCTCTCTTGACTCTATTTCCTCCCAGTTCAGCATTCAAACTCCGTTGTTGACCTCCACAAGCTAGGTTCAGTTCTCTGGTATTCTTGCTCAAGGGCCTTGGTTTTATGCCTGCATTTCGGCATACATTTGCATCGAACAGGAGAGTTGCCTGCCTTTGTGTGAGAGTATTTATGACTACTTTATGTCAGCTAGGGAAATGTGCCTGGAGTAGGACGCCCACATTCTTTAACCTAGCAGGAGAGTCTTCTGTGATGCATGCCAGGAGAAACTCTACGATACAAATCTGGCATTATGTGGTTTTTAAAGGGAATTACATTCATTTGTGATCCATACCAATTTCTCAATTCACTGTTTTTGTGATTGCTGATCTTCCAGACCTAAAGGCAGGGTTTTCATCTATTTCCACCTGCGTTTCACTGCACACATTTTGACCTGGAGACTGCAAGCCTATGTATATTTAGACAGAAAAAAAGCCCTACAACTCCTTGCATTCCCATTTTCTGTCTAAACATGCATCAGATTGCACCCGAAACCTGCCACATGGTCTGCATTCTTCTCCAAACACTTGGCAGGAATTCATGTTTATGCTACATCAGCTTTCCCCAACCTGGCACCCTCCAGATGTTCTGTACTACAGCTCCAAGCATGTTGGCTGGGATTATGGGTATTGTAGTCAAACCATTTGGAGGTCACCAGGTTGGGAAGGCTGTGCTATACTTGCATCAGACCTCTGCTACTTGGACATGTACCTCTGTAGTACATTTTACTGCTTGGGACTTTCCTTAAGCATTCCTTTGCTCACACACCAGATTATCTTTTCATTTCTAAAAAGTCCCTTCACACTGTTGGACATCCATTTGTTTTTCTGCTCCCCAGCCCTGCTGTCTCAACTGCTGCATTTTGCAGACTGCCCCAAAGTTGCATCAGTCTTTCTTGAAGCCAAACAAGGCATGAATCTGTCGTTTTCTTTCCCCTTTTCCCCTTGCGCAGTCCATGTTTAAAACATAGAGCACTATAGGCTCATAAAGGATCCATTCATTTGTAAGCAATTTACACACACACAACTCTTTTAAAATATAAACAAAGAATAAATAGGGAGAGTGAGACAGATGGGAAACTGTCATGAGGGTAGTGGGGCTTTAAGCCCGTGAACCCCCAATCTCCTCTGCTGCCCCAGTGAGAATCAGGCCTGTGGCCCAGAAAGGGAACCTGCCAGAGAAGACTTTGGTTCCTATATTTTGCAACGGATGATCTGTAGCACACGGCGTGAAACAGCACAGAGTGACATTTCCCCTCAATCACACACATGCGTTCGCAGTGCTTACCCTGCATCAGGGGTGCTGAATGGTCTTCCTCACTTGCCCATGCCCCCTGATGTTACCTGATCCCAGCCAGGGCTGCTTTGCTTGCCCCACGTCTCCCCCAAGAGGAATGGGGCAAAACAGGGCCTGGCTTCCATACATGGGCTTTCCCCAGCCACAGAAAACCTGAGCACACCAAAGCTACCCTGACCACCGGGTGGAGCGACCCCCAGGTTGCAATCTCTGGCCGGCACGGAGAACAACATGCGCAAAAGCTTTGCAGCACAGCAGCTTCCAGGCGTGGTACAAGCCTGAACAGGGAATGCTGCCTGCCTCCGTGAGCATGCCCGTGAATCGCACGTCAGGCAGAGGTGCTCTGGAGTAACGTTTCTGTGAAGGGCCTCGCATGCATTCCCCAGCAGCAAGAATGGTATGACCCCGGCCTTGGGAAACCAGAGGTGTGTTTCTGCTAACTCCTTCAATGCCACACCCTGCCTATAACGCACTGCAGTTCACACAGCGTGCAGCAAGAGCCCCTGTGCCAAGTGGGGATGCCTTTAAACATTGCTGTGTTAAACAGTGCTCCATAACCGAGCTCGAGCCAGAAGATTTTCCTTTTTTCCTTCCTTAGTGAAAATTCTATAATGTTGAAGGGCAGAGGCAAGGACAGTGAAAAGAAAAGGATCCCGCACAATTTACCACCCGGGGGTTATAAAAGGCTCGCTACCACACTGATGAAACATCATCCTCTTGCCTCATTAAATTTAAAAACACTGTGGTTTTCTCAGATGACTCATGATCTGAAGGATGATTATGTTTTTTCTTTAGAATGTAAATGAAGTAGAAGTAGTCTGGCATTGGTACTTATAATTTTGCTTCCTCGCTGGGTTATTTTAAGACACTGTTGTATCCAAATGATTAATTTCAGCCTCGAAAAAAGTTGTTTCTCCCTGAATTAACCAAGATCCAGAGCACAATGTATGCACAAGATCCATTGCTAGCTATAGAAGAAGAAAGAGGACTACAGAAAGAACTGCAAAGGATTACTAAATTATATTTTAGTAATAATTGTATTACTCAGCACTAGCCCTGTGGCAAATATTTTGATTCTTCCATTTTCAGCTTGCAGGGCAGCAGGAGTTCCTGGATGCTGCTCTGCGGGAAGCCTCTTTGTAATGAGCCTTGTTCATGCTGCAAGCAAGAGCAAGGCTTTTCTAAAGCTCTAGAAGTACCATTCCTTCCCGCGTGCCACAGCACAAGCCCCTCTGCAGCCCAGCACCACTTCCTAAACACCACTTCCTATGAAAGAGTGCAAGGTATTGTGGATGCTTGGAAGTTCAGGAAGGGCTGCCGGGCCTCGCTTTAAAGGTCCCATGCCACTGAAAGTGCATGGGGCATTTCAAAAGTTTGTCTTTAAAAAGCCAGAGGATCTCTTAAGCCCCTCCTGCACTTTAAAAGGTACATGAAAACCCTGCCCCCCTCCCCAAGGAGCAAAGTCATTGAAATTCTCCCTCTCCCTGAAAAAGAGTAGACAAGACAATGCCTCTTTTTCGGGGAAAGAGAAAATCCAAAAAAAGAGGGGGCAAGATTTTGCACAACACTATGTATTTTTCACAATCAGCTTATAATATTTGATTAAAAATATTTTTGGATTTTTTTTAAATGCTGCCAAAAGAATCTTTAATTTGCCTGTCTCCAGCACCTCATGAAAATTACTCAAGCTCATACTGAGATGGTCCTCCAGGGTGAAGCATGTCTCAAAGTGAGAAGCCATCACTGGGAATACGCTATTTTGCCCCTCCTCTCTGCTGCGACCTAACAGCAAACGGCACCCTTAAGCCACACCCGACGAACCACAGACATCACCAGGAGACTACGCAGAGTGCCCCTCCTGAGGCATCTATAACTGGGACCCCATTCAGAGGGCTCCATTTGCATTGCAAATACTGTTAAAAGGAATACTTTAGCAGATTATCCCTTTTCTGGAAGAAATGAAGACTGAGAAACTTGGTTAGGAGTAGATGCAGGACAAAACAGAAACCACTTCTTCAGATGACATGGGATTAATTGATAGCGGGGGGAGCAAATCTTCTTTGGCCGGGGGTCCTTGGTGGGGCATCAGTGTTGGAGAGCCACGTGCCCACAGTGGACGGGGCCACAACATCGTCGGGGCAGGGCCACCCGCACTGCTGGCATGTGCCCCCCAATGGGACGCCTCGGATTCCTTTTGCACACGCTTTCTTGTTCTTTCTCCCACCACCCATGCTTCTCTCCTGAAGATCCCCTCATTCCAAGCAGTTAAATTTGCTGCCACAGGAAGAGACGGCATCCATTAGGTGGGATGGCTCTAAGGTGGGGTTAGACAAATCCCTGGTGGACGCCTCTTTCCATGGCATCTCCATGATGGCCAAAGGGCCCCTCTAGCCTCAGATTCAGTAGGTGCCACCATATGCCTGTTGCTGAGGGCATCACTGCAAGGGACCTGATGCCTTCGGGCCTGGCTTCCCATACGCATCTGATTAACCTCCAAAGGGACCAGGATACCAGACCAGCTGCACCTTTGGCCTGATCGGACAAATCTGCCTCACTAATTTATTCCATTTAAGCTGCCATGTTCTTCTATTCTTACCAAATCTGTGAATGTATTATATGATCCGACTCTGCTCCAGTTACACAAAGAGATCATGACCGGGCCTAAGTCATCTATTGAATGTCACCGATCAATGTAGAGAATAAAGCACCCTGCAGAGTTACAGTAATGCAATTTAAGAATTCCTGAACTATAATTTATTGTTTTATAAAAAGAAGCATAGTCTTTTCCCATGCACATTTACTCAGAAACAAGTTCAAAAGTAGTACTGGGATAATAAGTTGGGATATATCAATCGTTCAGTAATAGTGGGCATTCATCCCAAGTCAATGTGCATAATATAGCAGTCTCCGACTGTAATCCTTTACCCACTTACCTGGAAAAAGACCCATTCAGTTCAATGGGGCTTCCTTCTGAGTAGCTCCTATTGGATTTCACTGTCTGTTAGTTAAAGCTGTTGAAATATTTACTCAGTTACATGTTAGCATCTGTTCTGTCTGTTATTTCAAAGTATTATGAGAAGGTCAACAATGCATGAGTTTAATTCATTGCCTGATTTGTAAATTTAGGGTCACCTTTTGCTCCTAACAGGGTCTCCAAGGCAACTTACAGTTACTCCTATTCTTAACTTTCCCATTCTAGTACCTACCAAACAAGCACTGTTTTCTGAAGAACATGTCCTTTGATGGCTCTCCTGACCTTAGACACAGAGCCAATTTCGCCATAGCTGTTGTTTCCCCTATTATTAAAAGTTTTATATCGCACTTTATCTGAATGCTCAAGGCAGCTTACAGATAAAATACCTTAACATCGTAAAGATCTCACAGGAGACCAACAAAATTCAAGCAATGGGAGCTCCAAGGCTGAACTCTAAGGGACAACAACAAATATTAATTTGGAATATTTCCACAATCGTAACTTTTTTCTCAAGACACTTCTGCAAGCTTTCAGAAATCTCTTCAGCAAGAAATCCATGCTAAACATCAAGCAAGTGTTCAGTCCACATATAGCCTTGCAGGTTTACCCTGACTGATTCTAAGCTGTTGCTAATTCAACCTTCTAGAACAGAGTAGAAATTCTAGAATCCAAGTGTGTGGGTCTTCCCCCAAAAGCAACAATGCAGCTCTGCTCCGTGGTAACACAACAGACTCTCAGGAAAAGCATGCCAACCTTTGCTCGCATGAGAAAATGTACTTAGAAACAGGATAAAATATACCAGGAGGAATAGGGATGAGGAAAGCAGGTCTTCCAAAGGTTTTGGCAGTTTAAACAAATAATATGTAAAACATTTTACAGAAGTGTTCTAATAAAATTCAGTGTGAGGTTGGAATAGAGATGTATGGTCATATTGTAGCCATATTTACTTTCAAATAAATCATACTTGACTTGGGAATCACTCCCATTGAATTCTGAAGCTTACTTCTGGAGAAATGTGCATTGGATTGGTTGATTACCCAGTGTGCTGGGACCTTATATTCACAGGACTTGATTAAGGAAAGAGAAAGGGAGTTGTTCCTATGTAGCACAATTCCTATCAAACTGAACAGGGAAGGAGAGTGGGTTGGAAAATATTTAGCACCACCAAACCAGCTGTGTCATAAATTAGGTATTCTGGGAAAGACAAATTTGTATTTATCTCCCTGGAAAACATATGTTGTATTTTCTGCTATTTAAAGCCAGGAGGTCAGGGTGGGAGTTATCTGAAGAGACATGTGCTGAATTATATGTTGATTGTGAAAATATAAAGATGGAAAATACAGCAGAGCTTGCCAATTATGTGCCATAAGCTACATTATTTCAAATCTCTACAGAAGTCATCATTCATCGACAGCAAATTGGAGAAGGGAACCCACCTTTTCCCTGCTTATCTTGAGCTGCCCCCTTCTATGTGCCATCATCCAGTATGGATGGGACTATTCAGGAACGTCCATGGACTGAAAAATGGTGGCCTTGAAGATTCTATAAAGTGCCCATTGCTCTGATAAATTGCCAACATTTTCCAGGTGCCAAACATCCACCACATTTCACTGATGTCATTAAATGCAAGGTAGGGGGAGTCTCTTCTGCAGTTTGTGGACTCAAGTTGAAACAGAGTTCTAAAAGAAGTATGCTGCCTTTTTAAAATGAAAGCAATGCAACAGTTTCTGGCTTTATGCATCAAACTGCCCGAATGAGGTTGTTTGCCCACATCAAAAGAAACGGCAAAACTAGAAAGAAAATGGAAGGTGCCATTCCAAAGTTAATGGCCATAACCCAGCACAGAGTTGCACATGCTTAAATCTCTTTATGACAATGGGCAATCCTGAATGCACTTACTAGAGAGTAAGCCTTGCCCCACGCCACGGCACTTACTTCTGAGTACATCAGCCCAGGATAGTCCTCTTAACTGCTCCCAACTCTGCTGTATCACGACCCACATCCTTCAGCCTTTAAAAAATCAATTCCACATTCCCCAAACATTTAATCAGTACTTTATTATGCGTAAGCTTTATTTCACATTTCAGGGAGATGGTTTCCCAGTGACATTGTGTCAGAATATATTTTATGCAGCTTCATTTTCTTTTAGAGAAAGCCACAACAGAACTTTAGCCAGCTCTAGGTATCCTACGCGTAACCCCTCTAACATAGTGTAATGTAATCTTTTTGTTTCTCTAAAACATGTACTCACAAGATACTTTTGAAAGCAGGTATGAAATGAGAATTCCTGCAGAAGTGACCTTGGGGCAATGTTTTTATCTGACTATGACAGTCACTGCCTAGAAAGACTGACTGTTTGGCATAAAGCATCATGCTAGTTTTTAGATACTTGATGCCAGATTTCCAACCTGGCTTCTGGTTTTGCAAGAAAACTTTTCTGCCTGCCAACCCACACCCCAAAACAACAAAACAACCCCCACAACCCTCTGTGAGTCATTTGACAAGTTATTTACATACATGCATTGATTCTAGTCAAACCAAAACAAAACTATCATTCATTCCTGAAGAGCCAGCATTTTACTGACCCCAGTGCAAATGTTTCTAGTCCCTGTGAAAAACTGACTGCATGACTTAACAGGAGCAGTGTGATATTAGGAAAAACAAATTCAAGTGAGATTTTTTTCCCCTTCTCTTCCATGAACAGCTTGTGACTGTTTCCGGTTCGTGGAAGAAAACCCATAACTTTCAATAATTATGCTGCCATGAATGTCTCATGGGCCCACATGAAAGCATTTATTTCTTAATGGGGAGGGGATACAACTGCTCTAGCATCTACACCTGCGCTCGCTCATTGCTCCATGGTGCTGATTATTATGACTCTGAAGAAACCAACCCCTGGAGTGCATAAGCTTTGCAGCAAGAGAGAAATCCCACAACCGGTTTCCGCAGCACGTGCTGTTTTGTGCAATCACGGTGCCGTGGAGTGCCAGGTGGGTACCAGCTTTGTAATGGAATCAAATTTGGCTGTGCCAAAATTGCCCGTCCTTTTACAACCTCTTTGTTTTTCTGCAAAAGAGGCAGTCATTTTTCTGCCTCTTTCACAGAGATTTTGAGAGTTGAGAGACATTCCTTGGGGTACAAGGCTTCCGTGCTTACCTTACCATAAAGAGGTGGTACTTAAGCAGGGTACATGTGAACATACTCTCTTTTTCTTTTGCCATTTCTACCCCATTCTGTCGTCACACCTTTCTGAAAATCCTGACATTTCATTTTTACATGTCTGGATCTCCAATAGCCAAAGATCTCTGAGCCATTTATAAATATTAAAACCTTAAAATACTATATTATGCATAATATGAAAACAATATTTAGCTACAAACATATAAACAGAGGAGATACACATGCAGAGTATCCATGATCAAATTAAAAACCTCTCGTATGTTATTTTATCATATTGTCCTTTTTATTTGTTATTTGTTGTTGTTCTTGTTACATTGCATTTATAGCCAACTTTTTTCCTCTTGCAAATAACCCCAGGCGACTTAAATAGTTCTCCTCTACTCCATTTTATCCTCACAACAGCCCTGTGAGGTAGGTTCAGCTGAAATGAAATGACCATCCTAAAGCTACCCAGTGAGCTTCATGGCTGAGTAGGGACTACAGCCAAGGCCTGCCGGTTCCCACCGTCCCCCGTGCCACACTGACCATCAGCAATGTCAAATGCCTGGGAGTAAAGGAAGGTCTTTACCTAGTACAAAACGATAACGATACTGGCACCAGGGGGGTCTCCCTTAGGAGATTATTCCGTGATTGGGGGCTACCACTGGAAAGGTCCTCTCTCTTGCTGACACCTTACACAGCACTTAGATAATAAGTGTATTCCATGGCTAAGCATGGGTAACAGGGAAGGCTTTCTGGCAGGTCTTGTGGTCCCAGGCTGTAGAAGGCTTTACAGGTTGAAGCCAGCACCATGAATCAGGCTGAGAAGTAGAAAGCCAGCCAGCAACAGCGTTCCATATTGAGAACTTCTTGTTCCTCTTATATTGTTACTGCATTTTGCACAAGCTGAAGTTTTTGGTCCTTCATCAAGGGTAGTCCCATATGGAGAACATTGCAGTAATCTAATCTGGAGGCATGCAGCGGATAGGCGACTGGAACCAGGTTCTCCGTGTCCAAATAGAAATGTTGCTGAACCAAACAACCAATGCTGGAAGAAGCCACTAAGGTTACCTTAGCCCCGGGTGACAAGGATAGCTCCAGGAGAACCCCTCCCCCCCCCAGGCCACCAACCTGCTCCTCCAGGGGGACACAACCCCAATGAGAACTGGTTGAGCACCCTCCACCCAGTCAGAAGAAGCAGACTTTGGTCTTATCTGGACAGAGCGTCAACTAATTAACCCTCATTTATTTATTTTTTACAGTATTTCTATTTCTAACAGATTCCAGAGTGGCAAACAGTATAAGGTTAAAATGAATGCAAGGAGAAAAACAATACATTAAACATATTTCAAAGCAAAGGAATATGAAGACTGTGGCTGGTCATCCAGTCCACTGGCAGCCAGGCACCAGTTCAGCACATCCACAGCCTCACCTGCTGGAGATGAAAAGGAGAAGGAGGGAGAGAGGGAGAGAGTGTGTGTGTCTGAGAGAGAGAGAGAGAGCGCGAGCGAGCTGCATGTCATCAGCAGACCCAGGACAGGCGATCCACTCACAGACTCTGGATGATCCCAGTCAATTATTTCACCAGGATGTTAAATAGCATGGGGGACATAACAGACCCCTGCAGAACCCAATACCGGGCAAATGCACAGGACCAAGCAATATTTCCAAAGCAGCAAACAAAATCTGACTGTAAGCTTTTATTGGATTTTGTTCGTCTTCTTTTCTTTGCACTGTTGTTGTTTAGGCTTTGTTTTGAAACATTCCATTAAAAAATTAAAAGGAAAAACAATTTTGCCAGTTGAAGGGACCAGGTTCTCATCTCATTGTGTTCTTTGATCAGTTTCATACAAAAGTATTTACTAAGTGAATACTGTTTTCCCTTCTGATAGTTTAATGTTCTTAACTTGCTTTATTATTCCAACAATACTAGGACTAATTTCCTATTGTACCCCCAGGACAAGGGGCAGAAGGCAGTTAAACATTTGCCCCAAATACCTAGCAATAGCTCTCTTGGAGAGGGATATCTTCTCTTTATACCTTTAAAATTTCCTTCACAGGAACGCTTCACAAGGCCATGGGAAAGCTTTACAAGTAGCATCAAAGGAAAACAATACAGTCCTCATGTAAACAGGGATGCTGTGGACTCTTGAGTAGTCACCAAGAATGAGCCATCTCACCACAACTCTGCACTATAAACAGATCATTTTTATACCACCTTGTCATAGTTTACTCATAGGAAAAAAAAAGCTGATCTCATAGCCACCCATGCAAACGAAGGGCTAAGTTCCCAAGGTTTCCTGAGAAGAGGAAATTGCTGTAATATGGGTCTATCTATTTAGTCTGAGCTTCCGAACAGTTTCCTCTTGTGTGACAGAAAATGGCAAATGATATAATTGTTGATGTTGGTGGTGACTTAAAAGAGAACACGGCTGTGTGTGTTCTGTGTGTGACAGAACATAGAGAGATTAATTCCCACCCCAGTTCATAGAACCACAGAGTGGTCTGGGTGAGATTTTTTTTCAGCATTGCCCCAAGACTGATTCTACATTGCCCCAACACAGCACCCTTCCGTAGAAGTCATGTTACAACAGCATCATTCCACAATTCTTGGTATACATCCAAAATGAAAGCACTCTCCATGCGGCATTTGTCCTATGAATCTACGGCCTTGTTCAGCCACTTGCTGCCTCAAATGCTATGCAACCCTTCAGATGTTTTGGGCTTTGATTCCTATCAGCCCCACCAGCACGGCCAGAGATCAGATATGCTGGTAGTTGTAGTCCAAAACAGCTGGAGGGCATAAAGGCTGACATGGGTCGCAGTAGTCAGGCAAGTGAAGTCTCTCCGTATGCCTACAACTGTAGTCCACAAGAACCCGATTGTGCTGGCTCCCTGATTCACACAAAACAGCCATTGGCCTTCTCCAAAGTCTGCCCAGCAAGGGTGTAACCAGTAAAGCTTCCTTCCATTGTGCTGGACTATTTCTTTTGCAGTAAGCACAGGATATATGTTAAGTCATGTCCAATATTAGGCCATCCAACTTGCTTGGCTTAATGGAGGCATTTGGTGAGCCTTTGATGTTCTTGATGGATCAAGTGTGGAATTTCTTTCATCATTAACTGTGGCAGAACAATATGATTCCCTTTTCTTATTGAGCCTCCCATTTCATTAGTTGTCCACCAGCATCAGGGTACTCTCCAAAGTATTGCTAAAGTACCTGGGCCATCCTGGTCTCATCTCCCATCAGCCCTCCGGAAGTTCCACATTCCCATTTGGATGCCATGAGCCCTATCTCTGGATGCTAACAGAGAGTATTTATTTATTTAAAACATGTTTATGCCGCCCCCATCGCAACAAAGCCTCGGGGCGGCTCACAGCAAGAACAAAATTATACAATAAAAGTACAACTCTTTGAACTTGTATCAACCTTCTGTGTTGAGGGGATTCATGATAAGGTTTTCTGCTGTGCTGTGTTATTTGCTCTCATACTCAGCTACTATGCTGAATTAACCATTCTTATGAGAAATTTTGACATTATAATGCCACTTGGTCTACATTTTTTGCTTTACTTAAGGTCAGCAATGGTTTCTGGTCTGTGAGAGACAAGTGAAAGAAGACAGGTGCCTGCAAAAGAGTTTTGAAGTCCAAATGTTCCGTTCTTCCCACTTTTTCACTTTCTGCATAGCATTTTTCTGCTTCAGTAAGAGTTTTGAAGTAGAATGCAACGGTTATCCATTCTCAGCTTTGTAGCTGTAGTAACAGTCCACATATTTTACAGCTGGCTACATCAGTGCTAACCACTGTGGACTTATTAGCACCATAAAAGCTCAAGACTGGAGCACTGGATGTCATTTTGTTTTTGCAACAGCAGCTTCATGGTCCAGTCCCGCAAACAGGAGATGGTGGATTTCAGGAATGGATTTGGTGCTGTGCTCCCATCGCTCTTGATGTCTTACAAGCATCTGACTGGATAGTTCACCACTCCCAGAAACACATCTACAGTGTTAGTCAATGCTTTTGGCTCTCTGATGGAATTTGCTTACTGTAGGCACAGCTGATCCCAAAAATTCTATTTTACTTGGATGAAAATGGCTTTTTTCCCATGTTTAACTTCAGCCTAGATTCATGGATCACATTCAAGTTAAAGGGCAGCATTTTTCTTATGAACTTCCATTGAAGTTCCACGTATTGAGATCCATGAGACAGTGGCTCCTTTGTTATGGGATTATGATCCCCACACCAAGTAGACTTTATAGATAATCATCCAACTTTGTGAATCATCCCAAAGTGATATGCAGTCCTCTCATGGTGAGTGAAAAGCACTCTTATGATTTCCTTAATAAATTACTCATTTGACCAAATCATTGGTCAACCATCTAGTAAATTTGTTTCACATGTCCAAATTGCAATGGGATTATCATATATTTTCCTAATGAGAGCACTGTATTGTATAAATTAATTTTATAATATCATAAAAGTGACTTAATTGGGATGGGTCCTTCAATGTTCCAAACTGGTATAGCTTTTTTAAACCACAGAATCATTTCTAACAGTGGGAAATCTAAAATACAGTTACTGCTAAGGTGTACAAAACCATTCCTACAAAACCATTACCATTCTTATCATTTTTAAAATAATGATGAATATCTTAAATAGATATAAATAGATTTAGTTTTATATTAAATATATTCTTTTTAAGAGTGCAAAGTCAAGCAGTGGAGATAATATGCTTGACACTGGATGCTGATTTATCATATAAGACAAAGAATAAGGACACCTGGGTGACTGCATGTTTAGCTGCTATTTTTTTTAATGGAGTTAAAGTCAATCAATCTACACTAGTGCAACTGTGGCTCTCAGTGCAGTATATCCACTAAATTGGGATAGTGTCCGTGTAAAAACACCCTTAATTTCAGGGGCATTACTTCAAATTGCAGGGAGCAATTGCGTCATAAAGAGAAGGCCATGTGGAGGATACAAAACCGCCACTAATGTGAATACCCAAGGCTGACTGAGAGTAGGCTTCAAAGCACACTGCTGCACGCAGCACTGAACAGGAAGAGAAACTGAATGTACAGGACCCGAGAGCTGATTGGGCACTCTCTGGTATGGAAAGCCAGGAAGGCCAATATGCTACAGTTATCCTCTCTAGGTCATATATTCATGAAGACATTATTTTATATTGTATTTTTGTATTTTTAATTTAATGTTTATATTTATTGTAATTTCATATTATAATTATTTTTAATTTATTGTTGTAAGCCGCCCTGAGGCTTCGGCGAATGGGGCGGCATAAAAATGTTTTAATAAATAAATAAATAATGAGTCCACCATAGTGTGGTTGACGGCCATCGTGCCATGAATTTGGGGAGCGAATTCTGCATCGTGCTGGTCCCTGTCGGGGTCTAAGTGCAAGCACTGGGCTCTGGAGCAGCCAGTAGTTTATCATATCCTGCAGTATCTGATGGATCTGATCACCAGCTCCTCATCTGGCTAACATGTTGCTGCACCACATGGCACATGAGTCTCGTAGGACAGTGGTCCTGCAGCTTGCATCACAGCGGTGGGAATCCACACAGCACCAGGGGCACGGTTTGTGGCTGGCACAGGGTCCTCTGGAGCAAAACGTATCTTTGGTCAACCCCGGAAGCATCTGCAGACCCCGCCAGTCAGTTCTCATTCAGGTCAGGGGCCGTCCGATCAAGCAGAGTTGCTCACTACCTGCTCATTAACAGCTCAGCAGAGCTCCTTCTGGCTGCAGGACACGGTGGCCAAGCTGCATCAAGAAGAAACTGGCAAGAAGATGGATGAAAAGGCTCTGCAGTGACACACCATATCGGGCCATTATCAAGGAATGCTGTAACTGTGAACTTGACTCCATTGTCCGAAATGATGGTGTCTGGCGGCCCGTGTGTTATGAAAGGTCTCCATAAAGTCTTGATAACAATTCAGAATGTCACCGATGAAACAGGAACCATTTCTGACCTTTAGAAATGAGTCGGCCACTGTCAAAACTGGCTGCTCCTGAGAGGGGCAGGCCAAGTCCTTAAGACATGCCGACCATGATCCCCCCGCCCCGCATTCCTATTGCTGCACTGGGGCATGTGGGGGGTCGTCTTGAATCATGGCATTTTGCAGAGCTCTCATGCATTCTTCAAACCCACCATCCATCCTGGGCACATAGCTATGGACAAGAAGGGCCTTCATGCACATTACGCCACAGCGCCCAACATGGAAAGCCTCCAACTCTCAGTGCCTCCACACCTTGGGGATGCCCGGCACTCCCTGGCATGGCAAGCCATGATAAGGCAAGATATTTTGCTTCCTGAAACCTGGATGTGACCCCCTCGCCATTCTTTGGCCGACATTGTAAAAAGTATGGCTTTGCCATTCAGTCAATGCTTTGTGACTTTCTCTGCCCCCCTTTCTGGGGTCAGCTAAAGCAGGTTGCTTCATCCTTCTGTATGGTAGGACCAGTCCTGAAAACATTTACAAACCAAGAGCAGACTATCCTTCCATTTGATTGGGGTACCAGCATGTGAGTGCAGGTATGTAAGAGAATAACAGTGGTAGACGGCATTAAAGGCACCTCCATGAGAGGCATGTTAGCATCACACTGAAGTCAATAGATATTGTGTTTTTCGGGTTTGCGACCTAATGGTTTTACAGAAATTTGGAGTGGTGGGCTGCTGGTTTCCTACAGATTCCCCCAACAAAGAAAAGCAATCAGTCTATAAACATAAGTCATTGCTGTTTGTTTCGATCATTTCAGTCATCTAAAAGTGTCACTGGTAGTTGATGATTATGTACGGAAAATGCCACTGGCTTTGTTTTACTATAAATCAGAGGTGGACAGACAGTAATCCCCAGATGGTTTGGCCAGCATTCTTGGCCACTGGCCATGCTGGCAAGGGCTTCTGGAAACTGCAATCCAAAACATGACGAGAATGACTGTCTTTCCACGCCTAGTCCACTGTCGACCTTATTGGAGAAGTCTGGAGAACTTCCCCAGTGAAATGCTTCCCTTTCCAAGTCCCAAGGATTCAAATGAGTGCTGCAAACTGCAACCCCTATTCCTTTCAATGAGACTTCCGTAAGAGAAACACCCAATGGACTTTGACCCTTATGCTAATGCCCTCATGATGCTCATCTACTGCTGTATATATAAGGGCTTCTTTTTACCTTATCTTAACAATAGACATTAAATATGGCTGCTACAATTAATAAGCATTGATCTTTCCCACTGATCAATGCAACATGTATACTTTATTACATCATTATGAACAGTTCTGCTTCATAGCTGGAAGATGTGCAATGCCACCTGGAGATTTTTGCTAACCAGATTCATTTTTTTCCCAAATGAATTTCTTTCTTAAAGGCACATTTTGCAAAGTCATATAAAAAAGAAAATACACCCCAAATTGCTAACCTGGTTCTTTGCTTATCCTTGGTGAAATACCTAACCTAACAAAAAATATTGTTTGTGTTACCTCTAGAAGAGATTTGAAACTGAGCTTCGGAAGAAAAGACTGTGAAAACTAGGACCAGTGTTAAGTCCTTTTAAATCCCACTGCTTTCAATTGGGGTGCAAAGCATCTGCTGTTCCCAGAAGAGGCACATGTATGTCTCCACTACTTGATGCATGGTGAATCCAATCAAGAACTCGCCCTTGAGAGACTTGTGAGATCATGATGGTAGGCCATGAGAAGAAAGGACCCTCAGACAGTATTTGGGCTCCAAGCTCTCTGACCAAGCTCAAGAGAACAACTTCAATGGTACCCAGCTGATGCAGGCACCATAGCACGAGTGCAATTCGTCATCACATCACCCAGCAGACCAGGCTTGTGGTTTCTACCATCACAAGACATGGTATGGGCATCTCTGTGTGAACAAGGGCAGTGTTCTTCAGATTTTTTCATAATGCACAGACAACGTCAGAGCACACTCTCGGTTTGTCTGGAGTGCCAGCCATGCCTGGCGATGCACGAGGGTTCATACTCACCTTCTGTGAGCGCCTTGAATCTAGACACTCCCTCAGCTCTCACTTCTGCCCAGCTGTTCCTCTGATCCTGCCTGCCAGGAGAGATTCTGAGCTTTCCTACACAGGACTGTTAATCACTCGATCTGCTCTCAGTTTCATCACAGCATCTGACTTCTGCATAAAGGGCTTTTCCTTTCCTGCATTTCCACTACATTACCTTTGATGGAGCTGTGCTATAAGAAAATGACAAGAATGCACCAGGAGAAACACCACTTCCAGCATTTCACCCATTCTAAGAAAACATACAAACCTGGGGAACAGGGAGGGAGGAGAGGAGAGGAGAGGAGAGGAGAGGAGAGGAGAGGAGAGGAGACGAGAGGAGGATCACAACATTATCTGAAGAACCCATCTCCAACCATGAGTAAGAGCCTCAAGCGCACAGGAAAGGTCTCGTGGATTTGGTATCCGAACAGCCTTCAAGGGCAGCCATCTAGTTTTTCCATCTCAGGATAAGGCTCTGAATGCTGGCCACTGTCAGGTCCAAATCTGAAAAGCAGCCCTGTTAAGATCTCCCTGGAGGCAGTCGGTGAATTGTGATCCAGCTGCTTCCATGATCAGGATGCCCATGAGTTGCCCAAGATCCGAAGGACGCCATAAGTGGTCATTCGAGAAAGAAAGAAACAAGGAGGCCACTCCTCGCTTGCAATGCCCAGGCTCATCCCACAGTTGCTGCTGGGATGCGGGTTTCACAAGCTTCTCCTTTGCCTCAGACAGAGGTTGCCTCACACCTGTTTGACCTGAAGTGACCATGGGACAAAGGGGGTGTGCATCTGTGCAGAAGGCTTATGGGCAGTACTGAGCAGCGTGCTGGACTGGAACTCTGGCTTCTGGTCCCTACTTAGCCATGAAGTGCACAGGATGCCTTTGCCCAGGCACTGGCTCTCAGCCTAGCCTACCTCACAGGGTTGTTGTGAGGAGAACATGGAGAGGAGACTCACATAAACTTCCTTCTGTCCCTTGCAAGAGAGAAAGAAACCAGTCTATGAAAGTACCAAATTAATACACGAAAAGTAAAGCCTCTTGCAAATGGCTTCCTAATCTTTTTACAATTCTTTCTGTTTTCCCAGTTTCCAACTCCCTTCCAGGTCAGAGGAGTTATCCATTGAATTAATTTCATTTTTGCTTAGATTCAGCTTCAGTGAAATCACAGGATCCACAATGATTTGCACAGAAACAAGAATCACAGAATTCACACATGGACTTTCAAATAAAGCAGATCCAAGCAGATCCATGCAGATTGCACCCAGATCTCCCCAGGCAGCCAGGTTCTCTGTAGCAATTTCACCCCTCAGCTCCCAAGATGAGCTGGAATTGAAATTCCGCCCAGGAGTGGTTCAGTGCAAAGAGCCACTGAAAAGAAAGTGACTGAGAAAACTCAGGTGTACACATGTTATTACTTGTATATGTCTAAAGGTGCAGCTCTGAACCTACTTACTCAGGAGTGCGTCCCTCTGAACCTGGTGGGGCTTTCATCACAGTAAATGTACCTAGCACTGCACTCCCTTTCGCTTCACTAGACTGCAAATGCCGATAAACAGCTGCCTGAAATTTTCTACAGCATAAATGCTCTACCTCTTTTTAAAGCACTTCATTTGAAACTATGAAGGTGACTGAATAACTCAGGAACAGATCAGAACAAGTGGGGCCTTGTAACAAAATTCTGTAACGGGGAGGGCTTCCGTTCAGAGGTAAGCCACTCTTGTATTGCATCCCATCCCAGCTTTGTATCTGAGAACAGAATGCAGTGAGGTTGCCTGGGCTTTCGGAGAAGCAAGGTGGGTCGCAGAGACCGGTGTGGGCCTGGAAACATGGGATTGGCCTCTGAAGGGAGGGGAGGATAGGTGCTGGGATCAAACTGCTGGGACCGGAGTCAGGAGAAGCATACAGTCAGGAACACGTAGGGCAATGCAGCAGATGGTCTGGTTATGCTGGACACCAAAATCACACTGATCTTAGAGCAGCAGAATCAACCACAGGGTTTTCTAAGATGGATATAAGAGGAATAAAAGTGTTTGGGATACACTTGGGTCTGGTTTTACCAGGGCAGGCAAGCAAGCCTTTTTCTTGGGATGAACAGCAGCCTTCCTTAGGCTCCCACCTACTGGACTCGGTTAAAGCAGGCTGATCAGGCCTTATGAAAGCCATGCTCTGGGGAGACAGTCGGGTAGATCAAAGGGAGCACTTGGAAGGGTGCCTAGTGATCCGCAGACAGCTGACTAATCCTGGCGAGAGGATGCTTCTGGTGGCTCCCTTTTCCCTCTCAGGCTACATATTGGTACCCATGTGGGTTGCCTGGCTCAGGGAGACCTTGGCAGGAGGACATTTGCATTCTTAGGACCTGCCAAGCAAGGGCCTGGGAGGGGCAGCCTGCCCCCTCCCTGGAGTGAGTTCCTGCAGAAGATCCACCCAGGTCACTTCTGTGATCGTGATCGCCATCGCTTCTCCAGGGCTGCTTTCACTCCTGGCTGTCTCCAGGCATTCAATGGGCCTTTTCCAGAACCCAGAGGGATATTTCAGCTAAGGTACTCTGGTGCAGCATCACAAATATCCAGCACAAACTGCATGAGCACAACGAGTACCATGGGTGAGCTTCTCAGTAACTCTTACTGAAAGCACATGCATTTTGAAGCAAAGGATTTGGGGCCTTTGGTACACACTTGCATAATACAGGACCGTTTATAGCCACAGCATTTTTGCTGCATGAGGCTGTTAATCCTCAGCATCTACTTTTGGCTTCATTGAAGAGCTGAAATCTGAACTGTATATGAGGACTATATGCCTCCCCAATTTTCCAGTACATAACCTCTAGGGAACACTGTTAGCTAGCACAAATACACAAGAGCAAATTGTGCTTTCTTCCACCATCAGAAACAAAACCCCATTTTTTCTGCTCTAGTAACAGCCCAGAAAGTTCTGTTCACAAACAGAAGCAACACTGGAGGGTCTAAATGTCCTGTAAAGAATCCATAGATAGTCGTGAGGATGATAGGATAAGTGCACAGCAAACACCCTGTATAGAAATGCTCAGTACTTAGAACCAAGTAAGTGGCCAGAGACTTAGGAAGAAGCATGTACAGTGTGAAACACTGTGTGACGACAATTCCACCCATTAACCTGTAGCCTGAATATTGAAGATAAAAAATCATGGGAACCATGATTAGTCAAAGTAAACTAACTTCCCAAAAACTTTCCTCAAATACCCACTTTATAATTGGTGTGTCTCTGATTAGGAATGAACTGCTTGAAATGTGATTTGAAAACATTCTGAAGATCCCACATTTGGAGCATTTAAAAAAAAAATCTTGCTTATCTGTTGAAATAAACTTGCCCCTCCAAAAAACCCCTTTTTCATAGATTCAAGTTTGCACGTAACTATTTTCAGTCAATAGGACGGACAGACAGACAGAACAGCTGACAGACTATCTACTGGCTCTGACTTACAACTAAGCATTAGCAGCTTAAGACTAAATGGCCCTGGGAAACCACTCCTGAGAAATCAAAGGGCCCTGCCCCTGCCCAGAGGTGCCTTGGGCACACTTGTCTCCCAGTGATGTCTTCTCGTCATGCCCCGTAGGCGGCCACAGGACTCTGTCAGTGCTCTTTCCCTGAAGAGTCTTTGAACTTTGGCTGGCTGGCTTCCAACAATCCTCAGGTCTGCAGTCATAGATGCATGCATTCCATCTCTGAAAGTGGAATTCATGCCATTATATATTCCAGTTTTGATGTGGATTAAAAGCACCACGCAACTCACGTGCCTGGAACGCTGCCCTTAGCATGTCTCACTGTGCTCAGAAACAACAAGAAATGCTTTGGTGCTGCAAACAAGATGCAGAGATCGGGCATTAAAGTTTCACTTCAGTCTGCAAAAAAGCCATTATGAAATTACATTTTTCACAGACTAAACTGTGTGGAAGGTGATTAAATTACCCTATACAGAATGTAGGTATGTGGAAAATGTCATTATGTTTGCACATTACTCAAAAATATCGTATTTGCAATCCAAATGCAAGCATGGTCAGTAGACTTGTTTGCAAAGTCTTCCAATCGCACCTGAAAAATGCACACACACAGTCAAAGCAACACCTGGAAAGCTGGGAAAAGATCCCCCGTTCTCTGCTAGCAACAGGTGAGTTGCTTCTAACCCTGGGGACCCCCCCCCCCCCCCGTGGGGAGGCAGGCATGTCCCTTTAACTCACATGCTCCTCCCCCCACTGGGATTTCCCTTACCTGGCCACTTCCCAAGGTGCTTCGCACTTGGGTAACCTGCAAAAGCAAGGGAACAGTCGGGGTTTCATAACACTCCCCAAACCCTGGGGATCCAAGAGTAGATTTGAGAGGGTGTCCCCCAGGGTAGTCTTTCTTACAGATTCTTTGGGTTGTTTTGCAGGGCAGGCATCCTTTTGTCTCTGAATTATCCACAGTTGGGAAACTGAGGGCAGTCCAGAGCCACACGAACAACCCCCAAAGGGGGAAAGAAGGGGAGAAGAAGACAGGAGAGGAGGGTGGTGGAGCCAAAACAACAACGACCCTGCTATGCCTGATCATGTGTCGGGCACAGAGGAATTGTAACCATGGTACATGGTTAAAATTCCCAAGGAGTTTAACATGTTCTGGGAACCTAATGAATAATGAAGTTCAGACCTGCACTCAGAGACTTAGTATGGATTGAGTGTGGGTTGTTGAACTGGGGGTGCTTGTTGAACTGGGAGTTATTACCCTGTAGTCAGCTTCCAGCTGCACCAACAACCAGTAACTGGTCAATACCAAACAACCAATCAAGAAAACCCATTGTTTGTTTTTGGCTTGTTTTCACCATGGTTTGATATCTTGACTGGGTTCCAAAAACATATTAACCCACCTTTCAACAAAAAGCTGCAGTTCAAGGATAACCCCTGCTCAAGGGGCTCCTGTCTGAACACAGGCCCACAATCAATACCATTGGCCAACATACCACCTATTACTCTTGTAAAAGAGAGATATGCATAAAACGATGAACAGAAATGCTAATACTTTACACATCTGTAGAGAAAACAATATAGCTGCTGACCTCACATGATTCCTAAGAGAGCTCTCTTATATTAGCAAAAAAGCGATATGAAATAATAACAATGTTTATGTGTGTATAAAAATAAATGTTATGTTATGTTATATCATTCGCAAAGTCATGCCCAACCCATTGCGACCCCATGGACAACACTCCTCCAGGCCTTCCTGTCCTCCACCATCCCCCGGAGTCCACTCAAGCTCACACCAACTGCCTCAGTGACTCCATCCAGCCACCTCATTCTCTGCTGTCCCCTTCTTCTTCTGCCATCTATTGTTCCCAGCATTAGGCTCTTCTCCAGGGAGTCCTTCCTTCTCATCAGGTGGCCAAAGTATTTGAGTTTCATCTTCAGTATCCGGCCTTCTAAAGAGCAGTCAGGGTTGATCTCCTCCAAGAATGACTGGTTTGATCGCCTTGTTGTCCAAGGGACTCATAGGAGTCTTCACCAGCACCACAATTCAAAGGCCTCAATCCTTTGGCACTCAGCCTTCCTTATGGTCCAGCTTTCACAGCCATACATTGCAACTGGGAAAACCATAGCCTTGACTATACACACTTTTGTCAGCAGGGTGATGTCTCTGCTTTTTAGTATGCTGTCTAGATTTGCCATAGCTTTCCTCCCAAGGAGCAAACTTCTTTTAATTTCTTGGCTGCAGTCCCCATCTGTGGTGATCTTGGAGCCCAGTAAAATAAAATCTGTCACTACCTCCATTTCTTCTCCATCTATTTGCCAGGAAGTGATAGGACTGGATGCCATGATCTTAGTTTTCTTAATGTTGAGTTTCAAGCCAACTTTTGTTCTCTCCTTCTTCACCTGCATCAAGAGGCTCTTTAGTTCCTCTTCCCTTCCTGCCATTAAAATGTTATTTTTATCCCCTTTCAAACATAGTTAATAGATTCACACGACATGATAAGCCATGGTGGCTTACAAACCGGGGCAGTGCTGCCTGGATCCAGTTAGAGAGGCTTGCTGTGTTGTGGGAGCTCACGCAATGGCATCAAGGCCACAATGGTACCTTTGGAGGTGGCCAACGAAGGGAAACCCAGTGGGGGGAGGAGCACAAGGCTTGTGAGTTAAGGGGACATGCCTGTCTCCCCACATTGGGGTTTGAAGTGACCTGCCTGTTGCGAGCAACGAAGCGGGGAAGTCTTTCCCAGCTGTCCCCCAGTGCTGCTTTGCCTCTGTGGGGTGCATTTTTCAGACATGACTGGAAGATCTTGCAAACAATTCTACCGGCATTTTTGAGTGATGTGCAAACATAAATGACATTCTTCTTTTGCACTGGATAAGTAACAATGCAGTCTGATTCACGTCTACTTGGAAGAAAGGTTCACTGAGGTCAGTGGTAAGCATGCATAAGAGCGCAGCCTGATTTATTAGTAACTGTTTGGAGAAAAAGAAGTCGCAATACATGAAACAGCAGCATTTCAAGGCACAGCTCAACTGTCAGTGGTCACAGTCTAGCTCAAAGATGTTCACACATGGAAGCAATAATCCCAGTAAGGTCACCTAATTCTCTCTTGTTCTGTCACCACTGACTTTATGGGAAGTACTGAGTTCCACTTTCCACTATAAAACAAAAAGGCATGGGTAAGTCTTATCCAGGAGCTCAAAATGGAATCTTATGTGCCAGAATCACCCTAGTCACCAAGATAGCCTTGAATACTGCAACAGAAGGCCATGATCGTCGGAAACTGATAAAATGACTAAGCATGATGATGACTGCTATCCATGATGACTGCTATCCATTCAGGAAATTCAGTGCGAGAGACTCTGTGATGCTTATATCCCGCAGTGGTGTTTCTGGTGCTCTGCTTCATTTGGTCTCTATATTATAACCCCAGGAAATTCCAGGTGACTTCCATGGCCCTCCTTCTCTCCATTTTGCCCTCCCTCCAACCCTGGGAGGTAGCTTGCCTGAGAGTCCACTGTGGGCCAAAGGTCACTCAGAGACCCTCACAGCCAAGTGGAGACAAGACCCCAGGCCTCTCCTTTCCCATTTCAACACACTACCCGCTACATCACACTGGCTCTCTTCCTGATTATTCCAAGCACCAGTCTAAAAGCAACGCTTCTGTACCCTCCAGTGCAACAAGACTCCAGCCTACATTTAATGTTGTGGAAAGAGAACCTCACCACACTCATCCTGGGCATGTCGTGAGCAGAGCTGGCTGAAGCCGGGGATCAGACTAGATGGCCTGGGAGGCCCCTTCTGACTCGCTCTGTTCCTATCCTAGTCCATGTTCACAAAGCAAGGTTCTACAGATCTTTGGTGATCTCTCACAGCTGAATCTTGGTTTAGGAAACCAGGGCACAGAAGAGGACAGGGAATATGTGATGGTCCTCCAGATGGTGTTGGTCTTCAGCTCCCACCACCCCTTGCCAACATGGCCAATGGCGGCAAATGATGGGAGTTGCTGTCCAACAACAACTGAAGGGCCACACATTCCTCTTCTCTACCATAGAGATGGTAGAGTTCCTCAGAGTTCCTCAGACAAAGAGTTCCTCAGACATTGGTAGCAGCCATTGTTACATGCCAATCTCAAATACGTCTCAGCTGGAAGACAAGGAATGGACCAGATGTGTTTAAAGCCCTGGGGAACAGAAGATTGGGACTCCTAAGCAAGTTAGGGTGCAATACTATGCAAGTTTAGCCAGAAGCAAGGCTCTGGTGTCTGCGACCTCTGGAGTTAGGGGCCCTTTTCTGTCTAAACTTGCATAGGATTGTGCCTTAAATGAGGGTCTCAGATGTGTAAATCCTTCCTTAGACCAGGCTCAATCATCACACCACTGGATAACACATTCATTACTCCACAATCAGTACTACCAAGGAAATCTGACACATTAACCACCTGGATTCTGACTATAGCAGGTTGATTACCTGGCAAAAGAACTAACATTCTCTTCAGTATTGTCAAGTTTAACAAATGTGATTTCTTCACATATTTGCTTTCTATGTACCAAGAAGCAGGTGTGTTTCACCTAAGTATGGAGACAGTTCGGAGTAACAGCTGGATTTCATACTTTCCAAATGGGGGAACAGCCTTTGTTTGTTTCTTCCTCCCGCAGGCCTAGGGATGGTCCTGAAACCATCACAGCAGGGAGAAGTACCAGGCCTGAATGTCGGCGAGCTCCTCCCACATACCTTCTTAACACTCTGATCCCACAGAACTTCATACCTTTGGCACTGTCAAGCACTCTCCCTCCCCTGCCCCACCTAATTAGGCAAGATGTTACAAGCTGTTCATGACATCTGACCTGATTACGAGATATGGCGATCACAAAAGCGGGCACCCTATTTTGTGACCTCTGAACTGGCGTAAGCATCACATGTGGATAATGCTGGACATAAGGTGGGTTTCCTTTAAAACATTTTAAAATCAGTCCTTGTATTTTCTACATTTGCAGTGCAAATGTAAAATGCTATTTGGTTAGAAGGAAGAAGTGATAGTTTAAAAAGCAATTCTCTTTCACATACAATTAGTATTCACAACTCACACGTACAACATTGGAAAAGAGCAAGAACATACTTCCTGGGTTGGACACAGGACCTCTCCTTCACCACAGGAAAGGCTCATTGGCACAAAGTCCCTTCCCCTGATTTTTTGGGGGGTCTCCCCTCCTCAGAGCACTTCACCCCATTCAGCAGCAACTCCTGGCTTTTTGCATAGCGTTTTCAGGACCCCGGGGGCGGGGGGCGGCGTGATCATGGAGAGGACAGGGTGGACAAAGGCAGTCCACTTCCTTTGGTGCAAGTTGATCTAGCCTAAATCTGGATCCAACCTGTTATGGCACTTCCACACATACGACTTACACTTTCTCTGCCACCACCTTAACCTGGTTTATAACATGACCATAAACCTACACTGACTAAAGAAGATATTCATTATCTAAATGGATTTTTATTCTGCCTGTGTCATATTGGCATGTTGAACAAAACAGTTTAAAACTGGCTCAAAGGCATATTTTAGGGTTATGTGCTAAAATAACCAAAATATGGCCCCGAGGATGGTCTGACAGCAGATCAGGCATCCACCATATTGAAGCTAAGCAGGTCTGAGGCTGGCCTGAACTTGGAGGGGAGAAACACATGTAGCCACCTTGATTTCCACAATGGGAGAGCGGTGGGATAGAAATACAACAGATAAACAAATGAAAGTGCCCCGTTAGCATTCCCTGAAGCATTCTTACTCAGAAGTAAGTCCCATCAAGTTCAGCAAGACTTCTTCCCTAGTGACTGGACTTTTGCCTGCAGTCTTGTTGCAGTATAGCCCAGCTGGAAACAAGTTCCGCTCTTCCACGAAGTGCCCAGAGGACTGCGTTCTCACAGCACCACAGAAAAATAAGATGCCAAGGACAACCGGAGCCTTAAGCAAACCAGCAGGGCTAGGTGAGCGGAGTAACACGTTGACCAGCCTTGCACAACCCGCTGCCCTCCTTGCACACTGGACCACACCTGGCTGGAGGTGCCGGGAGCCATCCTAGGCAGCCGAGGGCACGGAGCAGAGGGAGGCTGCCCCACTTGCTCGGCAAGGACAGGCCCCCATCACCCTCCACGTGCTGCGAGGGCGCGTGCAATGATGCCCTCGCTGACACTCCCTCCCCTGACGCCTCCCATGCCTTGCCCTCTTCTTCCAGTAACTCTTCAGCGGACTGCGGCAAGCACCTCACCCCAGCGTATATTCAAGAGGCAACATACCCACTTTCAGCTCTTTTCCGAAGACGGTCCTCTCTCCCAGGGCGGAGCAATTCCACCGCCCGTTGCGAAACTGGAACTGGCATTCGTTGATCCCCATCTGAGAGCCTTCTCCGATCACGATGATGGCATCGGGCCTGCTCTGGCAGATCGCCCGCTGCCTCGGCGCTAAGCCTGGGATCTTGTTGCAGATGATGCTGGCCCCCAGAGCCACGACCGAGGAAAAGCCCCTGGAAAGGGAAGGGAGAGACACGGGCTGCATGAACAAAACTCACATCGCCCCCGCAACTGGGCTCGATCCACCAGAACATGCTTCTGAATGGAGTGGAAGTGGTGGGGCTGCTTTGGCGCCAAAGTCCAGGCAGATGCCTTCAAAGCCCGTCCAGCTTCTGCCCTGCCCATCAAGTCCTGAGGGTGAACGAGCCCCCCCCTCCGGCAGCCACCCCAGCCTGGTGCTCTCCGCGGGTGCCCGCCACGGTCACCCCGGCCACCACCCTGGGAGCTGCAGTCCGACACACCTGGCGGGCGCCAGCTTGGGGGTCCTGCGACAGGCAGCGCCACCTGCCACCGAGCCAAGGGGGCTGCCACTTCCGCGGTGGCCTCCGCCCCCGGCCTTCCCGCTCCCTCTCCCGCGTAGGGGAGCCCGAGAGAGCGCCGCGCCGACTCCCTCTTCCCCGGGCGCCGGCGAGGCCTGCCCTCCCTCTGCCCCCTCCTCCCCGCTCGCGGGCGCCGCTTGCCCGAGCCGACTGGCAGGTCGCAGCACCTCGTCGAGCAGAACCGAACCCCTCGCGCTGTCCCGCAGCGCACCAGCCCGCGGCCGAAGCGGGCCCAGCGCTGGCTCCGTTCCGCTCGCCGCCGGCCCTTCGGGGAGTCCCGGGGGGGAACCGGCGAGGGGCGGGGGCAGAGCGAGAAGGACGCGGGGACGGGCCGGTCGAAGAGCTGCGCAGCTCGGCCGTCGCCTCCGCGCTCCCCGACTTGGGCCGCGCGGGTCCGGAGCAGGCGCCCGGGAGGCGCCACCGCGGGCCCGTCGTCCTGGGCCGTCGAAGAACGCGCGCGCCGGTCCCTGCCCGCCGCCGCCCCTGCCCGGAGGCCACGGAGGGGCCCGCGGGGCCGCAAGCAGCGCACGGGCTCCCCGGGGCTCGGATCGGGCTGCCGCCGCCTGACTCGCCCGCACGCAGGCCCCGAAGTCCCGCCCCGCGAGGGAGCGGCGCGGCGCGGCGCGGCCCTCCTCCAGCGTCCCTGCGCGGTGGTCGTGAGAGGGCGCCTGCGGCGGCACCTGCGCGTGCAGCGCTCACACGCTTCCGAACCGGGTCGCCCGCCTCCCGGAACCGCAGCGGAGAGCGCGCCCGCCCCGCCGCACACGCCGGTCCTCAGCCGCCCGTGCTTCGGGCGCGGGGGCTCGGGCGCGCCGCCTGGACGAGCAAATCGCGAGCGTGTGAATCAGCAGGGCGCGCTCGATTCGAAATCCAGCGCCGCGCTGCTGGGAACCGGGCCCGCCTGCAGGCGGATGTGCGGCAGGTCGCGCTGCGCCCACCGTGCCTGCGGCCACGAGCAAGGCTGCGCAAGCCGGGCACGGGTGGCGACCCAGCCGCTGAGCCCGGAGGAGCGCCGGGCCGCCGAGCGGTCGCGCTCCCTGTAGCGGAGCGCCCGGCCGTGGGCAGGTGCGACGCGACGCCTCGTTTGGCTCGCATATTTGCGGGCTCGGCGTATCCCCCGGTCGCTTCAGCGAGGGGCAGTCCCGGGCTCGTCTCCAGGGGATCTCATTCCCGGAGCGTGTGAAGAACTAGCGCCTTTCCCGAACATGTGCAGAGTGCTTCCCACGTCCTCCCGCGGGCAGCCACGGGCAGACCGCGAATTAGGTGGAGAACTTCGGCCCAGTGCCCTCGCTTTTTAAAGGAATCGCTCTGGGCAAAGCCGATCTCAAGTCGAAGGAGGTTGGCCTGCCTCGCCTGAGCTCGCCCAAGCGTAGCTCGGCCGGCAGGACGAAGTCGCGCCGGGCTGGCTCCCGCGGGCGGAGGAGGGCCGGGCGCCAGTGGCCCCGCACCCGCGGCCGCCTCTTGCCATTCCGGTCATGCCTCTCGCCATCCACAGCGCGGGCGAGCCGTGTTTCCCCAGAGCTGCGCGCACTCAGAATTTCCCTGAGAACAGCAGCCATACAAAGCCTATTCTCGCCCTGACTATAAAGGAAAGAAAAAGCAGGGGGGCAGCCTCTCTCAGACTTCCCCCAAGTTGAGCCCTAGCAGGTCTGGGCAGGTTGGGCACAGCGTGTTTGCCTTTAAAAGGCGCGGGGGTGGGGGGAGGTGACTTACCCAATTTTGATATAGACGATCCCTAGACTGAGAAAGATGTGGAATATCCAGCGCCTGGTTTTCCTGTTCATATTCCTCGTTTATTGTGGGCTTTCAGATCAACATGCGAAATTGTGTCTTTTTAAAAAAAATGAAGAACACCAAGTGATGCCGCCGCCGCCGCCGCCGCCGATACTGACAATGCTATTCTCCCCCGCCCCTCTCCTCCTTTCACGCGGGTTAATTTCTCGGTGCCTCAGACAGTGCAACGCCAGGTCAAAGTAGCGCAGACAAAACAAGACCAGCCCTCCTGCGATCGGAGCCACCCGGCGCGAGCGGTGTGTGTTTGTAAATCCCGAGAGACAATCAGCATCGCCCTCCACTGGGTCTCGCTTCACTCCCTCTCGCTATTCCGGATTTGTATGCCTGTCACACGTAATACTTGAGAGCGCGGGCGGGGGGGGGGGGTCTGGGCGCCAATAACCTCTCCCTCTCGCAGCGCGCAGCAGCCGCCGCCGCCGCCGCCGCTCCGGAGCGCTTCCCCTCAGGTTCAATGTTACTATCTCCCTCGCCTTCTTTTCTCTCTTCTTCAGCCTACTTGGGCGTGTTCTCCAAAGGAGGGAGTAGTCCAGCCGGGGTGGGGGTGGGAGGAAAAACAAAAGTATCGGTGGGGGGAGCAATCCACTATCACACACCGAAAAATCACCTGCTTACTAAAAATAAACAACACCCAAAGCCCAATTCCCGGAGTTGTTGTGAGTGGTTCCCCAGCCCTTCCCGCCGAGGTTCTGCAGCAGGGAAGGATCTACGGAAGACGCCCCTCCGGCTGCTTGAGCGGCAGCGCAGCGCGCAGGATCGCTCGCTTCTCGGCTGGAGAGGCGAGCTTTGCGGGGACGCGCAGGGGCAGAGCTGACCCCTCCGCGGCCTCGGCGGCACTGCCCTCCGGTTTATCTCCCGCTGATCGGGACAGTCCACTTCCCTCTATCCTGTTTTCCCTCCCTGTCAGCTCGGGGTGGCGGGTCATGGCGCTTCCCACCCCCGCGCCGGTGCTGCCTGTCGCTCTTTCCAAGCCGTCCCGAAAGCCGATCGATGGTTTGGCGCCCGGTAAGGCTGCACTTTCCCTGGGCCGTGCACGGGCGTGCGCACCTCCACGGTCCCGGGCGCGCCAAGGCAAGCATCCGGCCGTTGCCTCACGGGGTCCAGCCACAGGGCCCGGGCGCCCCCTTCCCTGTCCTCTCCTCCCTCCTTCCCCGGTTTGGCTTTTGGCGGTACCCAACCAGCTATGTGCCCACGCTCCAGCCGCACCCCCCTTCGGTTCGGCTCCCCCGTTTGCGCGGCGCATGCAGCGAAGGGAGCAGTCCCGCATCTCTGCAGCCCGAGGGGAGAGGGCAGCCCCGGGGCGGGGGGGGGGTTGAGCTGATCCTCAGCGGCAGCGCAACGGAGCGGCTGCCCGGGGGCTGAATCCGCGGTTTTGTTCAGCACCGCGATCGAAAGCCTCCAGCTCCGGACAATTTAGATCCTATCTGCCGCTATTAACTGCGAGGCGAGACTCCCAGACAGAAGCCCGCGAAGAAAAGGCCATTGTTGCCGGGCCGCTTTCGCGAGGGTGCTCAGCTTGCCCCCCTCGCCGCCGACGCCGGCGCCCCCCCCCCCCGCGCCCGCAGCGCACCCTCCCTGCGATCCGGGCACGGCGCTTGTTTGTTTATTGACTCTTCCGGACAAGGGAGCCCCGGAGGGGAGCAAGCGGCTCGCCCTGCCGGCCGTCAGGTGTCGCGCACACGGCGACTGCTGCGGCGCGGGGGCCCCGGAGGGCGCTGCGCTGCGCTGCGCTGGGGCCGTCCTGCGACGGGGCGGGAGGGGGCGTGTTCGCGATCGCCGCCTCTCCCCAGGCTGTGGAGAGGAAGCGCCGGGCGAGGAGGTCTCAGGAGGAGCGCGTTCCCTCGGGACCCGGATCTCACCCTCCGGATTCCCTTCCCAGTGGACTCGCCGTGACCCGGGTGCCTTGGCCGCCGCCGCCCCCACGGGCTTGGCCGCCTCCGCCAAGGCCCCGCTCGGGAGTCGCCTTCTTGCTGCCCTGCCTGCTGGGTCCTCTGAGCCGAAGGGCCGACCCGCTGCCCCCTCCCCGCAGCCTGGCCCCGCTCCGACCCCAGGGCGCGCCGCGCGGGTGCGCCTTCCCCGCCAGCCCGGCCTTAGCGAGCGGGCTTGTGTGTGATCCACGCAGCAGGACTTCGCGCCCTCGGAGGTGTCGACTTTATCATTACCCCCCTCCCCACCTTATCGCAAAAGCAGAAGGGAGGATTCCTCGAACGCTAATAGTAACCGGGCCCTGCCGGTGCTGGAAACGGCGCAGTTCTGGCACTGAAAAAAGAAAAAGAAAAAAGAAAAGAAAAAAAAGCGGGGCGGAGGTGGGGTGGAGTGGGGGAGAAAAGAAAGCAAAGGGGAACTATTGTCTCATATGTCCTACACAGACAGGTGATCCGAAATATACCTTTGCTCATTTGACAGAGTTATGAGTAGAAATGCAATTTGCAAATACTTTTAATTCCACTCATCTGACAAAACGCCCGAGCTCGGTTCTGTATCCCTCGAGGGCAACGCGAGCTGTTTACTGCTGGCGAGATCACATTCCAGCGCACGGGCTGCTGGAGCGGCGTCCCCGCGCCTGGCAGGACCGGGCAGCCTCGCTCGGGCGGGGACAGCCACGACCCATCATCCCCCCCCCCCGCAGAAATACCCTTGCTTAGGTTGTCCAAATAATTAAGTCTGAAGAGCATTTATCTCCTCTCATTTTTCCGGCCCAAAATAAAGATCTACTTTAGGCAATAGCTCCTTTAAATGTAGTCCCAAACATATATTTTTCTGGACTGTGTGGGCCAGCACATCATGTCTGCAGCCTAGGACCGAGGTAGCAACAACAACAACACAAGTGGAATCCATACAAAGCAAAAACCTGCAGGTAGCAAAGGCAGGACAGAGATCACCCCGAAGTTTGCTCTGACACCTGGCAGGAGAGATTAGTTTTCTCTTTGTAAATGCGCCATCTAGCGGAATTAAAGACCTTCAGCAGGTCGGGGGTGGGAATTACTAATGGTCCAGGTGACCTTAGAGTAAAAGGTATCCATAGAAACAGTGTTGTGGTTACTTACATTAAACGCCCGGAACCTAGAATTCTGTCTCATTCACTTGTCTGTTCTGAGCCACAATTAAGAGAAAAGTAAATTCTTGATTATTCATAATGGGTTTTGTCCACCCCGCTCCCCCCACATCAGAAAAAGCATGCACAAGCAGCTGGCATCTTCCATGGAAGGCAGCAGAGAAGGCTCACTTGGCATGTGAGACAAAATAGCCTAGTAGAAACAAGGGCCAAGCCCTTATGGAGAAGATAGAATAATAGACTCGATGGCCGTGCTTCTAAAGAGAGTATAAGGTGATGTTGCAACCCAAAAAGATAATGGAGCCACTCTTTTAAGTTTCATCAATCAAAGGGTTGTTTCTGAGACCCCAGAAGGTACACTGTTGCCCTGCTTGGAAATACCATTTGGCATATTGTATTCACTTCTGGGCACACAGTCCAAAAAGGATGTTTACTGGTTAGAAAAGACCCAAAGGAGAACTAGGAAGACGTAAAGAATTGTATCCAGTGTTAGTCCTATTGGAGCAACCCAATGAACCTGAATGGGTTTTAAGCCAGCCATGCTTTAAGTCAGGCTACCATTGGATACAACCCAATGGTGTTGCCTGAGGTGCAAATTCAAAATGACCTCATGGGAAGCAGGGTCAAGTCATTGGTCCATCTTGCAGTGTTACTGACTGCAGCTGGCTGTAATACTCCAGGATTTCAAGCAACAGTCTTTCCCAGCCCTTCCTAGAGGTGCCAGGGCCTCTGCCAAGCCAGGAACCTTCTGCATGCAGGAAATGTGTCCAGCAACACAAGCCATTTCCAGGGGGCTTCTCCTGAGGTTCACCATCAATGGTGCCCAATGTCCAGAAACCTAGAAATGAACCATACGGTGCACTTTGCAGGTTCTGAACATCAGAATTCAGCACGTGTACATGCTGAGGAGGATGGAGCAGCCCTGCCCTAGCAGTCTTCAAACTCGTTCACTGGTGCAGATTTTACTGGGCATCTTCTCTTTTAAAGTGAAGCACTTCAGGATCCATCTGGAGAAATGAAATCACCTGCTTTACCCGTTAAAGCCACTAGGGCTGAAAAGGCGTTCATTTTGGCAGGAGTTTACCAATTTATTGCAGCGTGACAATTGTTGACACAATTCTTTGTGCTGCTGCTCACTAAAGAAGATACTTTGCCCAAGACCGGGAAAAGAAATACTGCGTACAGCCAGCTGTATTAAATGCGTGCGTGACCCGTCAGATAGTTGCTCCCCATTCCCCCAGAAAAAGCAGGCACACCGCATGGGCACAGTCAGTTTCACCTTCATTCTCTCCAGATGCTACCCCAGGGCTGCCTTTCCATCTCTTTATTTAGCAGCAACAATCTTCTCCTGAACAAAGATAGCAGGCCAAAGCTACACCCAAAAACCATTTATCATATGTTTCCACATTTGTATCCCTATTGTTAATTGTCTATCAGGATTGCCTTTGGGTGAGGCTGGGCAGAGGTTTAATACACTGTTGGGTCAGCCTTAAATGTTCAGATTGGAAGATGAGTTATGTCAGGAGATGCAAAGGGGCCCTCCAGTCTCAGTAATGCCCTTCTTGAAGCCTGGAGCAAGGTAACCAGACCGTCTGCCCCTCTGCTTTCACCTACATTCGATGTTGCTTTCAGTGTCAAGATTCCAACTCCACCGGCTTGCTAAGCAAGGAAATGTACACAATGACTCCTCACACAATGGCTGGCTCTGGTCAGGGTTATTAATGTCTCATTTTTCATATGTATAAAGAGTTACTCAAGCAATAGCAGCAACAGAATCAACTAACCCTCCCCCCAAAGTTTCAGGGACATTGGCCTCTCACAGTTTGAATTCAGGAGAGCCCATTTTGTAACTAGATCCTAGATGTGCATACCATAAATAGCCCTCCCTTTTATCAAGCTAATCATGGCTGCTCAATTTTGTTGTCAAAACACCTCTTTAACACTGAAAGTCTTTTCAATGGCAGGATTTGAGAGGCTATCACAGAAGCTGCTGAGTGCTTGGGCCAGCTCCTTTTCCCATCTCAATACATAGCAATACAAGTAGTCAACACTACTCCATCTCCGTACTGGATTCCATATCTAAAATCCAGACATGGAAAAGCTGCACAGCAAGCATGCAGAAGAAGCTAGGCCTACTTTGAGATTTCTGAAATTTCAATTAGAAGCACAAATCTTTCCAATGTAACCAAAATGCCCAGAATTTCAAGCGCTAAAGCTCAGCCTTTAGCATGCTGTGGCTGTACATATGGATTGCCTTCATTCCTCAATGGTTGGACCCCAGCAGGTCTCTTTGTTCTCACCCCAACGTTGGACGGGAAGGTCTTTAGCTGGACAGCAGCTGAAGATTCAGCTCAAGTCATATCAGGAAGCTCCAGGCTAATTACAGACTCTTGTGGGAGGCCAATTCCTCCCTAGAGGAGAAAGATGCAGGCAGTTTCACTGACCAAAAGTCAGGGGAGGGCACCTGGATGAAGGTGTTGGCTTTTGCTGTTCAAGTTTACTCACAGTTTTGGTCTGAAGAAATGCATCCTTGACTTACTGTGCAAACCACTGTAAGGTCTGTTTAGAAGCTCTCAGGTGGGTTCAGCATTGCAGCCAGGTCTGCTGTGTATGAATTAATTCTGTAAGATGCAAATTTTGCTTCCAGTTCCTCTTCTATGCAGTTCTTCTTCTGTGCAGACCAGTTTTGCAATCATTGGGTTTTGTTTTTTAAGAATATTGATTTGATTTTCCGCAAGTATAACCTAATTTGGAACTTTATCTCACATGTTTCAGCCATGGTTTTAATCCATGGAAATATTCAGCTTCCTGACTAAAGCAAAATAACAAGGGGAAGTAAATGGAAACAAAAAATCTCTATTTTCTGCTTTGGATTTTGATTGATGACATTCAGAATGTTGACCATTATTCCTTTGAGACAGATAGACAGAGATAGAGATGGACACGTAGAAATACACATACACGTTTATATACACCGTAAATACAACAATGTCCACATTGCTTCTCCTTTTGGTATAAAGTCTGAGTTTTGATGAGAATTTCTGAGCTAGGTGTCAACTATGCTTTGCAACAACTATGAATTTCAATATCTGCTTCCAACACAGAACTACCAGTTAAAGAAGGAAGAAACAAAATGTGCTTGGTCAGAATCAGAATATCAGTTGGCATCGTCCAAATGGGAAGATCATTGACTGTGTGGGCTGGTAACGAAGAAAGTTTGAGTCCACCATATCTGTATGGCACCAGGTTAAGGAAGGCTGCTCTAGAGACACAGGTAAAGCATGAAAGACCAGGAATTGGGAATAACAAGACAATACTCCAAGAAGAGACAATACATCCAAAGTCCAGGGAAGTTATCATTATCATTATTTACATCTCTATACTGCCCATAGCCAAAGCTCTCTGGATGGGCCACAGCATTAAGTCACCCATCAAGATTTCAACCAGGCCTGATCCTGCTTAGTTTCCAAGATTAGGCAGGCTGAGACACTTCAGGCTATATGGAAGCAGCACCACCATAATTGTAGAGAGGCCTGAGGATGTGGATAAAGATTTCCAGGGTCCGGATTTCTAAAAGTTCCAAATATGCGCTAAAGGCTGGACCAAGCTGACATGACAACACCGGGAGATGTAACCAGACAGGGCTCCAGAAAGACTGGATCGGCTGTCTAACCATTGCTAGTAGTTGCGGGGGGCAGAAAGGGAAATCCTGGCAAAGAGAGACCAAGACAAGCTCCAGAGGAGGAGAGCAGGTCACAAAAGGAGGAGGGTTCCTGCTTGTTACTGAGATGTTCAACCATGTTGTTTTCATACATGAGCAGCCCATATTTTCTATCCCTGCTGGCATCGGTCTGTCAAATATCTGCGGTTGCTTAAAGAAATGCTTCATGAGCAAGAGCATCATAAAAGCTGCTGGGAACAAAAGGAACCAGATGCTCCCACTGGATGCTTCCTTAAAGAGTGGTGTCTTAAAGTTCTGGGTGTCTTCTATGCCCAAGGTGGGCAGAAGGTAGATCTGGATCTACTGGTGGACTCTGGGTGATGTGCAGTGGATCAGCAAGGATTCCTGATTCCCAACATTGTGATAATAGCGGCAACAGAATAACTACACAAGTCATTTCTGTACAAAGCATTTGTTGTGTGCTTTAACAGAGTCCAGTAGGCAGGAGCCTAAGGAAGGCTGCTATTCACTCTAGGAAAAAGGCTTGGCTCCCTTGGTAAAACTAAGGGACAAGTGTATCCCAAACACTTTAATTTCTTTTGCATCCATTCTATAGAACCCTAAGACTTACTTTGCTGCTCTACACTCAGTATGATTTTGGTGTCCAGACTAAGAGTCTTCCTCATGGTCAGGATGCAAGGAAAAGTCTCGTTTAAAAAACAGAATACTAAATTTTCAATACTAAATTCTAATTCTGTGATCAAATTGTTTGGCAGGGTGCCAAATAATAAGTTAGCAGTTATGGTAAAGAAAATGCCACAAGAGACCATAGAAGAAGGTGAAGTAATAGATTTAAGAATTGTGTGTGTGGAAAACATAGTTCAAGTTCTGAAAGTTTTCACCTGCTTATGCAATTACTGCAGGTTTACTCGATAGATTTTTTTTCACCACATTGATATTCCTCTATAAAAATTAGAGGGCATATATCAAAGATACAGATTTGATATAATTCCTCTACAAAATATCAATGTATATGGTACAAGATTATCAGGATGTTCATGCAGTTCTTTCTCCTACCTATCAAATACAATCATTCGAATGTCTGGTATAAAAGGAGCATTATGTATTTTTATATACCTGTGATGCAAGGTAAATGAACATCTTGCTTTAATAGGAACAAGCCTTGCTGAGTCATCAAAGCATGAAATTCTGGACTAAACTATGAAGCTAATTTTTGTTTATATCAAGTGTTACTTGTGTAGACAGTCAGTTTGCATCTGTTTGCAAAAGGCATATTTCCAAACAATAATTTAGGAGTAAATGAAAGGAAGGAATCACACCTATCATTGTGAATGCTGTCAAGCTAATGTCATATTTAGAAAAAAGACCAAGTCTTGACATGTCCTACTTATGGTTCAGAGAATGTTCAAGTTCAGAGAGAATAAGAAAGGTTAACCAGTTATCAGCTTACAAAAGTGTCATCTTTGGATGTCTTGTGTCAAAATTGTCCAATGGCAAAATAGTGGCATAGATCCTCCAACTTCAAGACTGGGGGAAGAAATCTGGCTGATGTGATCTTTTCCTTCATAGTGACAATTCCCAAGGAAGCATGTTCATGAAATCTTGTACTAGAGCTGGTCATCCATCTTTTGTTATTCTTTTGGAACAATCACATCACTGGAAGCCAGGAAGAGTTGAGTGTTTATTGTTGTTCACCGCCCAAGCAGCTTCAGCTACTGGGCAGTATAGAAGTTCAGTAAAATAATAAACAATAAAATAAATATAAACATCATAAACAGCAGAATATTTGTTAAATCTAGGGTTTGATTTTTAAAAGAACATGGGATTGAAAGTTTCACTTCCTCCTCCAGGCAGGTTCTGGTCAGCAGCAACCCCAGGACCAAGGCCAAGGTGCAGGCAGAGAACCAGGGAGAGCAGCAAGGAATGGAAGCCATGAAGGAAAAGACAAGGCTCTGCCATTCCTGATTTGTTCACTGTGACCTCTTCTTTTCCAGAGAAATGGTCTTTACAAATAAGAAGAGCCATAGTTGGCTTGCCACCTGCTCATTATACGAAGCTACCAGTGTTACGGTTGTTGAATTACATTTACATCCCACCTTTCCTCTTGGTCCTCTTTCTCATCATTTTACCCTCACAACAATAACCCTGTGAGATGGGTTACGCTGAGAGTCTGTGGCTGGCTCCAAGTCGCTCAGTGAGCTCCACCCTGAGTGGGGACTAGACCTCCCAGGTCCCCGGTCCAGCACTCAGGCCTCTATGCCACACTGGCTCTCTAGTCCGTCCCGCCCAGTACGGTCTGGCTGAATAAGACTGGATGTTGCTGGGTCATGGGAGGAAGTCTTTGTCCTTTTAATTTTTGTTTATTGAAATGTCTTTGAGGTTTTTACAATAGAAGAACACAACCCCCCCTTCCCTATTATACAGTTGGTGATACTGGACTTTTATCAATTAGCCATTATTTCCTATGCTTCCCTTTCCCCATAACCCCAATCCCTCTCCTCAAGTCACTGACATGGTAAATTCTCTGCCTTTAAAGTTACATACTAAACAATTTACAATTGTAGCGTATACATCTACTGATTTGCCTGTTCTGGAAGTATTTAAAGAAAATGAAGACTGGTTAAGAACAAAGAAGGGAGGAAGGGAAAAAACAAAACAAAACAAAGAACGAAAGAACATCTGGGGACTTGGTGGCTTTACTCTGTTGCAGTGTGATACATTCGGCTAAGGAGACAGCTTGTAGAGTTGGGCTCTCTGTTTCTTCAGACACAGTCCACTGTAAAGGTATGTGGCACAGAACAACCTGGAGACAATGAATGTAACAGGATTTTATTATTAATTCATACTGAGGAGGACATGGCCACACAGTCCGAGCAGACGGAGGAAATGTGCTTGTGATGTTCTGTATCTCCAGCACTTAGCGTCTGTCTGTCAGGGTTCCAGTCCAAGGTTGAACGAGCCTTTATAGTTGCCGAAGTGGCTTTTCATTATGCTGGTTTTAATTTAAGCTTCCTAAATCTCTAGGTCTGCCTGCAGTTCTTTTCAGATGCAATTTTCCCTCATTTGGCATTTTTGCACACTATTCATCTTGCGTTGCCTACTCATTACCTGCTGGGCCGGGCCCGCTCCCGCTGGATTGCCGCTCGTTCGACTGGACTCTCTTTGTGCCTGCGCCCTGTGCTGCTCGCCTGCCGCGGGCCTTCCAGCCTCAGCTCCTGCTCTCACCCCAGCCCCCTTTCTGCCCATGACAGGAGCATGGCTGAGGCTGCCCCGGCACACCTGCAGCAAGGTGGACGCTGATGCATCAGAGTGTTATGCTACGGCCGCAGCCATCATCTGAACTCAAGGTGCTGCAAGGCTCTCTGCTTTCGTTCAGGGAAAACCAGCTCTGTCAACAGGTATCTTGAGCCAGTGAAAGAGATCTGAGTGACATGTAAACTGACAACACTCGAAATGTTCAGTGCATTGTTCTCAGCAGTGTTCAAGCTATCTGTGTTGTCCTCGGAGCTTGGAAGAATGCCACGCGCTTCATTCTGCCCAGGCGGAAAGCAATAGCTGGGCTCAAACCATCATGGGGGGAAAGACACCAGGGTGGCTTCTCCCCCCCCCCCACCCCAGCATGCTGCTCAAGTGCTGTACAACTGGCCTAATGACTCCCAAGCCCATGGCTTCCCTGTCATCCAAACCCACACAGTGCCCAGCAGAGGCTCCTTTGAAATCACCCCAGAACTCCTGGCTGTGTGTGCTATTTACCAGTTTGATTACACTGCAGTTACATTCCATCTTTCCTCCTCTTGTGAGGAACCCAAGGCAGCTTATATCGCTCCATGTTGTCCTCTCAGCAACAGCCCTGTGAGGTGGCTTAGGCTGAGGGTGAGGCCTAAAGTCACCCAGTGAGTTTCATGGCCAGGTGGGGCCTAGAACCCAGATCTGCTGCGTCTCCAGCAAACACTCTGACCACCAGACCACACTGGCTCTTGGTTTCTGGAGTGGCTTTGAAGCATCCTTTCCACACACCATGCCCAGTTCAGATGACATGGGAGCTGCACATCACAAGAGTCATTATGTAAATCAAGGCAGCACACGACTCATACATGACTGAATGCTCTAGCCACGTGGTATCAAATGCAGTTACCTACTGAAATCACAGAAACTGGCTGAAAGTGCGCAAAGTCGGAAGAGTGAATCATGCCACAGACACCTGTCTACAAAAGCTCCCAGGACCTTTTTAAAGTTTAAGTTAAGCACTTTCTTGTGGCACATTTGGGAAAGAAATTAACTAAAGGCTAGAAATACACCTCCAGCGCACTAGTGCTTTGCATTTGAAGCAGGAATGCACAACTTGAGCCAGTGTGGTGTAGTGCTTAAGAGGGTGGGACTGGGACTCAGGCAATCTGACTTCGAGTCCCCACTCAGCCATGGAGCCAACTGGGTGACTTTGGCCAGTCGCAGACTCTCAGCCCAACCTACCTCACAGGGTTGTTGTTGTGGGGATATGATTAAGAGGAGGAGAAGAAATAGGTAACCCCCCTCCCCTGAGTTCTTTTTGAGAGGAAAAAAGGCAGAGTATAAATATAATAAATAAATAAAACTTCCCCTGGTCCAGGAGACAATTCTCTCCCTGGAACCAGCAGGGGCTTCTTCCTCCCCACAATTGCTGCTTTCAAACGTGGCTCCGAAACTGATGGCACAGTGGCAGAAGAGGCCTGGTTTTGCTGTTAAACAAGGTGCATGTGGGGCGCACACTGCATTTGAAAGAAAAAACGTACTCCCAAATCCCACAGAAAGTCCAGGGGCACATGTGGTCCTTGGGCCATACCTCGCCCATCCTTAATCTAAAGAGATGGATTGTGTTTGGGATTTAGAAGCGGGAACTTGCTTTAGCTGCTGTGCCCCCGGCTTGGAGGGACCATCTAAAAGCGATGCCTTTCTCAAATACAACCCAGCAAGAGGCTAATGCGTTTCAAATGTTACACTTAACCGAGGCCCTTCTCCAGGCTCCCTTGCCAAAGAAGGAGAGGCAAGTGTCTGCAGGAGAGGGGGTCTTTTTAGTGTTAGCACACCTGCAGTGGAACGTTCTCCTGAGACAGCCTTGCCTGGAGCCCATGTGCTGATCTTTCCAAAACCAGGGGAAGGCAGTTTTCCCTGGGTGATGATGATGATGTTTGTTTTAATGTTTTTACCTTGTATCCTTATTTCCTCCTGTTGCTGGTTTTGTTTTAGGTTTTAGCATGTTCTGTTACCATTTTATTAGGCTTTTTTGTCCATGACTAGTTCACATACAATGACTAGCTATTGGCCGTTTTATGCATGCGTTACAGCCGCATGGCGACAAGTGAGTTTGTTGTCTCTTATAAGCTCATTGCTTTCACTTTCCTAAGCAACCCAGGAACTCCTCATTGCTGTGTGGTTATTACACCTGAACCCGGGGATTCTGTGTTGTTTTTGGGTTAGAGTTAATCCAACAACAAACAATGAATTATTCTGGCTTGTATAGCCTTTACCCTACCCAGAGTTCTTGGTTTTGTACTTAACAAGTGTAACCCAAGAACAGGGTTGTGGAAACAACAAACACGTGGGAATCAGCAGCTCACTTGCTCTCCGACAGTCTCAAAAACAACCCATGGTGTCTTAGGCTTGGTTTATTCGATCATGCAAACAAGGACATTGCTGCAGCGTTACTTCGCATTTTATCGTTTTCATTTATATACTATCCAGAGAACTTTAGCTGTTGGGTATTTAGAAATGCAAGCAATAAGGAAACAGTTTGTAATGTCAAGGCTCACACTTGGTTTTAAGGCTCTGAAATGCAACTGCAGTGTGTCGCCCTTAAGCTATTTCACAACTAGGGCTCCCTACGTATGCTTTATGCTTTCGGTGTGGGCAGGAGGGAGAAAAGCCATCCTCCGGATTTTACCTTATCTAAGACCATCATGCGCATTCAGGAATTCTCCAATGCCTCACTTTGCCAAAAGTTAAATAGTTGTAATAGCTTATTTCCTGCCATTATGACAAGCACCTCACTTTTTATTTATTTTCACTCTGTGGAAGGTCCTAAAAATAGTTTCAGAAACACATTCTAAACTTACTGTATAGCATTCCATGCTGCTCGTGGCTTTAAATGAATTATGAGGGTTCCCAAAGTGTTCAAAAGCCATCTTTTAAATGGACTCCCATCAGTATCTGCAGTAGCACATGGATTTGGGCTTTCCAACCATTCTGGGTGGTTGACAGATCACACAGTTACCTTGTAAGGGCACTTATCACTGTAAATCCACCCAGAAAGGTTTTTCCTCAGGATAATGGCTGTTTTGGTGATTCATCTTATGGACCCTGCCCTTCCTTATTTGCACAAAATATCCAACACCCTGCAATAATTTCTGGGTCAGGCTCATGCCACACATGTGATTTCCTTTTGGACAGAGAGACAAGAAGAGATTAAGTTAAAGGTTAGACCTTCTGGGTCAACTTGCCCCACTTCAACTTTTAGGTCATTTCAAATGCTACTAATAGGATGTTATCAGATCAGTGAATATTCTCAGGGGTACAACTGACTGTCTGTGTGAGGCAGGATTTACTGTCATCTCACTGAGGGAGGAGAGGGGAAAATAGTACTGCTGCTATGCTGGAAAATTTCACGGTTTCTGTCTCTAGTGGAAAACAGTTATCACTAACACATCCTGGCATGTAATTTGCCTCATTTATTACTGTCTAGCATTGGCTTAAAATGCACAATAAGCACTAAGGGACTTACAGAGGGTTGCACTTCTTTGAGGAAACATTACACAGAGGTGCCAAGAACTTTCAGAGGTGGTGGGGGCTCCTTTCGCCCAAACTGGGACACGCCTTCATGACTGAAAAAATGTAGATGACCCTTAGACTGAAAAAGAGAAAAATTCAGTGCAATAATGGGCAAAATAAAAACCAGCAGGCCTGGATGTTGTCCCTACTTTTACCACAGATTACCACAGAAAGGAAAGATTCCACTGGTTTTAGGCTGTATCTTTGGTAAGTAAGGTAGTCACAGTACAGTTCTATAGATGTTTACTCAGGGGTTGGTCTCACTACATTCAGCCAAATATGCTCCCTAATAAATGGATTTCTCTCAACTGGTCAATCCTAATCAACTTGTATAGTTGTTTAAAACTTCAGTAATGTATTACCATGACCAAATTATGGGCAGAAAGTAGCAATGAATTGAAACAACTCCTGATGAAAGTAAAAGAAGAAAGTGCAAAAGCAGGATTGAGGCTGAACATGAAGAAAACAGAAATCATGTCCACAAAAGAATTACAGGACTTTAATGTTAACAGAGAAGAAATTGAAATTGTTAAATACTTTGTATACCTTGGCTCAACCGTCAACTCAAATTGAGAAAGCAGCCAAGAACTTTGAAGAAGACTGAGTCTTGGAAGGGCAGCAACGAAGGAACAGGAAAAGATCATCAAGTGTAAGGACATTTCACTGGAAACCAAGGTCAAGATCATCCACACTATTGTATTCCCAATCACTGTGTATGGGTGCAAAAGCTGGACAGTGAAGAAAATTTACAGAAAGAAAATGGATGCATTCAATAATTGGTGCTAGAGAAGTTTTGTGAATACTCTGGGCCAACAGAAAGATGAACAAGCAGGTCTTAGATCAAATCAATCCATTACTTCCCATGGAAGCAAAAATCACAAAACTGAAGCTGTCATAGTATAGCTGTCTCATGGCATATCATGAGAAGGAAAGAGTCACTGGAAAAGTCAGTAATGCTAGATAAGGTTGAAGGCAGAAGAAGAGGTAGACCGACTATGAGATGGCTCAGTTCTATAAAAGAAGTCCCAGCCTTGAGTTAACAGGTGCTGAGCAGGGCTATTAAGAACAGGACATTTTGGAAGGAATTCATTCATCAGGCTGCAATAAGTTGGCAATGACTTTACAGCATGTGACAGAAACAAGGACAACAACGTATTAAAATTGCTCTCTGATCCGACTGTTGAGGCTGACAAGCAGGGCTATTTCTGAAGTGAGGAAAAGGAAGGAACTGCCCCAGGTGTGACGCGTGCACGGGTTCACATCAATGGTGACATTCAACATTGATAGGCATGGCTGCATTGTTGCCAGTTGTTGCCACCCAAGCCTCAAATTCCCACTAACTTGCCTTCCATTAACTCCTGTATGTGATAGTATTGTCTTTTAGCCACAAATTAACTAGATTAGGGTGTCATCTTATGACTAGATGGAGAAAGCTGGAAGTTGTAGGACTATTTTCAACACATATTAGAAACATGGCTCGTGCACCAACAATCGGGAGTTTTTTCCCCCAGAAATGGATGTTTCATCTATTTTTGCAACTCCTCAGTAAGTATTACATAGCATTTATATCCCACCTTTTTCCTCTTGCAGGGAACTCAAGCCGGCTTACATAGCTCCATTTTATCATTACAAGAAACACCTTTTAAATATTTGAAAGGATAAAACACAGCAGAGTGCAATTAAAGGCCGAACAGAAGGGTACCGAAGATGCTGCTTGTGCTCATACTTGCTTGTGGATCTCCCGCAAGTATCTGTTTGGCCACTGTGGCAACACCACACTGGACTAGAAAGGCCTTTGGTCCTTCTAGCGGAACTCGATTCCTCTTATGTCAATCCACTGGCACATTACACTACTAGGTGGGAATACAGTAATGTCTTGGGATTTCACGTGGCTTGGGTATTTATATGAGAGTGTACAGATAGCAGCAGCATTGTGGAAGATAGCCTTTAAAATAAAATTATTCGCATCCAGCTCTGAAACCTACCGAGATACGCGATGACTGCAATGACCAGGTCAGCCACACCGTTAAATGTTTTAACCTCTTATTTATGTTGATTCCATACAGCACCACACACAGCGGTGACACAGAGCCGCCTCACTGCTGCCCCACAACCAGTAGAGCTGCAAGTGCAGCTGCTCATGCTACGGTAGCTTAAGTGGAAGAGGGATGGGAAACCGTTTTTGCCAAGACACGCACATAGAAAAGGGCATGGGATTTTTTGCCCGGGCTAATAACGCCTAATCCCAGGCTAGGACAAAAGCCAAGTCAGCGCCCTGCACCAGTCCTCCCTAAAAGGCCGCTCTCCGGATGCCTCGGACTGCACCTCCCATTATCCCCAGCCATCATGAAAGCTGCAGCCAAAATAACTAGAGGGCACCATCCTTCGGAAGACCGCTTTACAGTCCTCTCTATCGTCCCGAACGCACGCTGACTATGTGAAAACTACAATTCCCATAATGCTCTCAGGCCCAGGCTGGCCCTATACGGATGAGCATCGAGGGAGAGGAGACGGAAGAGGTGCTGAGGACGCTCTAAGGGGCGGGACTCCGAGGCAGAGAGACAAATCAGAAAGCCGCGTTCCCAGGGAGTGTTTAGCGATTTTTCCGGTTCCCGGTTGCAGTTCATAGGCTCTTCCACGTGTGCGGTCAAGAGTCGTGGAAGTTCAAAGGCATTATCGCGGAGATGGAAAGCTGACAGGTTTTTTCGAAGTAGCGCGTCCGTGCAGGGGCTTCTATTCCACGAGTTCGCATGTTCGTCTTTGCAGTCCTCTCGACCCCTGGCAGGGCTTCTGATCCAAAGCAAGCCATCAGCTGAACGGAAGGACAAGCGCTGAGCATACCTAGACATATAGCACACGGCAGTGGCCCCTTCCGAAATGATTATGATTTGCACTCAAAAATATATATAATGGGGGGGGGGAGATCCATCTTAAGACGTTGCACGGTGTGCAGAAAGGCAGTGAGTGTCTTCTCATGGGTACATAATTGAATGTGTGGAAAGAATATTGAAAGAATATTGAGCGCAGGCGAATGACACGCTGCTAAGGACTCCCGGACCAGCGTGGGCGTGCAAAGGAGAAAACTGCTAGTGCACGCGAAAAGTTACAAAGCACAGTGGTGCTTTTATGATGGAGATACTAGAAACCTCCGTGTGAGAAACTAGTATGCTAATCATGATAGGCTTTGATTTTTAGCTGCCAATAATCTCGCTCAAGGTCATGGCTCAGGCTTTATGCTACTGTGCTACTCCGTTGGAAAGAGTGTTGGTCAGGTTCCCAGAGATCTGAAGAGTTGTAAAGGCTGAAGAAGAGGAAGACCAACTATAAGATAGATGGATAAACTGCAGACTTGCCTTTACAGGAGCTGAACAGGGCTGTTGAGGACCGGGCATTTTAGAGGGCATTCACTCACAGGATTGCCATAAATTGGAGATGATTTGGTGGCATGTGACAACAAGGCTTTCACTTTAATGTCTCCTGATAGTTACCTATTGCATTTATATCTTGTCCTTTTTCCTACAAGGAATACAAGGTGGCTCCTCTAATCCATTTTATCCACAAGAACTTGGTAAAGGTAGTGAGCATCCATAACTGGCCCAAAGTCACCTAGTCTGTTACATGGCAGAGTGGGGATCTCCCAAGTTCAACACCCTAACTACTTGGCCAGGGAGCTATTTTTGCAATATTGTGTTAAGTGACATGTATTTGAAAGTACACCAAGAAAACACGCTGCTGTTGTATGAGGGGGAAGTGGGATGCTTGTAAGTGACAGATTTGACCCTTTATTACAGCACAGTCCTATGCATCTACACTCCACAATTCATTAAGTTAATACTCAGCGCTTTCTGTTAAATTGCTCAAAGTGGCTAACAATAAAAACAAATATAATACAGAAACATCTGTAGAATTCTAACAAGGCTGCACTAACCTGCCTCAGCCTGGTGCCTTCCAAATGTTTTGGACTTCTAACACCTGGAAAGTAGCCAGGCTGGGGAAGGCTGCTTCACATGGTTACTGGAGCTTCTGAATGGACATGCCTAGAATTGTTTTGTAATATTCAATATAACAGTAGGAAAAGTGATCATAGCTTCCACCTGTTGCTCTTCTCACTCCTTACTGTGTAGCAGAATTGCTAGGCCAATGCCTCAGTTAGGCCAATGCCTCAGTTTTCCCAGGAACCCCCTCAAGGAGCCCAGGGCAAGGGGGATGCCGTTAAGGTGGCTAGAAAGCTGATCCTTGGGTGACGTAATCCAATCTCACTACTGCATCGTATATTCAATGAGACTTGTGTCTCCTTAAACAGAGGGAATCAAGGCTTTACAGCATAATCTAATAGCAGAGGTCACTCGTACTGAATGCATGAGAACTGAACGTGATTATGGGAGGGAGGCCTTAGACAGAGCAACCTGCCAAGCTCGCCGTGCTGCGAGCTCCGTGCGTTTCGATTTGCATGTGCAGCGGAGCGGCGCAGATTCTTTACCGCTGTGCCGCCGCGCGGGGAAAAGAGCACAGCGACGCCTTGTTTGGCCCGCCCGCTTTGCTTCTTGACGGGCAGCTGGAAGGCAAGCAGGAAAGGAAAGCGACGCCTTGGGCCCGCCTTCGGAGGTCCTCTCCAGCGGCTGCAACCGGGCAGGGCGGGGATAAAACGGTGAAAGTCCCAGGAATTGGCTTGCGAGACTGGGGGATCTTGGCGGGAAGATGAGTGCCGACTCGCTTACCTTGGACTGCATCATCCATCTCTTCTCGCACCTGGAGGTACCGGATCTGCTTAGAGCAGCCCAAGTGAATAAGGTACCCAGCACCTCCTACAAGAGCCCCCAGTACGCCCGTGTGCCCGGAGGGCGACCGGGCGTGTGTTTCCCGCGTCCCCTAACTCCGCGATTTGCGGTTACTGAATGTTTACCTAACACTCACGTGCTTATTAGCAAGGTCTTTGTGGTCCAACGCTTTTTAACCCGCTTGAAAAGCATTGTGTATGGCAAGCTCTCTCCCCACCCTCCCCCGTCCGTTCCTTCGTTTCAAATGATCGTGGCATGAGATTGTCTTCGCTTTCTTTTATGAGTGAATCTCGCATTTGGGGTTGAGGGAGGAAAAATCGCACTGAGCTTACAAACATACAGGCGTAAAGATTGCCGAAATGCATCCAACAGAAAACGGGAAGCGCTTCGGGGCGGTGGGGTGGGTGGAACATTTGGATGCTTTCATTTTCGGAATGAGCCCCCATCGAACTGAAGGGCACATTGATTGGGTGCAGGGGGAGAAGACCCTTCAGATGCGTTTTCGCAGGGCATCTCGCCCACGACGGGCACGAGCTGCGCGACCAGGACGCCGGCAACAAAGCGGGGCGCTTTGTTGATCTATGAAAAAGAAAACACTCCCGCTTCCGGGAGGCTGGCTGGCCATGACGACGTCGCTTGACTTTTGTTTTCTTGCCGGCCGCACCTCGGAGATTTCTGCAATACAGGCGGAGGTGCAACTGGGTAATTCGGCGCCCTGAACTTAATGGCCTTACTGTGGGGCAGAGGGGGATATGTCAGATGGCCAGGCAGATGCCTCCATTTGTGATGCACACAACTAAAATGACTCTTCCTTCCCCGCCCACCAATCACTGCCATTCCATGCATTGCAACGGATATATTAGAGTCTAATAATTAGAATCTAATAATCAGAGCAATGCAAACAAATATTAGAGTCTAACAATAAGAGCAATGCAAACAACAGTGCCCTGAGAGACAGACAGTGGGCATGTACAGATTCACATTTTAAACTCACGTAAATCATATCACCAACATGATTTACAGGAATCCTGTGGAATTTGTTGTTCTGCCTAAATGCTAGACACTTTTACTTAAGAATCCCATTTTGTTGTAGAAAAGTGTGTGTGTGTGTGTGTGTGTCAGTCACAGAATGAACATTTGATATCAGGAATGAGTCCCCTGATGTGCACACATGCACAATAACCAGTGTGATATGGAGTTTAAAAGAGTTGGACTGCAGCCCAGGAAAATCCAGATTCTAGTCCTTACTTAGCTAGGAAGCTCACTGGGTGACTTTGGGCCAGTTACTCGTTCTCAACCGAACCTACCTCAGAGGGTTATTGTGAGGTAAAATGGATCTGTGTCGGCCTCCTTGGGCTTCTCACAAGAGGAAAAAGGGTGGGATATACGTGGGATATGAAAAAGGTTGTTGCATGAGTGGCATTGGGCCAGGGAGACCCAGCAGTGCCATTGCAGGTGGTTATTTGGAAGGTGCAGCCCTCGCTGTACCACTGAGCGCAGGCCATGTACCGGAGCTCATGGAGGAGCACGTAGGATAAGCTGAATCAGGCCAAGAGGTCCATCCAGTCCATCCTTCTGTTCACACAGTGGCAATCCAGCTGCCCTCAAACAGGACATGAGTGCAGCAGCACTCCCGTGCCCATGTTCCCCAGCCGCTGGTGTACACAGACACACTGCCTCTGATACCAAAGGTAGCTTTCAATGCAACTGCTTTAACGGGCCCTGCAAACACTTTGGAGCTGCAGAATGTTGTGCTGATGTTCACAGGAATCAGGTTGCAACTTCTCCTGCCCCCTTGAAATTGACAAGCAAAAATTTGCTTGTTAGTTGAAGTTTTGCTTATCGCAGTGTCTGCACGCTTCAGAAAGTTTCTCCAGGTGAGGCTGCATGGCATATTTTTGGAACTGAATCCTTAGCTGCCTGGCCCTTTTTATGCTAACGCTGAAAATACAGCAGCCTTCCCCAACCTTGTTCCCTCCAGATGTTTTCAACTATAAATCCAGGCATCGCTGAGCAATGCCCGTGGCTTGCTGGAGACCAGAGGGGAGGTGAAGTCCAAAACATCTGGAGGGTACCAGGTTGGGAAAGCCAGTACAGAACTAAGTGCTTCAAAGTAATGGGCAATAGATTTCTGAAGCAAGAATCCTGAACACACCTTGGACTGCTGTGAAGGGACTTACTTCTGAGTAAGCAGAGATAGGGAATTTCTGCAAATTCTCCAGCATTGGCTGCTAGTGAATCCAGAGAAAATGTTTCTAAAACTGTCACTTTGCTCCTCTTTTAGACATGGAATGAAGCAGCAGAGACCACTTTTCTTTGGAGGTGAGTGCCTTTAAAAAAATCTGTTTAAAGGTTTACTTTGGTACCCTTGGTACACATGCAAAATTCTGTCAATGACCAGACAATGAAATTAGAGAGATCAGAGTTTTTTGTGTTTAAAGGAATATGTATTAGCATGTTTTCCAGCATCTTTATTTTCATATGACTAAACTTGCACAGAATTGCAGAAAGTAAAATGCCAGTCCATGGAATTTGTGCAACTCAAAAAATTTCATTCCACACAGAATCTGTAGGTCAGAAATTCTAAAGTCACTTGAATCTACAGTGTATCACCCTGAGATCTCTAGTGTCAGCTGTTCCTCTTCACAGCTCTGAATTCCAGCTGCTGGAGAACAGGTGTCTGTTGCCCTCATGTCCAGCTTGTGGGCTTCCTGCAGGCATCTGGTTAGCTCCTGCATGTGAAGAGAATGCTAGACAAGATAGGCCTCTAGTCCAATCCAGCAGAACTGAGCTCACATTCTTAAGGATGCAATCCTATGCATATTTAGACAGAAAAGAATCAAACACAGGAGCAGTAGGAGGTTTTTCTGTCTAAACATGCATGGGATTGTGCCTTAAATGATGAAGCCAAAAGCTTCACAGAAAATGTAGATTGTGAGGAAGATAAGAGAGCTCACACCAGTACTTAAGAGCAGGAGAATCCTGGCACATCAGACTGAAAGTCTCTCTAGTCCAGCGTCTTATTCCCCCACCCTTTCTGAGCAAGCCCCCATGGGAAGTGTGCAGGCAGAACATGAGGACAAATAGTCTTCTCCTGCTGTTGCCTTCTCATCAGCTGGGATTAAGAAGTATTCTTCATGAGGACTAGAAACTTGTCATAGCCTTATCCTCCATTTTTCTAGTCTCCTATGTTGGTGGACATAATCATATTTTTCAGTAGCAAATCCATACTTTAACTGTGCAAAGAAGTACTTCCCATACTCGTCTCTTCTGACTAGTCATCTTTTTTGGATTACTACTGAATTCTAGTACTGTTTGAAAATGTCTCCCATTCTGCTTTCTCCATGCTGTGCATAATTCTGCAAACCTCCAGCTTCATGAGGAAAACCTCAGACATTGCAAAGTTTTCAAATTCAGACAGACATTTTCATGTAAAGGAGAAAACAAGGGCAAATGAGTGGAATCGTTTTAGTGATCAAAAGACCTTTGGGCAACAAAAGGCAATGGAAGAGTGAAAGTCAAAAACAGGGAGGCAAAGAGAGAGAGGCAAGTAGAGCTTTAAAGGTAAGAAGAAGAATTCTGCTATATATACAAGGGGATGGGAAATCAACTGAGGGCATTCCAAGAGGGTTATTTTGTGACCTGAGTGGTGGCAGAGGTGAAATATTTTGGCAGCAGTTAGCTGAGTAGAGGTGAGAAAACTGAGGAAAGGCTAGGAGAGATTAAGGGAGAAGCAAGCTGGAAGGCAAAAACTTATCTGAGCATGACTCAGAATTTTACTCAGTGGGCAGAGAGGGAAGTGCAGATTTTCTGCAGAGTCATCCATTGCACAAGCAAGTAATGAATGAGATCATGGTGGAGCTGTTAAACTTGATTTTCTAAATAAACCCGTACTTTAGCTTGGTCGTGGAGCCCCTGTTTTTCATGAGGAAGATGCCTGGTTCAGTTTCTGGCATCTCCAGGCAGAGATGAAAAACTGTTGCCTAAAAACTTGGAGAGCCACCTATAGCCTGTGTCCAGGATTCTGGGCTGCACAGACCCACGCTCTGGCTCAGTAGAAGGCGGCTGCCTGTGCCAGGTGGCCAGACTGCAACCTGGAGCATGTGAGCTTAGCATGAGCAGCTGAGAGAGCGCACAGGTGCTTTGTCTTCCACTCGGCATTTCTCCTTCTGTCCCATCACCTCCCCACCATTCCTACAGCAAGCAGAATCTCAGTATGCTGTAATCCAGAGACGTAAGTCATTGGGCGGCATACAACTTAATTAATTAATATTCCTGCACAGAAAGATGGCAAAGGATGGTGAGCAGAAGGGCTGGAGGGGGGTAGGCAGCTGAACAGCTTCACCTTCTTGATTCAGGAACTTATTTTCAAACATCTCTAGGGTCTATGTGGAATACTTGCAATGCAATGCAGTTCATGTTCACTTGGAAGGAAATCCGGTTCAGTAAGATTTGCTGCTAGGTAAGTGCGTGTAGGATTCCAGCCTTGATTGCCACTGATTATTCTCTCTGTTAATCAGTATATATGCACTAATAGCAAAAATCATGTCTACAGAAGAATTACAGAACTTTACCGTTAATAATGAAGAAATTGAAATTATGAAAGATTTCATGTAGCTTGGCTCAGACATCAATTCAGAGGGATACTGCAGCCAAGAAATTTGAAGAAGGGTGAGACTTGGAAAGGCAGCAATGAAGGAACTAGAAACGATCATCTAGTATAAGGACATTTTACTGGATTCCAGGGCCACGACCAACCAGACTATTGTATTCCCAACCACCATGTATGGGTGTAGAAGCTGGGCAATGAAGAAAGCTGACTGGAAGAAAATTGATGTGTTTGAAGCATGGTGCTGGAGGACAGCTTTGCACACACGCTGGACTGACAGCAAGACGAACAAGTGGGTCTTGGACCATATCAAACCAGAGCTTTCCCTCGAAGCAAAAAGGACACGAGTGAGGCTGTCATACTTCAGACACTTCATGAGAAGGCAAGACTTCCCTGGAGAAGAAAATTACATTAGGGAAAGTCAAAGGCAGAAGACAAGAGGGAAGTCCAAATACGAGATGGACTCAATCCATCAAGGGAACTGCAGCCTCCAACTTGGAAGAGCTGAACCGAGCTGCCCTGGGCAGGACATTTTGGAGGGTTATCATTCACAGGTTCGCCATAAGCCCCAGACAGCTTGATGGCACACGACAACAACAAAACTCAGCTGTTAAGTTTTATGAAAACTGTGTAGCCAACATGAAGCAGTATTGAAATGCTCTGGGAAAACGCAAGATTTACAAAATAGAAAACCACAAACAAACCAGGAAACAAAGTTTTGGGGGGGACCAGAAGCTCCAAACAGCCCAGTGAAAAGTGAGATTGATAGATGGCCAAAAGTGTGGAGAAAGGAATGGGAAACATCATGAATGGAGCCGGCTAGAGCTGGGAATCAGATTAGATGGCCCAGGAGGCCCCTTCTGACTCGCTCTGTTCCTGTGAAACCGGGGGGGATTAAGGAAGGGAACAGAGTGCCCAGGGCATGGGTGGTGTCTGGAGCAGGAGGGTCCCACCCTGCATCATGATGGTGCAAGTCCCACTAGTGCGCTTTATTTTATCATTTGTAATCCTGTACAAGATTACGCAGAGGTAAGCCCCAATGAACCGCTCAGAAGTTCAGTGACATTTACTCCCGGGTAAATGTGGGCAGGATTGCAGCCTTTCTTTACTTCAGGAGGGGGCTGCCAGACAGAGGGCGCCCAGTGGGAGGTCTCCTAGGCATGATTTGTTGCAACTGCTTGAGTTGTGTGCTGGTGTAAAAGGACAGGAGGACTATTGGAATGGCCATCCATCTGCAACTTTTCACCGCAGTTTTAAATATTTACACATTTACTTCCGGGTCCATGTGTTACGTGTTTGCTAACAGTATTACTTAATATATGAGCTGGTTCACATCTAAAAAGCAACCATGGGTTAAGTCACTCATGGGTTGGCCAGGGTCACACAGGGCAAGTATCCCACCTGCTTAGTGCATCCAGTTTAGAAAATGACCTTGGAATGCCCTGTTCTGGGTTGTTTTCTTTGGTGTGACATCAAACCCAAGGCTCTGGGTTGCTGAGGTGGAGAATTTTAACCCACCAACAAACCATGGGCTGTTTTTATATTTTCTTGCCTGGCAGCCAGTACATATTAGTATATTTATACAGTGCTTTAGAGTGTTTTTAAAAGCCTGCTTAGGAATCTCCCAAACAAATGACTTTTAAAAAAATCAATTTCCACCCAACACAAGACTGTTTGGCCATCTGTTTTTCAAGGCTGCCAAGAGTTTGCAACTAATCATTCAGCGAAACAGCTATGGAGAAGGCCATTTGGATTTCTAAGTAATCGTATCACTGTTTATGTCCATAGAAATATGTGTCTGAGACGGTGGGCCTTCTGCAATATCTCTGTGATCCCAGGAATGCAGACCTGGAAAAGGTATTATCTTCACCGCTCTAATCTCGAGCATAAAATGGCATCAGGGCGGCCTTCAGTTGACTATACATGCAAAGCTATGAGAGGGCATAAAGGTATGTGCCTTGTGGTAAATACTCGGAATTTCATTTGCTGGAATAGAAAACCCATTTCCTGTCTTCCTGCCAACCATGCCTTATATGAGTTGAAACCAACAGTGCTGTTCCACCAGAAACTCCCAACAGAAATTGCTGGTAGTCCAGAAGGTTGAAGGACCCTCCAGCGCAGTTCTGAAAGGCATGTTCAGAGTGAGGGAGCTGCAGGAGGAAGGAAAGTGCAGGAGACGGAGGCCCTGTTGTGCAACTGGATTTCAGCTCCTGTTATGTTGGACTCAGCCCTTCGTATGTGCTGTGCTTTTTCTTTAGAGGGGACTCAGGAACACAGGTTGCCTTGAGACCAGGGATGTAGGCATAGAGTAAGATGATCACATCCATGAAAATACCGATTTGTGACCTCCTTTCCATCCGTCTGCCCCACATATTTCATCAAGATGAGCTTTTTCACTCCTCCAGCTGGAGCATTCTTGGGGGGGAGGGAAGGGGGTTGGAGAGGCTGTAGAATCGCTCATTTCCTGGCTTCTCCAGTTTTCTCCCATTTCCACATGCCAGAACACCCCTTTTTACCCATCGCCGAGGTTGCATTTTTAGCCTCCACCTGTGACGGGGGGAAATTGTTTACTGCAGTTCTAGGTTCTTTTGCCTTTTGGTCCCACCTTATTTGCCTTTTTATCCCACTGAAATGCTGTTGTTAAGAACAATTGACACAATGGGGCTGTGAGTGCCAAGCTTGACTCAAGTGTGAAGTGTGAAACACAAAAAAAACTAAAGTATATGCATGATACAAAATGCAGAAACTTCTCATTTTTCTACATAGCTCTAAAATCTAACAGTGAAAATCAGACTATTCCAGATAAACAATCCATGTTAACAATGTACAGTGTGTGCAATAAACTGGTTTGATATCATATATTAATACTATCTCTCTCCTTCTCTGTATAGATATATATTTCGCATAAAAGTGTTGAAAGTGCATTTGTAATTACACCGCTTTATTCTCACTGGTGTGTTTTAAGGTTGTGTGTTCGGCTGAGACTGCTTCTTTGTCTTCTGTTTAATTGTCTCAGCTCCTTTCTGATTCAAAACTAAACGCATTGGCATAGTTGGCAGCAGTCACAGTTAATGCTGAGCACTTGTTGTAGACCTGGAACAGGCTGAGCATGGTAGTGCCAGTGGCAGAAAATAAAGGCCTACCAGATTGACGATGGGATGGTGTTCCTTCTGCTAGCAAGGCTCAGATTATTTGGTTAGTCCGCCCAAAGATATTTTGTTTTTAAGGGCAATCCTGTGATGTTGTTGTAGGAGTGATAAATGACATGGCTTACCTCTCAAAGAATGAGCACACATTTGCAACTGGGCAGGTCCAGTCTGTTGTATGCACAGCATCTTCTGATGGCACCGTCAAGACATGGAACGTCCAAGAGGTGGGTCAAAAACAAAGCTTCGGCTGTTGGGCAGTATAGAAATCACACTAACAGTAAGTAATAAAATTATAATAATAAGCTGACTAGAAGGATTTAAAGGGCAGAGTTCTGGGCGTATTTAGGCAGAGAAAAGTCCTACAGTTCCCAGCATGCCCTAGACAGGATCAGCAGGGCTGTTTTTCTGCCTAAACTTGGGGATGGTGCCCTAAATGTACCTGCACTTCAGACAGATGCAAACATTCAGAAGAAAGCAGAATGAGGTTTATGTTGGGTGGGAAAGGTAAATGCATACTTTGAGTTGTTTTAAGCAAGAGAAGAAAGAAGCTCCTCTAGCTTTCACTGATGTTTCTCTGCTTTGTTACTACTACTAAGGATAGGCTGGATGTCCACACGGTGGGCATGTCGTGAGCGGAGCCGGCTGGTGCCGGAGGTCAGACTAGATGGCCCGGGAGGCCCCTTCTGACTCGCCCTGTTTCTGTGTTTCTATGTATAGATGCCCCTTCTGCCCAAGCATGCCAGGTGGCTTGCGGTGCAGCACAGTGGCTTGTAGAAGCATAAACCAGGAGTGCCAGCGTGGCAGGGCGTCAAAGGCTTGGGCTGGGGCTGGGGAGACCTGGGTTCCAGTCAAGCCAGGCGGAATAGCTCCAACTGGAGCTGATTCCGGGTAGGAAGGTTCCAAATGGCAGATGGTCTGATCCAGTCAGGTAGAATCGAGGCGAATCAGCCCAGACCTGGCTGAGATAAGGATGTTGGTCACCATAGTTAGAGAGCTTCTGCGGGGAAATCCTGCATGTAAAGCAGCACATGCAAGGAGAGTGCAGAATGGATTGGTACCTCATGTGGAAATTTTCATTGTGGAAAGCTAATTACGACAGGATGTGAAGTAGAGCTGTTTGCCATCTGCTTAGCGATGGATTGCATGAAAAACAGCTGGTGGATTCGGAAATTTGGATGTGTTATTCTAAAGTTTCTTGGCATGATAATGGAACTTGAAATCCCCTGACTTCCTTGCCTGTGAAGGGTGACTGGAGGTCAAGACTGGCCCAAAGTTAATGTCACTGATTTGAAATGAAGTACATACGGCTAGGAGATGTCTGGCTGATCATTATGTTCGAACTGATAAAATTACATGAACAAATTCCAGCAAGGTCAAGGTGAAGAGAAGGGCCTTTTCTACAGTAAAAACAAAATAATGGTCTTTTCCCCTCCCTTTTTCATAAAGGAGTCTGTTAGAACTGATACTAGAAAATACACTATCATGGAAAGTTTTAGTATTTAAAAACACACACAGTAATAAACATTACAGCCCTGACTACACTGGCAGGATGTGCTTTTTTAAGTACCCTTCATATGGCACAATTTTTTAATTATTATTTTTATTTTTTATCAGGGTACACAGATTTGGTCGAGTCCGCAACAGGAAGTGCCACTAGCAAATATTATCACATTTCCTCTGTATAAATTGGCAGTTACAATAGACTGTCAGGGGATGATCAAACTCTGGCATGGGGACACGGGCCAAGAGCTTGCATCGTTTTCCGTGTCATCCTCATCCTGTTCAGTGGCCGCCTACACAAAAAACAACAAGCCATTCCTAACGGTAAGTACACCCCTCATTGGATTGCTGACAAACCCTCCTGCAAGCTTCCTGTTACCTTGACAAATGCTGACTAACAAATAGGGGGTAGTGCACATTCAGGCTTCAGGGACAGAAGACTGGATCATCCCAAGGTCTTCCTAGCCCTGTGTTCTTTCCAGGAGATGCAAGAACAAGCAAGCACCAGATGACTTACCAGAGGTTGGTCAGACGTCCATGGGTTGCCTCCTTCCAGACCTCAGTAACTAGTTTTAAGAAGTACATCCAAAGATGTTAAACCATTAACCATATGTTTAATATTCCCCATTTGGTTTAGGTAGGTACTGGAGTAGGCATCCTCTATATATTGGCAGCTTCTGATCTGAGCCAGGTTTTACGCACGGAAGTATTTCAAAACTGTGGCATGGATTTGTCTCTCTGTTCACCAGATGGGCAATGGATAGTTCTTTGTCCAACTGATCCTGCTTTTTCACCAAAGGTACTTTTATGCTGCTTTTTAATGGATTTGGTGATATCTAGGCTTTCATTGTGCAATGACTTTGCCTTGTTCACAGAATTTTACAGAGACTTGACATCTTTTTGTAGTCTTCCTGGGCTGTCCCATCACTGTTTTGTCTTTTTCTTTCCCCAAATAAATCAATCAAGGAAGACATGGAATAGCTGGCAGTGCCTTTTTCATGGTGGCACTAGAAACCCTCCTTCTATAAACACCCCTAGTTTAAAGCTGCTTAGTTATATCTAGTGTTGGCCATACTTTCATTGAAATGAATGGGAAATTAGATTAACCCTGTACAGTTTTTTTGGTGAGAGATTAGAAAGAGTTGAATGTTATTCTTCCCTCATATCCCTGAATTCCTGATCCCGACTGCTGTTTTCTCTCTTGTCCTGCTATTTTTCAGAAGAAAAGAATTAGATGCAATTATGCATTTGGAATTATGATTATAAACAGCAAACTTTGGTGCTCGTTCTCCCACCTCTACTTGCTATGCTTAATGTCAAGCATAAGAAATGCTCTGGACTACTTCGTGGTAGTTCTGTTGGTTCTGAGAAAGGAGTGGCATCCTACTGTGGCTTTGGGGGCTTTTTCTGATGAGTTACCCGACTATCTGTGATGTTTGTATTTTATAATAATTCACATATATCAGTATTTTGCTATAGACAGTGCCAGATTTAAAAGACCCATGGTACCTATTTCATGCCACAACTAGCATTTCTTAGGTGTCAGCTTCCCAAGCCACCTAGCAAACCCCTTTGGGAATGGGGCAAGTTTCACAAGCCATTTGGGTCATGATACACAGCCCTGAGAGTAAAGCTCAAAATAGCTCAGGTGTGACTCAGGGTTTTACATGCTTGGAGGTTGTGGGTTCAATCCCAGGCTGCTCCAGGGAGGACTGGGAAGAATTCCCACTAGTTTGTACAGAAAATGCAGAGTTAGATGGACCAATAGCCTGACTGGTATAAAGCAGTTTAATAGGCTGGCAGGGAAATTTAAATAGAAATTAAGCATTATAACACCACTGGGGATGTCCAAGTTCATGTAAAGGAGCTTTTGGAATCCCAGCCCAATATCTGATTCTCACTTTTGTCTACCAGGTGTTTTACACAGATTGTGCAACTAATCCAGAGGACGATGAACTGATACTATCTAGTCCTTTACCAGTTACAAGCCGTCACCTGGTCACCTGCTGGTTACCAGCAGAATTAGCAAGGATAGCCATACTACATGACGACGCAATGAACTTTCACATTGTGACCTTTGATATTGTCATGGAGAAGAAATCTAAATACAAAATGAACATTGTGGGTAGGTTTCTTCAGAGTGTTTCCTAATAGAAGAAAAGTTCTTTTAGTGGGTAAGAGTGATCATGCTGGCACTGGTTATCCTCCCAAGGGTGCGATCAGGACAGGGACAGGGTTTTCCCATGGGATTTGGAAGATCAAGCCCTGACCCTTCCCCTCTCACAGCTGGTGCAGAAGGAACCATGCTCAGTGCCAGAGTGCGCACATGCTCCTTGGAGAGAGGGAGAAGAGGGTGCCTACACTGATTCCTTTCACTGCCCAAGCCTCCTTCCCACACCTTCCCCAGCACTTCGTCCAGGTGGCCAGAAACAGGATCTTTGCCCCATGCATTGCTCTGGCCATTGGATGGGGATCTCCTCCCAGGTTCAGAGATGTCCATGTAGCTGACACAGGAGCCATTGGATTGTGCCCTAAGCTCCATTTTCCAGTGCTCAGTACTGATGCTATTTCCAACCCCCTTTGGATTCTTAGTGAAATACATCGCAAGTGCAATCCTATGCCTGTTTCGATGGAAGAGAATCATGAAACTCCCAGTGTTTCCCATCCAGTTCTACCCAGGAGCCGTAGAACCTTTTTCTGCCTAACCTGCATGAGAAGATCCCCTTAGCTTTAATTTTTCTAGAATAGCCATGAGAGCACCGACGATTCACATTCACGTTCCACATTGCTGAACACACTGAGGTCCTTCTATCTAGAACATCGCAGACAACATGCCTATTTCATCATTTTTCTGTTTTATTCAAAACCCTTTTATCTCCTCCTTCAGTCAAAAGGTTTCCCAAAAATGAATGATTGTAGGCCCTCAGGCGGACAGACTGAAAAGACATGAGGCACAAGGAAGGGATTTGGCAGGAGGAAGCCATAAAATGTAATGGTGTACTGCTTGAGTCAACTGTCCAGACGGATAGGAATGTGTAGTTGAACAGACCAGGTCAACTCGGATTTACTCTCCATCTGTTGTCCTTCTGGGCTGACATTGTTTCTTCTCACATCTTTTTAAATATAAACCCCCTGTTTTCCCCTAGCATACCACACTACTCAAATGTCAAACCTATTCAGGTATTCAACTATCTTATTCAGGATTTTCTAGCTTTTGTCACACCTGTCTACAGGAGCAGCACTAGAATGAACAAGAGCATGTAAATTGGCCAGCTAAGAGCTTTGCAGAGGGAGAGGAACTGAGTTGACCTTACCTCTGCACTGCTCCTGTTATACATAGGATGCGCCTAATCTTCACGTTGAGAGCCTTATGGGCAAACCCACAGGACTGCACCTCAGTTGGCTGCTGTGCTGCTGCAGTGCTATTTGGGAAAGAGAAATGGCAATGCTCGCAGCATATGGAAACAAGTGTTTAAGTGTTGTATTTCTGTAAAAGTTCAACAGGTTGCAAGCTTCACACTCCCAACACAAGAACCATGGATGACAAAGAAGATCATGAAAGGATTTGGCAAGCAGACACTTCTTATAGCAGCTGGACTGGAGCTGAAATTATACACTATCACTGGGACTGAATTAATGGTTTTCAAAGATCACCATAAAATTATTACATCAATCTGGGTGGTACAGACATTACTACTACTACTACTACTGTTACTTTCTCTGCTATATACTAGGCATTCTTTAACAAAACTACTTTTCCTCTCCCCTCCCCGCCCCCATAGGATCCTTTTCATGTAGTCACATCATCCATGGACCTCTCATTACGAGTGTATTCCTGGAAAAATGACAACAAATCTTCCTCCTTGATTAGTCGCTATCATTTAATTGGAGGATCCCACCGATGGTCCACGTAAGTTTTACTTTTTAAAAACTACTTTTGAGGTGCCTGTTGCAAATCTCTAACATTGGCCTTTCAGAATGCAAACAAACAAGCCTTGAACATCCGGTATTGATGAAATGAATTGCCTGTTTGAGACACAGAAAAGAAACAATGGTTTTTGGAAAACAGAACTGAGGTTGTTTGTCTCACAGTGGTTCTGCATGTTGTTATTCCATGCCAGTTACAGGCCAGCATACTTCCCTCCATGGAATAACTTTTTGATTTCTTGACGATAAAACACAAAGTGCTTCCTAGAAGCAGGACCTTTCAACTCAAGGGCCATTTCCCCTTAAGACATTCACAAACAAGGGCACCTGGCCCCTGTATATTTTTAAAGCATCAACTAATGCAGAATAGGAAAGCCACCCCCAACACACACGATTCAAATTTCACCTTAGCCCTGGACTAAGTAGGCTCAAATGATGGTTCTCTGTGCTGCTGCCTTCTTTCCCTGGAACATGAGTGGGAAAACACATGCCACCACAGTGGCATGGTGCTCCACAAAGCAACTTAAGGCAAAAGGTCATGGGTCAATATACTAGCAGTCCTTTCACTCTATCTACAAGACTGCCATAAAAATTAATGTGAAATCCTTTTTGTGTTGATCATATACAATGACCTTTGTGAATTTAGGAAGCTAAATTATCTACTAACCCTGTATGAATATTGTGATGGGGCTCCAAGAGTAATTGCCCAAAGGCTGTGGTGCTCAATTATACCCAAGATTTTAGCTTCAGAATCAAAATACAGACTTGAATATGAAACTTCACAATAGAAGCTATTGGCCAGCTTTTGAAGAACAGATCAAAATGTTTCCATAGAGGCAGAGAAGTTGCTTTTCTTTTTCTTATGACAGCATCTACTGAATATACCAAATATTATGAATATGGACCAAGAAAATCTATGCAGTGTTCCATGAAGTCTTTTGCTACTTAGCCATAGCTTTTCTCTTAATCGTTTTGAAACTAGCTTTATATGTAGAAGCCCAGCTGGAAAAGGCCGAAGCTCCACAGAAACACGATCAGTTGTAACACAGGAATAGCTATTGTATTGTGCTATATAGTGACTGAACAACTTTAAAGTAGGTATAACTAGGGCTTTCTTCTAGCATGCTATTAAAACATCCTAGTAAAGACCCTCGGTTTACAACTTTTAGTAATAAAAAGGATGAATTACCTCAATACAAGAAAGCTGCTTAACCCAGTGGTGTGATTTGCCTTTTTTTCTCTACTAGTGGCTTTAGAAGTGTGGCTTGTGACGATGTGAGCATTGTTGGAGTGGTGGCTGGAACAGACGGGACAGACATTTTAAGGGCGTACTCCTTTAATTTGTGAGACTTAATGCTTCTGTGTTACCTTTTCATGCTTTCTTCACTTGTCAATGAACAAGTGAATCCATCACGAATTTCCACTTGCGTATATGTAAGTAGCAGGCAACTGCTATCTAAAGAAATGGCAGGTATCATACACAGCATTCCATATTGTCTGACCATGAAGTGCAGTAGAATCCAAGCTGTATTTGTATTTGTAGTATTAATAATAAACTACAGAAGGGATGACAATCCAGTTTTCCTGGTATTTAAATGTAAAAGTGATTTAGGGTACAATCCTATGCCTGGCTGGCTGGGACATGCTGGCTTTCTTCTGGCTAAACATGCATATCATTGCACCTTTGAATGTGTGCCACACTTAGAGAGCTTCCCTCAGTTATAACTATTCAATTGCAGAACACAGTGTGCAACTGAAAAATTGCATCAGCACAGTATTGCCCTTTTGAACAAACAAAAGAATCCTGTACTCTTGTTAGCATGGTGCACATATCCCTCCAGCCTGAAATAAAGCAATAGTGAACCTGATTTTGAATCAAGTAACAAAAAACATTGGGGGTAGAACCAGACAGTGTATTTCTATGGACCTAATCAAGATCATGGCAGTACATATGGAACAGCTGCTTTATCCATGACAAGGGTAAAGCTATTGGGCAGTACATCATCATCATCAATCAAGAACCACCACCACCAGATGGTTATTACCGAAGGGGCACAACATAATGCATCTGATCATCTCAGTCACTATGTGTCATAGTTGCACAAAAATGACAAGTTTATTCCAAATAAGCTCTCAGAACAATCAAAGGAGATCTTGAACTAGGAAAATATTCTTTCAAAAAGTGAATTACTTCTGCAAGGCACTGTATCAATACGTAGGCTGATCTGTTTTAATATTTTACTAAGTAGCTCTGTTCAGTCATAGAAAAACATTGCAAGGATAACTTGCAATATTATTTTCCCAATATTACTTAGCAGGGCCAGTACAACAGGAAACAATGGGCTACCACAAAGAAATGTATTGGACTGTTTAGTTTAAGCTTGCTTTATTATATAGCTTTTAACGTACAAGAGCAAGTAGCACCTTTGTCCTAGGCTTTAAAGCAGACTTCAGAATTACCACTCTTCCCCACCTACTGTAGATATGTATTTTTTAAATACCCTGTATCACACATCTCTTAGCAAGTGAGTGAACAATACAGTTCCATTAGCTATAGCATAGTTTATGATATTCCCACATGATTTGTTGTACTCAGGCCAGTGGACAAAGCATTTCTAAAAGCATCCTGAAAACACTGTACAGAAGCCTGGCAGAGGAAGATTTAAAATGAACCAGTGAGATCCTGTTGTAATATTAAAGCCCTAAGAAAGGCAGCAGGTTGTATAGTTAACTCCTTGTGGGCAAAACCACTGCCCTAAAACTATGCAACCTACTACCTCTTCCTAGGAACCCACCACTTCTTCTGCAATTCTTTAAAAAAAATGTAGCTGTAGTACAAGACCAACTTTATGCAGACATCAAAGTATATCAAATATCAGTATCAAAAAGCATGTTTATGTAAGTGCAAAAGTGAAACATGTACTACATAATTATGAACAGAACACAGTGTTCAATTTTCATAACAGAAATATTCAACCTAAAAACAAAGCAAATTATACTTTTACAATTTCAGCTTCACTAAAACCAAATGGTACATTCTTGCAAATAGCAGACTCCTCAGTTGACAGTGAACTAATACACAAACCTATCACACCCACCTCATTCATCAAGAGAGAAGGTATATCCTTCAGAGGAGTAATTGGAATGACCTTTGCAATCATTTGTATGTGGTTTACATGCTGGTAGAAAATACGAGATTACATCAATGAGATGGTTGTCCTCATAAAACAGTAGACCAGAGTTCTTCACTATGCAAGTATCAGAAGTTAAGAATATCTCTACTGAAATATGGCCTCCCCTGCCTAGTATTTTTTCATGCTGACATATTAATTTAATGCTGAAATACAAAACAGCATTTAGTTACAGTTCTTCTATGAAAACCAACACATTTATTGACCATTAGAAGCCAAGGTTGCTAGTAATTCACTAAGTAGAATACTGCAGAAATTTTACTCCTCAGGGAAGGCAATAGATTGTATAGTTATCTCCTGAAGAGGGCAAAATAACTGCCCTACAACTATACAATCTACTACCTCAACCTGATAAGAGAAATCTGTTTAGTTCTAAATTCTGCTTTTTGGGTTGGATCCTGAGAGCCACTCACTGAAAGGGACTTAACACCTTTCTCCTCCTATCTGGTGCCCATGTTTTGCTTTTTTGCTTCTTCCTTTTAACCTCTTTACTTTTTGAGCATAACAGCCATTCTATATCACAGCAATGGTCTATCTAGTCCAGCATTCTGTTAATACAGTGGCTAGCCATTGCCCACAGAATCCCATAAGCAGGGCATGAGTACAATAGTATGCTCCTGCCTATGATTCACAACAACTGGTGTACACAGGCATACTGCCTCTGATACCAAGTCATCAGGACAAGTAGCCATTGATAGACTTATTCTCCGTGAATTAGTCCAATCTCTTTTGAAAGCTGTCCAAATTGGCCATCACTACATCATGTTTAACTATATATTGTAACTTTCAGATTATGAGCCCAAGGGCAGAGATTTGCTTAGAAAGATTAATAGTAACATACTCTGGGGGAGCTTTTTCTATGAAGAGCTGGGAAAACAGGCTGGAAATAAACAAACACACCATGAAAAGCCTGTCTGGATGGTCAAGCAACCTTCCTAAACTGTCTAAGGGCAGCAGGATTATTGGGGAAAGGAAGATAGGCCAGAGGCACCTTCTGCAAGCAGAACTTGCATCCAAAAGGTGCTTTCACCTGATTCCATATGATACCTGTTTCTCATCAAGTTCCTTTAACTATTCAGGAGGATCTGCAATCACCTCAAAGGCTCTTTATTGGGCATGAGTGTGGAGGTAAAAAGATAGTCCCTTCCATAAGCTTCTTTCTGCTCATGGCTCTTGGGATCCAACTCTCTGAGCCCACACGTCTTGCAAAGTGTGCCCACTGAATAATTCAACCAGCTTACTGTTCTGGGAACTACTGCAATGCCTTCATATTTAACCATACTTCCAGTACCAAAGTAATACAGATGTCATGGATGACCGTCTGCCTCTTTAGGAAAGACAGTAGACTGTATAGTTATCTCCCAGTGGTGGGTATGACCCTAAAACTATACAACCTACTACCTCATCCCACAGTGCAGTTTCTTCACTTAGGAGATGGTGGCTGTTTTCAAAGTGGCCCCTTTTTTAAAAAGGGGGCAATTGCTTCATATAAGTTTGTTCATCTAAAGGCTTCTCAGAAGTTTTTCCTTTCAAAAGAAATCCTTAAGCCTTGTTTGACAATCTCTGGATGGCAAAATGCAATTGACTGCAATGCTCAGTACAGTATTCTTCATCCTACTCCGTGCTCAAACCTGAAACGAGAAAGAATAATGATTGAAAAACCTTCTAAGCATGTAATTATGTAATTATGACTTGTTCATACTATATTTGCTTCTTTGCTGGAAGAAGCCAGGAGCCTCTGTAATGCATATGACTTGAATACCAAAAGAATGTTCCCGTTGATTTAAAAATTTATAATAGAAGACTAGAGAAGATTTTGGGGGAAAGGTTTTCCTCATGTTCAAGGTAGCCAGGGATAAGCCATTCCAGATTTTCTCTCTCCTCATCCTGGATCAGAGCAATATCAATACAAGTCAAGGAAAAGAATTTGATTTATGCCCCCTCTTGCCAATAAAGGAATGCAGTTTTGGTCTTGTTTGGTGGTTTAAATTATTTTTGTGCTGCATTCTTGAAAGAGCCTCAAAGTGAGGAAGTGTAATATAAACGTATTTGCATTGCTACATATCAGGTGACAGCAGCAGCAAGTAAACATAACCTAACTCATGAATGTTCTCTGAAAAGAATAATTATTTTCAGAAATAGTTGGTCATGTGATCACACAACAATTCTTTTTAAAACTTTCTCTCAATCATGTTTATACTTTTACTGAATAACTACACAGAGATTTCAGTACTTTTGCACATTCTCTTATACTTTTCCTATAAGTATTGGCATGCTGGGCCTTGGTTCTGATTAAAATAATATTGCAATAGTTTTCCTAAAGTATTTCTCTGGCATCAAGTCTGGATGCCTAATATCTGATGTCTAATAAAAAGTATTAACCACTTAATAGAAGTCATTCTTATATTAAGTACTGGGGATCTCAAGACAAATACGTTTGTATCACTACCTCAGTTTTGTTAAAGTAAGCATTGAAAATGCTTTCTATTTTGTAAGTCTTGCCAGAGTTAACTAAATAGCTCCTTTCCCTACCAGGTTTAGTAAGTAAATCAAATACATCAAAGAACAATGAGAGTGCAACAGATTTACAGTAAGTTAAACATTCAATATAGCACCACCCCCATGCAACAGTGGCCTGTAGCTTGATCAACTGCAGTCCCTGGATGGAACTTCTTAGCCAAGAGAAGTGCACACAGTTCCATGCAATAAGGTATACACACAAAAATATCTGAGAATTGGACATGTCGTAATTTCAGATATCTTCAGTGATGACAGAGTTATGCAACAACAATGAACATAACCTAGCCAAGGTTAAGCACTCCTAAATCCCATCCTTTCAAACAAGAGCATTTAACAATAGGGGAAGTCTTCAATTTTAGATAGGCCCGAACTAGGATCAGGTCCAAGTTCAAAAGAAAGTTCTGTTAGCAGACTTATTGTCAATACCTCAGTAACTAACCATAGATGGCTGCAAGGTGCCCACTATTTCGGGTTTTTAACAATGCCCAATGCTACATTACTCCTACACATGGCAGGGATATTAAAACAGAAGACCACTGTGCAAAGTAAAGGCTGAGCAATAAGGAACAGGCAGGTGGGTGCAATCTATTACGGGTATTAGCAACCCACATATGTTTGGTATCTGCCTAAAGCCTACACTAAACTGGACTTGGCACATTAATTCACTCTAATAAAAACCAAAGGTAGTCATCTGGGGCCTAGTTTCACAAGAAGTTCTAACCTGCTTAGTAGTAGCCCAACATTTCCTGAAATATACCTAAGATTTAGCAGTCCAGCTGCTACTGTGAAATTCCTGCAAATGGAACCTCCTTCCATCCCAAGGAACTCAAGGCTTCTGTTGATATACTCTCCACAGTCTACTGCCCAAAATTAGATGGAAGTGTGTGATACCCAAGAAACTTATTTAGAGCCATTAAAAAAAAAAATCAAAAAGTTTGATCAAACATACAACAGGCTTAGGCATTTTGCAGCAACAAAGCAGATTTCTTTACTAGACCAGTCAATATTTTTATCTTGCCAAAATGATCTTTGTGTTGCCATGAAGCAGTAAATGCATGCAAACTATGTCAAAGATCCACCAGCAGTTTCATGTTTCTCAAGGTTATCAGCATATATGCTCTACCATCAACCAGATCAGTCAATTGATTTAATGTCTAATCACCGCAGCACTAATATGGATTCAGTTCAGAGATAGCGATTCTAACTATTAAATACTGAATCTTTTAAACAGAAAGCCCAGTTTCCCACTCACTAGTTTGAGAAGTTTAGCCAACTGCTTAACAAACCTGCACTGCCAAGGACCAACAAGAAGGTTTAAAACCATTTCCAAGTACTTTTCTTTATCAACTTCAAAGCCTAATATGGCCACCACCAAGACCAAGGTTTCTCCTGCCTCAGCTGTAAAGAAATAGGTGTTATCCGTCTGTCACACTTCATGTATATAATCATCTTTCCCTGACATCTAATGAGTATGGAAAGGTCCATGAATCCTTTGCAACAATTCTATTTTCCTATAAACAGGGTACAAACGAGAACAGACTGCATGGAGATTTATCTATTCAATTCAACAAGAATTATAATCAGTTCTTAATAAACAGCAAAGGTCTAGAGATTTGACGGCACTCCCAACCTCATGATCAAAGTTTGAATTTGCACATTAACGTTACGATGTGTCAGAGGCGGCAATTCTCAACTTGTCGACTGGAAAGGTAGCTAGCAAGACCCTTCTAGTCTTCACACTTCCAAGCGCGCTAAAATAGCGGGCGACTTAAGAAAGGTGTGCCCTTTCTTAAGTCGGTAAGCACGCCCCCTCCCCTCAATCTTGCAGGGAGATATATACGCACTTCTAAGCTCTCCAGCCTTCTAGATCCGAGGTCCGATGGTGAACCGTAACGACTCCTGCCGTCCTTAAAAGAGGCACCCGGCAGGTTTGCTCGCAAAAGGAGACCTCTCAGAGTCCGACCCCCACGGCCGCGCTCACCGAAGGCAGCCCCGCAGCCCTCAATCAGCGCGGATGCGATTGCAGCCGGAGACCGCGCGAGCGGACACGAGAGAGAACGCGCGGGAAGGAGAGGCGGTGCGCCTCGTGGTAGGAGAGCCGCTTGCCAAGAAGCAGTCCGCCGCCTTTCTGCCTTCCGCCCCGCAGCCTGGAGCACCGGGCGCCCGAGGCTGCCCCCGCCGCGCGCTCAGGGCCCTTCGCCCCCACCCCGAGCTCCCGGGGCCCAACGTCCGAGCCAGCGGAGGAAAGGGGGGGCTCCGGGGTGCGCGCGAGAAGGAAGCCGCGACGGTTCTCGGCCGGCAGGAGGCGGGAAGAGGGGTGTCTCGAGAGACGGGGCGGGGCTTCCTCCTCTTGCTTGGGAGTCCCCGCCGCAGCATCACCTCGCGCCCCACCCCCTTTCCCTTCCATCCCTCCCTCGCAGCCAAGGTCTCTCCCTTGCCCACCACGAACTTGCTACGGGAAATGACGACCCAGGGACAAGCAGGGCCCTCGGCCAATGGCAACAGAGACTGCGGTCGGGCAGCCAATCAGCCACCGCTAAGTGGGCGGCCCTTTCCAGACCTTCAGATTTGTCAGAGAAGGCGAGGGGAGGGGGATCGAGGAGGAAGAGGTTTAGAGAGTGAAGGGGAGGAAGAAAAAAGGGGAGAAGGATGAATGACTAAAGCAAGGAGGGAAAGGGCGGGAGGAATTCGGGAAAAACCGCCTCTTCAGCCTTTCATCTTCACCCCTTCCAAGTCGCCTCAGTGATAGCAGGAGAGACCGCAAGCCGTTCTCCCTCGCACGCGAAACCAGCGCCCTCCCCCTCTGCGAAAGGGTCGTGTTTCCCACCCCGAGCTCTCCCCTCGAGGTCCCACAGCCGTTACCTGCAGCAGGGTGAGCCAGCCTAGACGGGACCCGGATGGAGGCGGCGGCGGCGGCGGCGGCGGCGGCAGTGGAACTGCTCCTGCAGCAGCGCTACCGCCTTTCGCCGCATTGGATCACGGGAAAAAAACCCTGGTGACGCTTCTGCTCCCCCCCCCCAGCGCTCCGCCCTCCAGCCGTGTGGCGAGCGAAGGGGAGAATGAAAGACCGTGACCCGTCCGTCACCCGCGCCTTCCCATAGCCATTGGAGTAGGCTACCGACGGGCTCGCCTCAGTGGTAGATTCTGCCCTCCGACTGTCCAATGAGGAGCTCCCGTGTCAGCGCGTGGCTTTCCTACCAGGTTGGTGCTCCTTCTCGCTGGCCCCATTCGCCTCCCTGCCTCCTGCTCCCCGCTTTCCCCTGGGCGGGAGAACGCTTTCGGTTCTTCCCCGCGGGAAAGGAGGCGGCGGCGGCGGCGTGAGGAGCCAGACTGGGTCTCCCTCTCACGTGCAGTGCGCAGGCCCTCTGGAAGTTCGGTGGGGCGAGCGAGGTCCTTCTGGGCGAGGCTTCCGGCGCATTCCCAGATTTTGAGGAGCGGCTGGACGACCTTGCCTCCCACTCAGCGTCCCGCCATGCTTTCCTACGGCTTCTTTTTTCGTATAGTGGAGAAAGAAAAAAGTCGCGGTAGCTGTGCAAGGCCTTCTCATTGGTGGTGCTCGGCACCTTCAGCCTGGAAGCTCCCCGAGTCAGCTCACACGGAACTACAAGCTCGCCTTGTTGTTCATGTGCCGTCAAGTCGTCTGCAGTTTATAGCGACCCTGTGAATGAAAGCCCTCCGAAATTTCCTATCCGTGACGGCCCCACTCAGCTCTTATGAATTCAAGGCTGTGGCTACCTTTTATGGACTCAACCCATCTTTTATTTGGTCTCCCTTCTAACTTTCCCTAGCATGATTGTCTTCTCCAGGGAATTTTGCCTTCTCATGATGTGCCCAAACTGCGACAGGCTCACGTGTGTCATTTTTGCATCTAGGCAAAGCTCAGGCTTGACTTGATGTAAGACCCACTTGTTCATCTTGCTGTCAGTATGTACAAAGCTGTCCTGCAGCACCATGTTTCAAACACATCAATTTTCTTCCAGTCAGCTTTCTTCACTGTCCAGCTTTCACACCCATACATGGTGGTTGGGAATACAATAATCTGGTTGATCTTGGCCTTGGTCTTCAGTAAAATGCCCTTATATTTGGTGGTCTTTTCTAGTTTCTTCATTGCCATCCTTCCAAATTTCACCCTTCTTCAAATTTCCTGGCTGCACTCTCCCTCATCAATTTCCTTCCTGTCAGCTTTCTTCACTGTCCAGCTTTCACACTCAGACATAATAATTGAGAATACAGTGGTATGAATAATCTTGGCCTTGGTCTGTAGTGAAACACCCTTAAATTTGATTATCTTTTCTGGTTCCTTCATTGCTTCACTAAATACAGAGAATTCCATACATACTTACTCAGAAGTAAGTACTGTTGCATTCAGTAGGACTTATCTTCAGTAGGCTTTGCTGCAACTAACTAACATGGGCTACCCTATGAAATTTGGGGGGAAAGTGAATTTAAATTTAAGAATATTAACTGCATATTTGGAAAATATATTAAAATCAGAAAAATGATTGGAGATGTATATTGATTTTAAGTGCATGTATGTATGGAACTTCATATGAAACACAAGATGAAAAAGATTCTGAGTGGGCAAACTGTTTTACACAAGTTTCTAAAACTGGGGAAATTCAGACATTTCATGAGCTGATGCTTTGATAGTAATTGAGTTACAATTTAACAGCTTTACCAGTTACTTGTGCTGTGGTACAAGTAATTCTTTGGCATGGGGCATTTTATGGTTTAGCACATAATATGCTTTGAGGAAGATTTAGGATGTGCTTATTTTTGTACTTGATGTGCCAAACTTACACAAACACTTATACCTTACACAAGACTTAAAATATCTGCATGACAGATTCTGTGAGTGTGCACCTTATGTGTGGGCTTTCCTTTAGCAGTCCATAAGCTGCTGCTTTCCTTTCCTGAAAGCATATGACTTTTAAATATAATGCCTCAGACCAGTGCTCCATTTCATGTTCAGCTGATGGCAGAAAATGGCAAATATTATTAAATACTGTTGAGGACTCACTTCAGGGCATATGATTTTCCTGTCTACAGCTATTACTGTTCACTTATATTAAATCCCAAGATTTCATTCAGTACTTTGAAAATAACCAGACATCCACATGTGGGAAAACAAATCATGATGTTCTTATTTCCTTGCTTCCAACTTCTTAGTAACATGCAGTCCCCCCCCCCAACCCTACCCTGCACACACTCACACATATTCACATCTTTCTTATCCTGTGCTCTCCACCTTCAGCATGACTTTCAGTGAATTTGCAATTAAAATTAAGCTTCCTTGTAATCTGGCTTTTTACTTAGGCCTTGAGACTTCCCTTGTAACCTTGGTTTCTAATTTCCACAAAGAGATCAATAACAGACACCGTGCCCTATTAATCTTACTTGAATATTTGTGGCATTAGGTATTATTGATTATGGGGCTAGGATTACTACTGTAGAATCACACTTGACAGGGGCAAGAATCTAGAATCAGAAGTAATATCCAAAGTAGACTTTGGATTGAGGCCAGCATTCAGTACGGGTTTGGGGCTGGACTTGGATCCAAGGCAACACAGTGCAGCAGTCAATGATGCAAGCATATGTGAACCCTCCAGGATGCCCTTCAAAGCATATTCTAATGTGTACTTTAAAAAGAAGTCTGAAGTCCTGAGGATAGATGCAATGACTGAACTTCAGAAAGCAGAACAAATATCTCCAAAAGGGAGCAAGAGTGAAATTCATACACTATATTATTTGGGTGGGAGATCCACTTGCTGCCTTCGAGACATTTATTAACCAGAGCGTGAAGTTGGACAGTTTTCGGCAACAGTTAACTATATAAGCTGTTACCATGTCTATTTCTTCTTGTGCCTTCTTAGCCTTTGTAGTCACTGTTGTTTCCTTGATGAAATCCTGGTCTTTCTTACAGCAGTGCCGCCCAGGGTTGGCCACTGAAGGCAGAAATGCTGCTGGTACTTAATGTGCCAGTACTGGAGTGGGACACTGGCTCCAGCTCTGACACAAACACATCTTGGTAGCTGGGCTGGGACCTTACCATTTGATCATATTGAGTCAGCATAGGAGTGGGTGCAACTGCTTGCCGTGGTTGACAGAGGGCTTCAGTTCTGTTTTATATCACAAGAGGGTGCATGAGTGCCACACTGCAGAAAGCTGTATGTGCATGCGTGCATGCATCCGTGAGAGCGCTCAGCATAAGGACTTCCTTGGGACCCTGGTTAGATACAGTGAGCGTTTAGTCTGTTCCAGTTCTATGAATTACAGACTATTACCCACCTTGGAATATGAACTATGCCCTAGAACAAGCAAGCCAACTCTGCAAGCAAAAATATTCTGTCCATAACTAATTTGGGATGTAGTTATTTTTGTATGAGTCACAGGAAATATGAATTCCAGTGTGTTTTTAGGCTCTTGAAAGGTTCTGTAGCAGACTGAGATTGTGCTGTATGCTTGGTAATATCATTTTGCTTACGTTAGTTCATTATTCTAAGAATGTAATTTAAAGCACACTTCTGGACATGACTAGCCATTACATCAGTCAGACTTACTCCCCATTAAAGCCTGCATAGGATTGCAGCCTTGAATGCTCTGAAATTATGATGTCTGCAACAAACCGGTACAATGGAGAAATAGTTTCCTGTTGCCCTATTTGTCTGTTCAGACAGAGATAACAAATTATTCAGGAAAATTCCACAGGTAATGGATATAGTTTTGAAAAGTTACATTTTTGTTCACTGAGTGCATTTGTTTGTGCATGTCAATTTGATTGGTGGAAGCTGACTCAACTGGGAATGACAATTAGTCACTATCCAATAATAGGACCTCTATTTCTGCTGTATATGCCATTGTTCTGAATCTGCTCTCATCAAAACATGTGATAAACGAATACTTGCATTTCCATATATCCTTGCTACTGTTTCAATCAATACTGACTTAATATCAAGGGAGACTTTGGTAGTGACAGCGTACCCACACATGTACACACACACACAGGCAGAGTTTAAAAAAAAAAACAGTCTCGATATCATGTCTTTCTGTGTGTGCCCACAGGCGCATTAGAGGGTGAGGGTGTTGTTGCTGTTTGTCTGCCTGGTTTGGATCTCTCAAACAGCAGGTTACCATGCATCATGGCAGGAAGCAGACAGGAAGCTGAGAAGCATGAATTCTGCCAAAGTCTCTGTTTGAATCCTTTACTATTCTTCTGATTAGCTTGGTAGCAGAGCACTTTCTTTCCATGCAGAAGACTCCAAGATCAGTTCCTTGTGTCTCCTGCCTAAAACACTGGAGAGCCATGCCCACTCAGTACTGGCAAAACTGAGTTAGATGTGGCAATGGTCCAATTCAGTAAAGTCAGCTTCCTATGATTAATTGCTTGACTTGACACATAACTTGAAAGGTATTTTTACCAGGGTGTACAATGGCCTATAAGCTTATGCAGAGTAGATTGGGATTGGTTAAGTTGATCTAGCAGACTTAGATTTCCAGAGACATCATCATAAGCCAAGGGTTCATTTCAAGCTGAAGGCCCTGCCCAGGTTCCACACTCCTCTTCTAAGCCATACTGGGTTATGCTGAGGACTAGGTTTTTAGAAAAACTGCTCATAAATTAAACTGTGAGGAGAACAATGAAGACCCCATATTCCTTCTTTAAATATTGCAGAATCTGTTTCTTTAATTTCTTTAATTTCTACACTGAAGTTTCCCGTGTTACTGCCATCTCTTGTGCCCTTTTCTTTATTTGCACCTTTCAAATAGTTTTGTGGCTGGTGAGGTGATAATTAACAAGACCCTGCACAGTATGTGTCAAATCCCATACCATTTGCTTTCATTTATAAATATTTTATTTGATAGTAATGAACATTTTTTACAAGGACATTTATTTTGTTTTAGTTTTTAATCAAGTTGTTCTTGTTATAAAGTATTCATTTCTGAACCTTAAATTATACCATGGCTTGCCTTGGTCCTGAGTCTGGATCCAGTAAGATATGCACTTACCTTGGCAAATTATTGACATTGCTATGGGAGACATTCTGAATAGGATCTCGCTTAATTTCTTTTGATTTCTGAAAAAAGTCCAGTACTGTTTGGCAGAAAGACTCATTAGGAATTCCACCAGAAAAAGAAAACGCAGGGCATTCTGGTCTGAACATGTCAGGGAGCTCATCAGAACTAGCAAGTATTTCATCAGAATTAGAGGAGACATAATTGTTAATGTGAATGCCTTTGATCAGTTCTTTAAAATATTGCGCCATTGAAATATGACAATCTTTTGTGTCTTGGTGTAAGGAGTTTCCATCTATAAGCTTATCTATTTGGCTTCTGAGTATTTTATCTTCTTGAAGAAAATGCACTGAACTTGAATGCTGTTCCAAAAGAGTTTTCATTTCAAGATAAAGGTTTCTGGGGACCTGCAGCTTATTCGCCACAACTTGCAGCTCTTCCACTTTTGTAGAATAGTCTTTGCCTAGTTTTGCTTTTAGTTCAGCCATTCTCCATTTGATTCCTTTTAGTAAGCTAGCACCAACAGCTTCAATCATAACCTTGACATCAGTGGTTATACATGTAAGTTCATTCATCTTGGTTTCAATTTCCTGTTGAAATTTGACATAGGTTTTTTTTTTTAGTAATGTTCGGAACAATGCAAACATTTTAGGCAAAAATGTTATGTATTTGTTCTAAACTTTCAACTTTGCTTTTCTGATCAGCTGTTGGCAAAGAGAACCAGTGTGGTGTAGTGGTTAAGAATGCAGGAGTGGGACTCAGACGATCTGGGTTCTAGGCTTTGCTCAGCCATGGAGCCAACTGGGTGAATTTGGACCAGTCACAGACTCTCAGCCCAGTCTACCTCACGGGGTTGTTCTTGTGGGGATACAATTGAAAGCAGGAGAAGAATGGGAGTAAACCACCCAGAGACCCTTTGGGCTATGAGGTGGTGTTGAAGTGAGAAAATTAAATAAATAAATTTGATTACCAGCTGTGTGGTGGTACAGTGGTACCTTGGCTCACGAACGCCTCAGTTCACGACCAAATCGGGTTGCGAACAAAAATTTCATAAAAAATTTAACTCAGGATGCTAACTCCACATTGGATGGTGACCGTGATCATGGCCATCTGCCCACCCCACCCTCCGAGTGGGGAGATGGCCACAATCATGCTGGGGGCGGGGGGCTAGATCGCTGAGATCATGCCTGTCTTTCCTGCAGGAGTGCAACCACAATCTCGGCCATCTCCCCCCCCCCAGCACGATCGCTCCCATCTCCCCCCCCAGTGCGCCCCCGTTTGTACCCATCTCTCCCCCCCCCCCAGCGCACCAGGATGACACGCGCATGCAGGGGTGGAGGGAGATGGCCAGGCTCGTGCTTGGGGTGGGGGGCAGGGAGATGGCCGCGATCTTTGTTGTTCTTTGTCATTTTGCTTCTTCACATTTTTCTGATTGAAAAAAAAAATAGTTACAGAACGGATTAACCTCATTTACATTGAACCTTATGGGGAAATTTAACTTGGCTCACGACCAATTCAGGTCAGATCAGAGTCCTGGAACAGATTAAGTTTGTGAGCCAAGGTACCACTGTAGTTCAAAGAAAGATACAGTGGTTAGTATGGGTTGTTAAACTGTGCTATTCTAACCCATGCTAACCAATGGTATGGGTTGCTCAATTCTGGATTGCTGTGTTGTACATATCCAGTTGCACTAACCATTGTTGTTAACCATGAATCATTAAGACAGACAAGCCATCATTTTTCAGCTGCAAACTTTGGGTGATTTAAACAATGAATTGCCATCAAGTTTCCCAAATAAATAAAATCATGTATGAACTTTAATCTGTGAGCTTGCCTAAAGACTTGTCCAACTACACAATATTCTGTATGGATAATGACTTGCTACCCTTGTTATTGCAAGAGAAGATGAATTTAAAAAACATGTTTTGTTACTTTCTAGGAAGAAGCTTTCAGAGTCATGAGGAATGCACATTTAAAGCATACTTATGGAATCTGTGCTTCCCTGTGCAACCTATCAAGTCTAGTCCTGCCTGAATCCCTAGTTTCAAAGACTCCCCTGCCTGTGACAGCTGTTAGAAGTGTTAGCAACACTGGAGTGCAATTTCTACCTTCCCAAACACCTAGAGTCTCAAGAATGGATAAAAAAGGTGGGGGCTTTGAAACCAATTGAGGGACACGCAACACTCTCCGAAGATCTTACTGCAAAGGAGGAAAACAAGTTGCAAAGTTCACTCACAGTTATGCTTTGACTTGACAGCTGTCAAAGCCAGGTTTAAAAAGACACACTCTATTTGGAACCTCTCTGGATTAGGGTTAAGGTTGATACTGCTCTGGTTCAGGGTTGATTCCTACTGTACTTTGATAGTAGGAGTCCTGCAGGACATTGCCAAGGCGAGGCTTCCCATTTTCAGACTTGTAGAACTACACACCCCAGCAATTGCACAAGTCCAACTAAAATAATAATACATTATTATTAGGGAAATAAATTAGGGAAATTGTGCACATTTGGAGTGCAAAACTATAATTTTTAAAAAAAATTCTAAGGACAGGCTTTTCAATGTGCCACTTGAGTAGTTTGGAGAAACTGTTGACAGTCTGGATAGGATTGCTGAGAGAGGCAAACGATATTTTTGTGTTTTGCCGATCTTGCCAAATGCCTTGCTCTCCACTTCCTGCAACCCATAGTGGGATCCGCTACAGAGGTTTGGATGGCACAGTAAAACATTGTTTGCTAAACAACCCCTAAAATGTTTTCTTAGGATGGGGAAAAAAGCCACCTTGCAGCAGGTGGTTTGGGTTCAGTTGACGCGGCACTCCACTGTATCTAGTTACCGATGATAGGTTTTCATGTCGTATGAACAAGATCAGTGTGTTTGTGGATATGGTGTATGTGTGAAACTCTCAACTGTAAGGCCAGAAATGTTCCTTCCATCTTCTACCCATTTGAACCTACAAAGTTCATCATAGAGATTTTTCTCTGTTGTTGTTGTTCGTCGCAAAGTCGTGTCCAACCCATTCCGACCCCATGGACAACATTCCTCCAGGCCTTCCTGTCCTCCACCATCCCCCGGAGTTCACTCAAGCTCACACCAACTGCTTCAGTGACTCCATCTAGCCACCCCATCCTCTGCCGTCCCCTCCTTCTTTTGTCATCCATTGTTCCCAGCATTAGGCTCTTCTCCAGGGAGTCCTTCCTTCTCATTAGGTGGCCAAAGTATTTGAGCTTCATCTTCAGGATCTGGCCTTCTAAAGAGCAGTCAAGGTTGAGTTCCTCTAGGACTGACTGGTTTGATCGCCTTGCGGTCCTAGGGACTTGCAGGAGTCTTCTCCAGCACCGCAATTCAAAGGCCTCAGTTCTTCGGCACCCAGCCTTCCTTATGGTCCAACTTTCACAGCCATTCATTGCAACTGGGAAAACCATAGCCTTGACTATACGCACTTTTGTTGGCAGGGTGATGTCTCTGCTTTTTGTTATGCTGTCTAGATTTGCCATAGCTTTCCTCCCCAGGAGCAAGCGTCTTTTAATTTTTTGGCTGCAGTCCCCATCTGCGGTGATCTTGAAGCCCAGGAAAATAAAATCTGTCACTACCTCCATTTCTTCCCCATCTACTTGCCAGGAAGTGAGAGGACCGGATGCCATGATCTTAGTTTTCTTAACGCTGAGTTTCAAGCCAACTTTTGCGCTCTCCTCCTTCACCCGCATCAAGAGGCTCTTTAGTTCCTCTTCACTTTCTGCCATTAGAGTGGTATCATCTGCATGTCTGAGGTTGTTGATATTTCTCCCAGCAATCTTAATTCTAACTGGTGATTCATCTAGTCCCGCCTTTCTCATGATGTGCTCTGCATATAAGTTAAATTGGCAGGGCGACAGTGTACAGTCTTGCCGAACTCCTTTCCCAGTTTTGAACCAATCAGTGGTTCCGTGTCCAGTTCTCACTGTTGCTTCTTGAGCCGCATATAGGTTTCTCAAGAGACACATAAGATGGTCTGGTATTCCCATCTCTTTAAGAACTTGCCACAATTTGTTGTGATCCACACAATCAAGGCTTTAGCAGTCAATGAAGCAGAAGTAGATGTTTTTCTGGAACTCCCTAGGTTTCTCCATGATCCAGCATATGTTGGCAATTTGGTCTCTAGTTCCTCTCCCTCTTCGAAATCCTGCCTGTACTTCTCGTAGTTCTCAATCCACATACTGCTGGAGCCTAGCTTGTACGATTCTGAGCATAACTTTGCTAGCATGTGAAATGAGTGCAATGGTGCGGTAGTTTGAACATTCTTTGGCATTGCCCTTCTTTGGAATGGGAATGTAACTGACCTTTTCCAATCCTGTGGTCACTGTTGAGTTTTTCAAGTTTGCTGGCATATTGAGTGTAGCACTTTTACTGCATCGTCTTTTAAGATTTTGAATAGCTTAGCCAGAATACTGTCACTTCCACTAGCTTTGTTATTGCTCAGACTTCCTAAGGCCCATTTGACTTCACATTCCAGGATGTCTGGCTCGAGGTCAGTGACCACCCCATAGTGGTTATCAGGGACGTTAAGCTCTTTCTTGTATAGTTCTTCTGTGTAATCCTGCCACCTCTTCTTAATCTCTTCTACCTCTGTTAGATCCCTGCCATTTTGGTCCTTTATCATGCCCATCTTTGCATGAAACGTTCCCATCATATCTCCAATTTTCTTGAAGAGATCTCTGGTCCTCCCTATTCTATTGTTTTCTATTTCTTTGCACTGTTCATTTAAGAAGGCATTCTTATCTCTTCTAGCTATTCTCAGGAATTCTGCATTCAATTGGGTGTATCTTTCTCTTTCTCTCTTGCCTTTTGCTTCCCTTCTTTCCTCAGCTATTTGTAAAGCTTCCTCAGACAGCCATTTTGCTTTCTTACATTTCTTTTTCTTTGGGATGGTTTTTAGTTGCTACCTCTTGTGCAGTGTTGCAAACCTCCGTCCCTAGTTCTTCAGACACTCTGTCTATCAGATCTACTTCCTTAAATCTATTTGTCACCTCTACTGTATATTCATCAGGGATATGATTTAGGTCATACCTGAGTGACCTAGTGCTTTTCCCTACTTTCTTCAATTTAAGCCTAAATTTTGCAACAAGAAACTCATGATCTGAGCCATAGTCAGCTCCTGGTCTAGTTTTTACTGACTGTATAGAGCTTCTCCATCTTTGGCTGCGGAGCACATAGTCAATCTGATTTCTGTGTTGATCGTCTGGTGATGTCCATGTGTAGAGTCATCTCTTGGGTTGTCGGAAAAGAGTGTTTGCTATGACCATTGTATTCTCTTGACAAAATTCTACCAGCCTGTGCCCTGCTTCATTTTGTACTCCAAGGCCAAACTTGCCTGTTATTCTGGTTATCTTTTGGCTTCCTACTTTAGCATTCCAATCCCCCATGATGATAAGGACATCATTTTTGGGTGTTAATTCTAGAAGGTGTTGTAGGCCTTCATAGAACCGGTCAACTTCAGCCTCTTCAGCACCAGTGGTTGGGGCATAGACTTGGACTACTGTGATGTTGAATGGTTTGCCTTGGATTCGAACTGAGATCATTCTGTCATTTTGGAGGTTTTATCCCAGTACTGCTTTTCCTACTCTTTTATTGATCATGAAGGCTATTCCATTTTTTCTGAGGGATTCTTGCCCACAATAGTATACCTGATGGTCTTCTGAATTAATTTCACCCATTCCTGTCCATTTTAGTTCACTGATTCCTAAGATGCCGATGTTCAGTCTTGTCATCTCTTGTTTGACCACATCCAGCTTGCCTTGATTCATGGATTTTACATTCCAGGTTCCTATGGAGTATAGATCTTTGCAGCATTGGACTCTCCTTTCACCACCAGATACATCTGCAACTGAGTGTCCTTTCGGCTTTGACCCAGTCACTTCATTCTTTCTGGCGCTACTAGTACTAGCCTCCGCTCTTCCCCAGTAGCATATTGGACACCTTCCGACCTGAGGGGCTCATCTTCCGACGTCATATCTTTTTGCCTTTAATATGTGTAAATTGTCTTGAGATTTTTATTGATTTGATGGTATGTAAAAACATTAAACAAACACACTGTATACTTGAGCTAAGATTAAAATGCCTGTTGTTGTTGTTGTTAGTTGCGAAGTCATGTCCAACCAATCCCAACCCCATGGACAACATTCCTCCAGGCCTTCCTGTCCTCCACCATCCCCCGGAGTCCACTTAAGCTCACACCAACTGCTTCAGTGACTCCATCTAGCCACCTCATTCTCTGCCGTCCCCTCCTTCTTTTGCCATCTATTGTTCCCAGCATTAGGCTCTTCTCCAGGGAGTCCTTCCTTCTCATTAGGTGGCCAAAGTATTTGAGTTTCATCTAC
>NW_025336346.1:12560230-12838631 GCF_004798865.1 Varanus komodoensis
ACCCTATGAAGTGCATGACTCACTCTGGCTTCCCTGTCTCCTTTCGGGCTTGTATGTCCTTCTATCCATTTCTCTGGCTCCTGCCTCTCTCCCTCACTCCTTTCCCCCCATGTCCTCAGCTGCCTTTGAATTCTCTTTCACTCTGGGTCCTCATTCTTTTCTTCCTTTCATGTCTTTCACTCTTGTCTGTGGCTTCTCTCTCTGTCCCTCTGCACTATCAAAACGAATTGAGTTTAACAGAGTGAGGAAAAGCTCCACTACTGAAAAGCAGCTGGTGGGGTGAAGGTCACTGCTCAGCAAGGTCTTTGGCTCTCTTCCAACTATTTTTCAGCAATGGCAGCATTTCCTTCCCCATCAAGACCAATGGGCAAATTGCTTCCTTCACTTGTGGGGGCAGGGGGTGGACAGGGGTGGTAATAGTTTGGCAGGCAGCTCAGCCTAGCAGGCACAGTGGCACCTGTGGGTTCTTTGCTGGAAACTCCTGCTCTGAGTTCTAATAAACAGAAGACATACAAATAAATACTAGCCAGTGCAAGCACCAGATACTACACAATGTTATTTAGGCTAAGCACATCGATCTGTAATAGTTCATACAATCTTCTGGCTCAGTTTTGAGGTGTTCCCTGAAAACTTGGAGCCCCATCTCCATATGGACCTTTGGATTACCTTGATTGAGACTGTTGTAGGCCTGCTGATTTTTTATTATGTATATCTGGTTCTGTATTTTAATATTACTCTTTCTGTTTGGTATTTTATGTTGTTGGTTATTTGGTCTTTGTGAACCATCCAGAGAGCCATTTTGGGTGCACGGGTGGAACAGAAAATAAATAAGGCTAATTCATTAATTGTGGCTAAAACTAGGAAATACTGGTTAACACTGCATCTCACATACTGAATAAGAATCCTGTGCAGATATGGAACTTGGATTGTCTTACCCATGGTTTAATATCACTACCAACCAACTTAAGTATGGTTAATAGAAGGGTTGCTCCCAAGAAGGGCTCCAAGGAGATAATATGCAATTCTGCACCTCACTCCCCATCTCTAAGCTCTGGTTAAGAAATTTAAAAATTATGGGCACAATGCGCCACAGTATGGGAACAGTTCTGACTGTGCCTTCCTACATTCTCAGTCACAGGACATCTGCTCTAGATGTGGATATAACCCAGTTCTATTCAGGACAGTTTTATGCAAACCCTGGAGATGAACATGGTAAGCAAGCCCCATGTGGGTCTGGACACTGGTTGAAACAAATAATGTTCCATAGCCCTGCACTGATATGAAACACATGTGCTAAAAATGCCTTGCAAGGAATGTTTTGAAATAGTTCATTACTAGAATAATTAAGGTTAGTGTGCTAGGCTTATCTTCAGCAGCTGATTCACCCATAACAAAAGATCACTGAAACATAACATTACTTGCCTTTGTGAATGCTTTAATGGCACGATTTAGAAGGAGCTCCTCCACATCTGCTGGGATGGTCTGCAAATTTACCACACAATTTAAAATGCACAGTATTGTGTGATATTTTCCCTGCAGAAGCACAAAACATGATTAGGCAGGAAAGATTTTTCACAGCACAATACTGAAACATATAAGCCACAATCTAAATCCAAGATAGGCATGATTTAAGGGGCACAGAAGCTCTTTCAAGCCATAGGCCAAATTATATTTCGGAAGAATGCTTGGGGGTACATTCTTGGGGGGAATTCTCGTACATTCCCACAACCCATAACAGGACCATTCACCCAGGTTCAGAAGATACTACAACCCACTGTGAGTTTAAAAACCCCTGAAATATGCCATGGTTGTCAAGGTGGCTTGTTGGGAAGGAGGAGGCCACTCTGTGGGAAGCTGTCTCAGTTTGTACACTAATCCATAATAGCTAGTTTTCCACAGTGGGTTGCCACGTCAAGTGAATTTAGTCATAGAGCCTTGTGAAGTCCTTAAAAAGCAGATATAGCACAGAAGGTAATGCATTTCTCACATGAAGTGAGGAAAATATACTTCCATAATGGCATATATACACAGAAAAAAATGTCAAGGATTATTTTTGAAGAAATGTATGGAATACAAAATTTGAAATAAATAAATAGCACCAAATTACTATGAAGACAGGTATTCCGTATCATGAGGCAGGTTCAAATACCATGAGATAGAAGGCCTTTGTTAATTGTAGAAAACACAGTAAGCACAGTGAGTTGTCTGTGACTGTGCATACAGTGTAATTGACACTGAATTCCTGCTATAGTTTAACCCCCATTTTAAGATGAATAATGGAGACAATTGGATGTATACTTGTATTTCCAGTGTATCCCTCAAGATACCCATATTGTGTATGCATGACAGCATACTGCTCCCCCACCCTAACACAGCTGAGCATCACACTGGCTGTGTTAGCACAAACATGAGAAAACACATTTTTTCACATATGCAAGCAAGGTAAAATTCTAAAGACAAGGAGTATGCATGATACTTACCTTTTCTAGTAATTTAAGTGCGTCTTGAGAGTCTACATTTTTTGCTAACACATCAACATCATTTTTGTTTAAAAGAGGTTCTTTAAGTTGCTCTATCCAGGACCACATCAAACTACTGAGGATAAAGGGATCATTTTCAGCACATATCTTATCCCAGGCTCCATTCTGAGAATTCAGTTCTTTCTAATAAAAGAAATTTGAATCAGTTCTCTGTGACTTGTCCTTGCTTTACTCATCTTAAAGTAAAACATCCTATTACCTTGCAAATATAGTACCCCTCAGGATTTACCCCCACTAGGTAAGTATTAATCAAGTGGAGGATGAGTGTGGCCGTGCCTACTGCTCTCCCCCACCCCACATGTCCCTGCCATCCTGCAGAATTCACGCATTTCCAAATCTGTGTAGGCAGAAGGAGAGAGCATATATTGGGGAGAATCAAAGAACACAGGATGCTTAACCCTTTCATCGCCCCCAGATTCACAGCAGGTAATGCCTCCTTAGGAAAATTTTCCCATGTCTCAGCCTAGCCAGGACACAAATTACACATGGGTGCATTTGAAGTGTCTTCCGGGATTTGGAATCTCTCAGAAGTGCATTCTTAGAGGAGATGTGAGGATGCTTAACCAGGAAGAGACAAGGCTCAAGGCCCAGAATTCTATCATACTGTTTAGCACCTTCTCAGATCTTCCATGCAAAGTGCTGGTGTTGTTCAGGCAGCTGGATTTGGAACCCTAAACTCTCCATCTGCTGGAATGACCCCTGATCTTTATCAGCACTTAATCTTGCAAAAGCTCTGAGTCCCAGCAAGTCTAAACTCCATCAGTGGTCACTAGCCTTGCTGGCGTTCTTTCCCAGAGGCAGCCTGCCTGCATACACCAATTGCTGAGGAGCTTGGGCAAGCAAATGTTTTGCATGAATCCTGCTTGAGGAATCCTTTGGGTAGCCAGTTTGCCACCATATGTAGAGAGTACTGGACCAGATGGACTTTTGCCCTGATCCAGCATGGCTTTTCTTATGTTTTTTTGTCCCAGCAAAACTAAACCCTATCAGATTCGTTCATGAGAAGGAAACTCTGAATGTTGGTTAATCTCAGATAACTATATCCCACCCTGTGCAGAAACCAGATCCAAAGTGTGCCTGCTAAACAACCAAGGCCAGAAAACTACTGGGACATTGGTCGTGGAGTTCTAAACCATTCCTCAGTAAGTCTGTTGAAGTCCCCCCAGCACAATAAGCCAAGGAGACATAGTACCAACCCCAAGACCACCCAGCTAGCTAGGGGGAGTCTTAAACAGCAGGGTGGGTGGTAGACCAACAGTCTTGCAATGAACTAGAGTGCTCATTCATAAACTGAAAAGTCTAGCCTACTGATTGAATTGTCTCTGTTCCCAGCCAGGAGAGCTGCTTTAGTCAAAAGCAGATCTAATATTCCTCAGTTTCTGTTCATCAGGAAAATCACTGAAGGACAGCATGTAGCCTTTTTACAAGATACCCACTTTGCTGCAGTTAAAAGTGAAACAGGAACACAAATATTTTAGGGGCCACAGGCTTGGTTTCAGATAATAATACATCTTTGCACATTATATTTAAATAACAAGAATTCTTACATATCATCCCCCATTAAACAAGCACAACACAGATAGTGATCTTAGCTTCCCCTCAATGACGACTGAAAACTATGAAATAGGTCATGGCAATCATTTCTCTTATGAAGAGCATTCTCCTCCCTGAATGCATTTCTAGAGTATCTCAGGCTTGGTACAGGGAATTGCCTTTGTCGTTAACTCAGAAGGATACGTGAGAAACACTAAAGGGTTTTTTTAAACTTTCTAGAGGGTCTTTTTTTAGCCTAGGCAAGTACCAAAGGGTAATGTTTCAAAATGAAAATACCTGCCATGTTTCCACTTTATGCTTCACTTCTTCTGCTCCCATAAATTCATTTAGATCTGCAAGGGCTTTGGCTGCCAAAGTTCGTCTTGCCTCCACAGTTAGTTCTGACTGCACAACAATATGAGGGATTGCTTCAGACATAACATGGAGCTCATGCTCTGCTTTAGAAGAGTCTGATTCTTCAGAGGACCACATTCTTTTACCATAAAGATTATTTTTTCTGGCACAATGATAGTTTAATGCTTTTTCCTCTTCCTCATCTTCCTCCTCCTCTTTTTCTTCCTTCCGATCACTTGCAAGACCAGAAGAAAAGGTTTTACTACGCTGTATTTCTTTGGGATATTGACTTTTATGGCAAACTGGAGAACTTTCTTTTCTGTCTAGATTACATCTACCCTGACCAGAAAATGTAAATGTACTACGAATTAACAGTTCTTGGTTGAACTCAACCTGAAGTGTTTGACAATTATCCACATTGCTTGGCAAATCTGTTTTGTTGCACAATGGCACTTGCACAGGCACTGACCATGGTGTTTCTCCTTGCTCACAGACAAATACGGCTCTTCTCAAATCTGAGTCACTGTAGCTCAGGCGCCGTTTTGCTCGACTCAGAGGCTGAAGGTAATCAGCATTCCTCCTTTTCCAAAGTGGATCACATTCATGTTCACTGGGATGAAAAGGGTTTGCCCCTGAGAATGAAAATGGCTCTGAAGTACTACTGTCTTGCCTTGTTAATTCTTTATCAAGCTGAGTAGAAGCTAACTGGGAAACAGTCTCCTCAATTTCAGCTGACAGGTCTGGTATATCTATCAATTCCTCCTCTATCACCTGCCGGTTTTCAGCCAATTCCAAGAGCAGCTTGCAAACCAGATGAATAAGTTTTGGCACATGCTTCAGATGTCTGCTTTCATAACCGTGGAGCAAATGACGCTGCCGGATCAGGTACTGGGAAAGTGTTACTGCGTGTGCTTTGGGCTCACAGGATGCAAAAACATTCCTTAGAGGAATTAAGAACTGTGAAAACTCCCTTACACACATCAGCTGTCCTCTAGTTTGAATAGAATTAGGTCTTTTTGCTCTGACAAAAAGGATTGCTTGGTCTGCAGTCATTCTTGTTGCAAACACTAAATAACAAGCTATTAATACACCTGGAAAGATAAATAAGAAATGGATTGTTTGATGAAAACTAAAACAAGACAATTAAAGTAATTATGAAAGAACTGTTCTATATTCATGTCCTTCGCATCCCAGCAAGCTAATGTCTATTTCTTCTTTAATATCATAATGTAAGCTTTGATCAGTCATGAGAATAAGTCTTGGGGGAAATCATGAGTCTTCAAACTACGGCCCAGGGGCCAGATCCAGCCCACCATCCCCACTGATCCGGCCCAGCATGCCCATTGTGCACCCGCCACCACCCACCTCACCCCGCAAACGGGAGGCAGCGCTTTGCTTGCTCGGAGAAAACAACCTGCAAGCGAGCAAGCCGCTGCCTCGTGCGTGCGCCTCGCCACGCATGCCTGCCCGTGCCTTGCTGGGCGCCCCGCCCCCGCCCCGGCGCCCACCTCCAGATGGGCTGCCCCCTCACCAGCCCACATGCACGACCAGGCACCACCTGTCCAGCCTGCACCGAGCACCAACAGCTTTCGACTGGCCCCCTGGGCAAAAAGTTTGAGGACCCTGATCTAAATTATGTTCCCCACACTGTGCCATGCATATTTAAATAAAGATGTCTACATTCTTTCCTATATGTACATTGTCAGAATAGATGATGATGATGATGATGATGATGACGACAGCACTGAAACGTCTACATTAAACAAGCAGGAACACGCTGATGTAAAGAATGCATCAGGAACAAAGCTCAAGTTCAAAAAATGGGGAATGAATTTTGAAACAGTTCTTTACTTATTAAGGAAATCAAGTCAGGGGATGCACGTGGTGAGCTATTCAAATTAGTTCTCAAAGAACTAAATGAAACGAATTAAGCAAAAGATTTGCAGAACTGATAAGACACTGATGCCCAGAATGAGGGGAGGGGGTAGAAGCAGGGGGCAGACTTGCTCATGTATAGCATTTTTTAGATGCTACAGATGAACATGTCTATGCCTTGATGGATAATTTCAAAAGAACCAAGTCTCTACAATGGTTCTGCTGTGGAATATGGAGTGAAATATGGGTCTTTGGGGATTACACAGCAAGTGCCTCTAGAATGCCATCCCTCCCCTGCTCTTTCGTTGTTATACAAGCTCTCATGCCAAGTCCTCAATCTGCTCTTTGAACTCAAAGATCAGTTTGGGAGTTGTGTGACCCATCTTCTGAGAAAAAAATTCAGAAAATGCAGGCATATTAACAGCCTTAAACAATGAATGTTTTGTGTCAGCTTTCTATCAAGAGACTTTGTTATACACATGCATATTAAAGAATTTACAAAGGTTCATAAGTTTTCACTATTTGATATTTCTGAAAAGTGCATTCTCATTGAATTTGTGGCTGAGTATTTTTACCTGTTCTGCCAAGTCCTGCGTGACAATGAATAGCTACTCTCCCTTCCTGTAAGGCAAAAGTCATCACTTTTACCATATCGAGGATAGTAGTGAGAGAAGCCACACCATAATCCTTCCAGCCAAAGTTATAAAAATAAACTAGAAAAAACATTTTAGAACATTATTATTATCAGAAAATTAGAAACAGCGTATTCTTACTACCACAAAAATATTGCGAATCTATCTGATAAAGCTTTGAGCAAATTTACTATTGAGAATTGCTTTTCAATTGCTTTTCAAAATGTCTTGTTCTGGAATTTTGTGAGAATTTCCAATACCACACTGCATGTTAGAAAAGATATTATCTACAAAACCTAGCATATAAAACCTATAGCATAACACACTAAGTCATACAGTGTTTGTGTGTACACATATATTTATATGGCAACAATGTAACATTCTGTTTGGAGAATAGCAGCATCTCTAAGCCTCTTTGTGAAGCAGTTTGTATCCCTTCAAAAAAAGAAAAGAGTATTGATATGATGGGCAAGGGGGGAAGAAGCACAGGGCAATATTAATATGCAAGTCTACTGTATTGTCAGTGTGTGAAACACAGATGAATGTTTTACAGAAATACTGCTATAAAAGTTTGAAAGTTAAGGACATTTCAGAACACAGCTATCCATTCTTAGCTGTCAATTCTACTGACATTTAGGACATTTGCTATAATGCCTCTCCAGTGCATGTGAGTATTTTTAAGCTTTCTTGTTAGCTGCAACTTATTTTCTTTGGCAAGCCTCCCTCAACTAGCTGCTTTTAACCTAAGAAGTAGGTGGCAGAAGCAGCCTGCAGCACCATACTTTATAATTAACAAGGAACAACAGCAGGGGCAAACTTACTTCCCGCCTCCATGAATGCTTCAGGAAGGTAGGTGAAACCACTCTCTTGTTCCAGTGGATTCCCGCAGCTAGCATGTTCCCCAGGACGCTGAAGGTTAATTACTGTTTTTATGCCACATCTTATGCAAAGAAAAAGACGATGCATTCTTGAACTATGCATGCTTTCAGTCTTCCCTCCCTGCCCCCCTTCTTAGTTCAGAATTGTTATAATCCAAACCAATGCAAGAAAGAAATAGATCCGCTTTACAACCTGATGGGTTATAGTAGTTCATTATCAATATATATTTATTTTACCTTTGGAATTGCTCAATAATATTATACTTTTCAATAAGTTCTGTTGAAGGTCGAGACATGGCTAATATGTTATCTGTAATCCTGCGGGGGTGGGAGAAGAGAAGGTGAAATGTTTGGGGTTAAAATACTTCATAATTGGTTTTCATAGGTAATTTTCTAGTTAATGATCCATGCCACTTGAAATAACTATGTGCTTTCAAACCATTAAATGCCTTTTATCCCTATGTAATTGAAAGACTTTACGTAATAAAGTGCCATTAGGTTGCCAAGATACTGTGATAATAAGAATGTAGATAACATGCATACTTTTATACTCCTGTACAAAATAATTACACATTTCTTTCAAGTGTTTTCGTAACAGCTGCATAAAATACCCCCACACAAAACATATTTCAGTAAAAGCCTGGTAATTCTTAAATCTTATTGTTCTATCTTAAAATTTCAGTTCAGTTAAAATATGGATACATTTCAAATCTAGTTAAATTTAAATTACTGACAGAGATGCCTGTAATACTGGAATACAACCTATCCAAAACTAAGCTGAATTAGGTTTCACTGAAATCAATGGGATATTATTCATAATAATGTAACCAAAATCCTATTTAAAGCAATTGGACTTTACCTGGCTCAAACCCAGTCTTTTTAATATATATTTTGAAAATGAGTGCAAGACCCACAAAATTCAAAAGGAAGTTAATTCACTACATATATATATATAGTTCATGAATATTGCTGGTTGCTCCTGCATTGGAGTTTGCAAGAAATGTGTCCACCTAAACCTTTTCAAAAGTGGTTTCACTGAACATGTAGTGTGATCCTGAGCATATTTGCTCAGAAGTTCAACATAGTTCAATAGGACTTATTCCCATGTAATTGTGTATGGGTGCAACCTTAGCCACATAAAAACAAAATTTGGAGATCTCTAGCAGAAAAAAATGCTGCATACTACCAGGAAGAATAAAGCCCTTTAACAGCTTGTTCTTGGTCACTCCACCGAGCTGGATTTTCATATTTGCAAGCACGGCCACCACATGCCATGGAACACTGCATATGACCAGGAATGACATGGCGAAGGCGTTCTCCAACTTTTGTATATTTTGCAGTAGGACGCCGAGACCTTCCTGTAACACACAGTGCAATAAAAAAAGGTCAGTGGTTCTTAACCAAAATGTGTGTGAATCAGATGCACAGAAATAAAGATATGCAGAAAAATATCTGTGAGATCATGAAAAGATCCACTGGAATTTAGTTTCGGTTGGAACTGTTTCTTCTTGTTGTTTTTTTCTTGTTTTCATACAGAAACAGTGAATGTAGCATTCCCTAGTAAAGGAAGTGTCATGATATTTATATAGACATACTGAATGCTTTCTTTCTTTCACATTACGGACAAAGTCATAAAGGTACCCACCAAAATTCTGGAAAAATAATACATCAGGTTTTATCATGATACAAAGAAAGAAGTAAAATATTCTTTCAAATATTCTTTCATGTAGAACTGATTATCTAGGCAAGTTTACGTGCACATTAATACAGAGTCATAAAAAGCCAAATATGATTTCTATAAAGGAAATAGCAATACTTTACTTTTTCTCTCATGGAAAGCAGCATTTAGCTCCTCAGGGCTGACAGAGGAAATGGCCACCATAACCCTGTGTGTAGAAGTTGAGAGGACCTCTACAACTGAGCTCCGTCGCCTCTGAAGTATGCGAAGAAGAGGATCAGAAGAAGAATGTCTCCTGCCCTGGAAAAAGTTGCTAAAAATATTCACCGCCAAGCGCCTCCTGGGTGAACCTTGCATGGTCACTCACTACTGGTAGCAGTTCTGATATGCTGCAGGAAGTCAAACTGAATGAAAAATCTGACTTGCTCAGTACTGAACTTGCACAGAAACATCTTTCTGTATGATCTAATGGCTGTTCAGGATAGGCTGCTCTGTCTCCATAGAAACCAACAATGAACTCACTGATGGCAGCTAAATTCTATATACATTGATTCTGTGTGGGACAAACCGTTCCACTGCTGATGAATGTTAGAGTTACTTGAAGCAGATAATTCTGAAATTGATCAGGAATGCCCAAAATAGTTTCCTAGGAACAGACAATGGTTCAGGAATCTGAAGGGCTGATTTTGACTCATACGGTAAGAAGCAGCTTCTTCAGATCACCCTCCAAAATAAAAATTTCAAGAAATATTAACAAAGATTCAAGAGAGGCAACAAACATCTGATGAAGAATTTAATGTGAAAATGAAAAATGTATGAAGAGTCTATAAATGGATAAAAGAAAAACACTGTACTTTGAGTAATTGTACTCACACTGAGAGCCAGTGTGGTGTAGTGGTGAAGAGCATGGGACTGGGACTCAGACGATCTGGGTTCTAGTCCCCGCTCAGCCATGGAGCCAACTGGGTGACTTTGGGCCAGTCACAGACTCTCAGCCCAACCTATTCTACAGGGTCATTGGTGTGCAGATAAAATTGAGAGCAGGAGGAGGTAAATGATGTAAGCCACTTTAAGTTCTTTAAAAAAGAAAAAGGTGGGATATAAAGCCAATAAATAAACGAATAAATACAGATGCTTGGTGTGGGAAGCTCACAATAATCTTCAGAGGGAACTACTGCTTTAGAAGAGAGGGGACTAGAAAGGTATGGAGGGCATCTTTCTAATGTTTCTTCACAAACATATAAGTTTAGAAAGTTTAGAAAATGTCAAAGTACTTGATCAACAGCACTATCAGTTTGGTCACCCAAAGTATATCTCAGCTTTGAAAAAAATTAAAACAAGTTCTTTCTTTAACTTAACTTTACTCTCTTGGAAAGGTAAAACAAGTAAGTCTGGCCCTATTAGAAAAGATGATATAAATCTTCTCAAATGACAAAATTGGAACTACTGTTAAAGGGCATCAAACTATGAATTAAATTATATACATGTGTTGTGCCATGAATAGTGCCATTCAGACTTTGTGGATCAGGCATCAAAATGTCTTGAGACAAACTTCCAGATGCTAACTCCACTCCATGCTACTGCTAACCACCAAAATTCACTCCCATCCCCTAACAACCAATCCATGCCAAAGCTGACAAAGAGCTTAATACTTCCTCTGTAAAACATAATGCAGCGTGTGGACAACTAGTATTGGTGAGGACCCACTGGGTGGGGACCTAGCCCACCATGGGCCAAATAATACAAAAGGGGTGTGGTAATACCCCAAAGACCCAACTGGCACACCAGGAGGATGGTCTCCTAAGAACAACTGCTCAGAATCAGCTGTGCTGTGGTGGAGTGCTCCAGCCACCAGCCCAGCCAGAGACAGCTCATCCATGTGATGCTCATCCCACTGAGGAAGAAATCCGTAATGGCGTGTTGGACTGAATGGTTCACAGGCTGTAACTGCATGACTCATAGCATCAATAAGATTTACACAAGGGATCTAAGAGTAGTTCATGCAGTATCTTTTCCTCATATTACTCAGCAATAACCTCCAGACTGGCTGGAAGCAAATGCAACAAAAAACCTTCTAGCAGCTTAAAGACAAAGAGATTTATAGACGCATCAGATGTAATGGAGGAGAGTCTTCATCAAATGTATCTGAAGAAATGCATATGCCACAAAAGTCGATTTTATACATTTAAAACTGTTAAAATTTAAGGTGCCACAAGACTTTGTTGTTAATATTACTCAGAGGGTTCTCCCTGATAAAATCTTCCACCTCCATCCTCATTCCCAATATATACACCTAAAATCTTGGTAGTTATTCTGTTTGGTTTAGTAAATAAAACAATTTGTCTGAAAGAACAGTATCTTATTATGCCTCTTTGCTCACTGGACCCACTGCTTGCACAATGGGCTCTGGCATGAAACAAGAAGAAATGCTTGTTCCTAGAATGGTGCAGGTCAGTGGAACTTGCAAAAGCGTGTTCCGCTGACTTGTCCTGATCCAACAACAAGTATTTCCGTAGTTATTTTAGAAGCGCTAAAAATTGTGCTGTGCAAGTGGTGGTTCCCATGATTATAACAGAAGCAAAGGAGACTTGTTGGATACTGCCCATAAATATGTAATATTATGGTGACCAGATTATATGCATCAGTCCCGCTCTTTGGCCAAAACTGACATTTCTATACATACCCTGATCATTTTATAACAACGTATAGAAGACAAATACTGAAAATTCTAATGAGATGGAATTTAGGGCTAATTCCAGTAAAGAGCATCATACAATAAATGTAAATAAGCAGAGTAACTGACTACCAATACAGGAAGAGACTGAATTCAGAGTTTTTGTTTCTTATCCTCAGTTATGTGCTCATGCACTACTTCCTCCATCCCTCTTTGTTTGGTGAAGCCAGCATGCTTCCAGACAAGGATTGTTCTGTGAAGCCATGTTTTGAACTGACGAGGGAGCATGCAACCTCGTTTTGAAATGTTAACATTATTGTTTGGATGATGGTAGCATAACATCAGAATGCAGCCAAAGAGAGAAAGATGCAAACACATTGTTCAATTGGGGGTGGGGGGTGGGGGGGGGAGGTGTCATTGTTGACTTTAAAACTACTCTGCCAAAATGGTGAGTCACAATTACAAGTCACAACAATGATCATTTGTTATCCTGTGTTGTCAGTATCATCCTACCATTATATACTGCTATTATTACATCCCTGCTTCTGGCACAGCTGCCTATCTCCCATCCTCAACTCATGTGTGCTACTACATCTAAGGCATAACAGAAGAGCTCCTCCCACTGAGGACGGCTGCGATACTGTCACCACATTGTGCCATTTCTTGTTGCAGCTACGCTTCCCCAGTAAATTGGTGGATGAAGTTGGCCAGTCAAACATCTGCTTAAGTAGATGTCTAACTAGGATAGACCTCTTCTCCTACAACACTAAAAGGAAGAGTCTTAATTTTTCCACATCTAACTCAATGCGTAGTGCTAAAAATAGTCTTTCTGTGATCTAACTGCCTGTAAAGACTAAATTTTGTGGAGATGAGTTTATCTTGTGCTACTCTGGCTTAAGGTTTCAAGGCCAGGGCAGGGTTTGTGCCAGTTAGACTTAATGATTCCAGCTGGGCTTCTGTGAGAACTTTCCATTCACGTGCTCCAAAAGCCTGAGGAAAGTATTCAGCCAGTTAGTCATTGGCTCAAGAGACTCGTGTCACAGGTTAAAGGACGGTGAGTATAAAGCAAGGGAGTACTGCTGCTCTTTGTCGTCATTTGGTTTCATCTTCATCTTGCTTATGGTTCCCAGTGTCTCAGCTTGAGTCCTGTCCTTGAAGATCCATGCTTAGAAGCACATAGACAGGTTTATGTAACTTCTTTATTTTCAGCCCTGATACATTGCTTCCAAAGACTGTTTTGTTTCCTTGTATGTTATTCCGCGTCCCCCTTTATAAATAGCTTTATATACCTATTTCAAGATTTGTGTGTGCTTCCTTCCAAATGAGTCCGATACTAAATTTAGAGCCTTCTGCTTGTTTATTGTAACTGGGAATAGGAAATGCCAGCTTGGGCTTTTATTTTATTCCCTAGGAGTAAGAGTCTTCTAGTTCAGGCTGAGGCAGATGGGAAAGATGGTGGCAGCCTACCCTGACAATTGTTTGTCCTTGCCTGCGCTACCGGTAACTAGGGCAATCCCCTTCCTCCCTTTCTATGTACACTTTCAATACTGAAAAGTAATGTGCAAAAGCTAGGCAAGAATCCTGATCCCAACATATGTCCACCCTATTGAAGAAGAGATTCATACATGCTGGCTCTCTAACACATGTACCAGGTGCTATGGTACTATCCTGACACCTTGGATGTAGAATCCATTGCACCAAACTGACTAAACCACAAGGGTGCCTCTGAACTTGCCAGTCAAACATGGCGAAAAATGGTGAAATCCTGAAGCACCCATACCTGACAGACAAGTCACCAAAATTTAGTACCAGCTGAATTCCCCTGATGACACCTTTTGAATATTGTGCTATGCCATTCTGATAACCAACCTAGATGTAAAATTAACCAAGGGGCAGGAAACCTGTCAGAACCTTCTGTTCATCATCCAGAATGAAAGTATGATTAATTTTGTTTAAACCTAGCCAGAGTGCAGCCTCCAAGTCATGCAGCTATTTGTTTGTGGTATTTTAAATCCTTTAACTGCCTTGTAATTCAGGCATTCATTATTCATTCTTTTTGCTCTGAGAATAAGTAACCCAATTGGCTTTAATATTGTTTCTCATGACTCTTCCCTAGCATGAATCTGTGTTCTACTCTGGCCTTTCCAGGCCAGAATTTCTCCATGGACTTTCTGACTGAACCCCCTTTCTGCTGAGTTTTTCCAGAAAAATGTGTTTATTTTGTAAATTCAGAGAGAACACTTTACCAACCCTGATAAAGAACCCATTGAGTTCCAAAACCAGGTTCCATATGTACAAGAATGCTGTTTGACTTGAGAGGCTACACAGAAACTGTGTGAATTGACACTCCTCCACCTAACCACTTGGCTAGCATTGCTTTGCTGTACTGTGCCCATATACAAATGCATGCTCTATCAAGGCACCAGATGGAAGACTATTTCTCCATTAAGTGCCTCAATTAAGACAGCTTTGCTCATCCCATGTCCTCCACAACAGGGGAAGGTGCAGGGCAGGTGATGCTGGGTCCACAACCAAAGCTACAGTTCCATCAGCACTTTGGTTGGAAACCGACTAATGTCAAGGACGCAGAGGGTTAGCTGAAGTCATCTGGCCCTGCTACACATTTATAGTCCCCCACCCCAGCTTACAATACTGCAAAGTGGCTACCCAAAAGTTTCAAGCTGAATGTCCAATCTCTACATGTTATTAGAAATGCTAGGGAGGCCATAACTCTGACCCTGACTCTAATCCTTGCAAGGGGGCTTATTCATCTAAATATAATTTTAAGCAAACCATAGTGGTTCTGGGGTACCTAATATCAATTTGGTCTTACCACCCACTCCAAAGTCTTTACTTGGGACGTCAGTGGACAATGTGCTGCAGGCAGCTGTTGACAAGGCTAGAGAAGCCAGACTATTGCTCCATTTTGAATTTGGAACTAAAGTTGAGAAACTCAAGTTTATTTTTAACTTCTTGCAATTAACCAGGAAGTTAAGTCCCTTGGTCCAACACTGCCATCAGTTCCCCAGCTTCTTTGTTCATACGGAATTCCAAATTTCTATTCTGCCATTTCCACAGCACCATCTTCCTGTCAAACCTTTGTCTTTATATTTTCAAGCTAGGCTTATTAGAACTAATATTTTGACCCATATCGAAGGAGGTGCTATACTAACCAAACTATTTTTCTTTCATAAACACTATTCATGAGTATGCTTTTGAGAAAAAACATTTGTAAAAATAAAATCTATTATTTTTGGACTATGAATTAGTGTTTGCACGAATTATCCCACTAGTAATTTCCCATTTTATTTAATAAAGGCATAATGCATAAATACAGTGTGTGCACTCCATGACTGTGGTTTACCCACCCTGCCCCACTTTAGGCCTGGGTTGATCATTACATGTTTTGCATGTGCTGTCACCAAGCATGGTAAGTTAGTAAGGGCTGACAATGGAATCCTATGCATATTCAGTCAAAAGCCAGCTGTATCAAGTTCAGTGGAAGTTATACAAATTCCAGCAAAGATAAGGAGAAACTATTTCTGCCTGGGGGTATATTTCTATCAAAGAAACACTACAGTTTCTAAGTTACCAATATGGATAAGAATGCTGCACTTAGATAAGAAAGACCCAATCATATTTCAGCTCTTCTATAAACTTACTTTGAAAGTTACTCCTTAAATGCTTCAGTTCACAATCTCTAAAATGGTAGTAATAGCCTACTTCATCATGTTGTAGTAGTAACAAAGAAATGTTAAAAGTTTTAAGACTAAAAGCAATAACTGTACACTAGTACGCTTTAGAAATTAGCTTAAACGTCTTTTAGTTTTTTGTCCCCTACTATCCCTATTTTCTCCTGCCCACCTTGCAGTTCGAAAGCATGCAAATGCAAGTAGATAAAAAGGTACCACTTTGGTGGGCAGGTAACAGCGTTTTGTGCCCTTTGGTGTTTGGTCATGCCGGCCACATGACCACGGAGACTGTCTGCGGACAAACGCTGGCTCCCTCGGCTAGGAAACGAAGATGAGCACCGCCCAATAGAGTCAGGCATGACTGGACTTAATGTCAAGGGGAAACCTTTACCTTTACCTTATCCCTATTTTCACATTTTCATGTTCCAAAAAAAGTAAAAAAAGCAATTACCTGAACTCATGGTTGCAAGATAAGCACTGCTTGCTACCAAAGAACAATATGGTAATTCATTTTGCAACAAGACTCCTGCAGCCATTGCAGTACCTGTTGAAAGACAACATTTATAAGTCACTTTGGTTGTGTATGGCAATTTATCACACATCATCATCAGTACAGGATCTTCAAAACTAACCACAAGAAGGAAGCCAGAGCAGAACATATTATAAGCACCAGTTGTTGAAAATGGCAAACATTACTAAATCATTTGGATTTTTAATTTGAAAATATACTTAAACATTTATTAGCAATGCCTATAAACTGCTTCTTATTTGAAACAAATTCTGAAGTGCTTTACAAATAAATAAAATCCAATGAAACAAAGAAACAAAAACTGCTTACACAGATGCACAATAGTACCATATAGCTGTTAAAAAGTGAGATCATGGCAGAGGGGAAGCCAAAGTAACCAGATACATTTTCAATAGATGCTTAAAACAAAGATTGACACAAGTTAGGAGGGAGATCATTCCAAAGGGCAGGTACCACTACAAAAAGGAAAATCCACAACTTCCATTAGGAACAAAACGGCCTCCCCTTAAGATTGCAGTAGCCTGGGAGCTGGAATACATTCTGACACTCAATTTTTTATTTACTAATTAACAAAAATATTTCTTCAACTTAGTTAATTAAAAAGGTGACTAAACCCAGTAAGTTTTGTTACATCTGCCTAGCTTGGATCTGAAATGCACATATTATGCAATGCCCATTACATTTAATTTGTACTTTTCATTGTTAGAATTATTAATATTGTGAAAATTTACGATATTACTATTTGTGTGCTGCAATACAGTGCAGAGAATTACATTAAGAAATAGATATCATTGTAGCTTTTTTGTACAAATTGTAGCTTAATCCAGGCAAGACAGAGGCAGTCTGGATCATTTGGTAGGTGGATCAGAGAACAGGGATTCAGCCTGTGTGGAAGGGGTTACACTCCTGAAGACACAGGTTTGCACCTTGAGTGTACTTCTGGATTCAGCCCTGAGTCTGGATGCCCAGGTCTCAGCAGTGGCCAGTAATGTATCTACGCAGTTAAACTAGTATGTCAGCTGCAACGGTTCCTAGAGCTGTCTGATCTGGCCATGGTGAAATGTGCCTCTTTTACGGGCAGTCTCCAAGCTATGAACACCAGACTTAGGAACAACCCATACTTACGAACTGCCATAAAGCCTTTTAATTTAAAAAAAAACTGCAATAAATCATCATCACCATAGCGAGAAAGGAAGCGAAAGGGGAGAGAAGGAGATCTTTAAAGCAGGCAGTCTTGCCCCACCCATCCAGAGAGGGAAATCTCTCTGGCATTTGCCATTGATGAGTTTGTGTGTGGTGGGGGTAGAGATATTTGTGGTTTTTCCACTTTCAAGGGAGCCCTGTGCATCTAATCTCCACAAATGTGGAGGGTCAACTATAGTTACAAATTCAAAGTGGAATTTCTGTTTTCTGAGGAACGGAACTCATTCATAACCTGGGGTCTGCCTATAACATCTTGGTTGGATGCTTGTAACATGCTCTATGTGGGGCTAACTCTGAAGAGTGTTTGGGAACTTCAGCTATTTCCGACAGCTGTTGCCAGACTGCTGACCAGAGCTGGCTACAGGAAGCATACAACTCCTTTATTGAAAAAGTTCCACTGGCCCCCAGTCTGTTTCTGGGCACATTTCAAAGTGCTGGTAAAGACCTATAAAGCTCTGTATTGCTTGGGTCCAGGCTATCTGAAAGACCACACTCTCCCATATAAACCTGCTCAGGCTGTAGAGATCTTCTGGAGAGGTCCTTCCCATGCTCCCTCCATCCTCACAGGCACATTTGTGGGGAGCATGGGAGAAGGCCTTCTCAGTGGCTGCTCCAAGACTCTGGAATTCCCTTCCTAAGGAAGTTAGGTTGTGGCTTCCTTGTTAGGTTTCCCAAAAAATTAATAACCCTATTAATTCCAGCATGCATTTGGGGATGACCTGTGTGTTTGTGCTGGATTAATTTTACACTTTATATTGTTTGCAGTGTTTTAATCTGGTTATTTGTTCAATTTTAATATTTAACTAATTCAATCATATTTTTAACTTTTGTATATTTTGAATATTTTAACTGTATGCATTTTAATGTTGTGGTGGGCTATCTTGAGTCCCAATCACTGGGATTAAGCAAATGCAAATATAAATATGATAATATTTCATTACTACCCAATAGCGAAGCTCTCTCAACAGTTTACAAGGTTATTCACTAATACATTGTAAGATTGTTGCATATTTCACTACGTATTTTCTTAGCCTCTTTGAGCATATGTAAAAATTAAGTCTATGGAAAGGGAGGGTATATATTTAACAAATATGTACAGAAATTAGAATTCCTTTTCTCCCACCCTGACTCCTATTATTTTATTTCATGCAGGGAAGGTTAATTGTTCTAGTTGCTTCTGTAAACCTAAGAGATTTTGGTTTTAAAAAGTAATTACAGATGAACTTACTGTCAGTCACTCGCTCAGATTTGTCGTATGAGCAATATTCTGCCTCTGCATTTGTATTAGACATGTAAATGGGATGACTAACCTCAATGGAAAACAAGTGCTCTTTAGAACTTCACTTGCATATCCACATCAAGAAGTGACAGGAAACACATTTTTCCCCATGCAGCACAATTATTGTCTATATATAAAGATGTCTCATCCTCACTTCCAGAGTTTCTAAAATTGATAGGTTTCTTCTACACAAAATTCTGGGATAGACCAATGGTCTAATTCAGAAAGGCAGCATCATATGCTGATTTTGGAAATCTGCTAGCCCAGCTTCCAAAGAGGGGAGAAATGAAATTCTAGGAAAAGCCAGAAAAATAGCTATGCTTGCAGAAAGTGAAAGTGCAAGCAAACTATTTATTTACTTCACAGAACGCAAAGTATCACAATCCATAAATTGCTTATTTTTTCTATTACCAAAGTCAAGGATGTTTCTCTTAAATGAAAAATATAAATATGTTTGATTATATTTACTAGGAATACAATGAGTAGTTCACTGGGTGTGCATGCATGAATATACACATATGCATATATATAATTTTACACATGATATTCATAGCTATTCAGATGAATGTTGCATGTTATTTCAGGCCATGTTCCTAATTCTCCTGTACAGCTAATAAGGCCACACGTCTTTGGATAGTCAGGCTATTGCCCTAATCAGATCAGCTGCATTTATCCATGTAACATGCCCCTGAATTGCCATGACAGTTAAGAAACAGATTCGTAATCTTGCAAACATGGTTAAACGGAAACGTGTTGTAGGCAATATTTCATTACCTCACACTGAACTACATCTTTCACCTAATCGGTCAACTTAACGTGCAAATAAAACACAAGAATAGGAGTTAATCATGACTTCATAAAAACATACATCATTTATTGCCCAGAAACCTACTCTTCCTTCCCCTGGAAGCATCAGATAGAGGAGAAAAATAACACTATCAAAAGCGTTGTATTAGGAACTGAGTGTACTGCTTGTACCTAGCTACCATTCAATATATAAGTTATTAAACTGCTGCTGTCACCCATAGCTCTCTCATTGGACATTTTCATGGGTGGCTTTTTTTTTCTTAAGCAGTGGTGTTCTCACTGTCATTCTCATGCACACAATCTATAAAGTTAAGATTATGTACATTTTAGCTATAATCCAAACAAGATAAAGGATTATAGCACTGGTTCTGTTCTCATTGCTTAACTTCAGTGCCTAGCAACATATTCCTTTCATTATTCCCACTTATTTTGTGTCTAACCATTAGGCTCAAACTTTAGTGGACTGCTAAATAACTTCCTGGTTTCACGTGGCTTATTGAGCTCTGCACATGATTCTCACACAGAGTTCAGGAAGCTACAGGTTAAATCCCAGATTAACCCCAGTTTCTGTGAGGAAGAATGCTGAAAGATTCCTATACACCAAGGCAAGAGTCACTGGGCAGAGACATAAGTGGTCAAGTGCTTTAATCCCATTTCTTTCCTCATTGCATGTCCTTCTTTACCCTTAACCATTTAGGGAACATTCAGTTTATGTTCCAAGAGCAGCTAGTTACAAATGTGAAGTGAAGACTAAATTGCTCACATGACATGATAAAAACAACACTCACAAGTTCAGTGCGGGCTGTTGTTGAAACACTGGTTCTTGTTGAAATGTAGGTTATCATGTTGCCTGGGCCGGCTGCACTAACAAACCATGGTTTATTAACCACAAGTAACCCACAGTTCACAACTGAACAACAAACCATGACTGAGTGGAGACAACTCAATAACCCACACTCAAGGGCTCATTATGTATTGTCTGAGGCTGCCATGCTATGTTAACCACAAACAATCCATGAAAGAGAACCCATGAACTGGGTTTAAACATCATGATAATCCACACAAGTATGGGTCAGAGTGGGTTTACACTGAAACTCTGGTTGTTGTTGAAATGTGGGTTATCATACTCTCTGAACCCAGCTAAAATACCAAAACAGTTCACGACTCAACAACAATGAATTCTTTTCATGGGTTGTTTGTGCTTAGCAGACCATGCAGCTGATTTCAGACAATAAGATCACCCAAATTTCAATAACAACCCATGGTTCAGTGACAAACCACACTCAACCTATATTCAACCCTTGAGTGTGGATTATTGTGCTGTCTCAACCCAAGTATTCTGATTTGTACATCACCATCAGTATATCTACCATCAGTACATATATTATAGAGTAGCAACAAATATTATGCATTCATATGTTAACGTTTTCATCTTTACTCCCTTTTTGGGATCACCAACCTCAGAGACACATTTGGTGATGACCTAAAAAGTGGTCTTTTTGATGGCCACTTCCATAATACAGAATTCTCTCCCAAGAAGGATTAGGTTTGTTCCTTCTCTGCTGTCCTTCTACCAGCAGGAAAAGGTCTTTGGCAAGGTTGACTGTGGGTAGTTTATATTAGTATGATTAATTTGCAATTGTGTCATTCTTATTGTTTTTAAATATATTTTATGGTTTTAATGCATTTTAATGATGCCTCTAGGGCATCTTGAGTGCCATTTAGTGGTAGAACAGTGGGATATGAATCAAAAGACTAAATCACAAAGCCACTCCCTCTCACACTCATTCCTTATATACCACACTGTTCAAATGTAAATTGTGGGTTAGCAAAGCACAAGAGTTAGCAAAGAAAAATGGGAAAATCATTTAAGCAAGCAGAAAATGTATGGATTGCTGAAAGAATGTGAAAAAGAATGCCATGGACAAATACATTAAGATCATGAAGGCAGAAGCATAAGGTAGGAAAAGATCAGAGAGCACTTTCAGCCTGTGCTAGATATGGAAGAGGATAGGAAGTCAGTGTAGAGTTTCAAAAAGAGGCTTCCTTATATGGACAAATGAATGATTGGCTGAAGAATTCTAGATAAAAGTGAAAGGTTTCAAAAGTGAAACGAGAGAAAACCAAGAGAGAAAAACTGCAGTGGTTAAGGGTTTTTAGACTGAAGTTGGCATTGTGTGCCCACAGGTGCAAAGCACTGCTTTCTTGACATCCACCAAGGGGCTCTATCCCTACCACTTTAAACATACATACATACATACATACATACATACATACATACATACATACAAACAACCTATGTTTCTTACTAACAGCAGGAATTGATGTGAAATAGGTTTCTGTTCGTGTTGTGGAGTGTAGGCTGAAAGGATTTAGTGAGTTCAGGCTTAGATCCCACCTCTGCCTAACAGTCAATCTATTGGACAGATTAGTTGTCCTTTGCCACACCTTCCATTGCAGGCATTATTGGTGAAGGCCAGGACAATTTTTAAATGGACAAATGTGCCTACAGCCCAAAAAGGTTGCCTACATATTTTAGATTTATTTTAATTTTCCGTACAGAACCTAATGCCAAAGCATCAGTTTTAACTAAAGGGACAAAGAAGATGGAGAAGAAATGTGGCTTAGCAACACACTAATCTGTTTTGCATGCCACAACAACCCATCACAGGCAGTGAGCCATGATGGATTAACTGTATTGTACAAACCCACATTGTTTATTTTTTAAACAAGCCACCCTGAAAACCCATAGCTTCTTGCAGCAGTTATTTTCCCATGGTAAGTTGTCACACCATGTGAACCCAGAAGACCAGTCCACTGTCATCAACAAGAGTGGCATCAACAAAAGTGGAGATCCCCCTCCCTCGCCCACTGCTCTTTTGAACCTTGTCCTGGCCATTGTTAGTTCCAGCAGGCCCATAAATGTGCAGACAGTACCTGGAAATGGCTGACACTTGCTGCTTTCCCCCCTGGAATCCTGAGCTGTTTTTAGTTTTCTGTGGGTGTGTTGTTGTTTTCAGTCTACACTTTTTTGGGAATGGAGGGGAGATTGTGAATGCCAGCTCAACAGCCAACATTCATAATCCCCATTTTGACAGTCAGTGATAACCTATCAAAGTGGTGGAGCAGGTAGATTTCTAAAGAACATTATTTATTTAGCCACACTTGTGCAACTGTGAACCTTCACAGTTATTCAAGTATAGGAATTTGAGGCACTGGCTGGGTACCAACCTTGGACATTGCCCAGAAGAAATTGTAAATGCTTTCCCCCCTTTGTTTCCTCCTGACATTTGGTAAAAGATGAGCTGTCAAGAGAAACCAAAGGTGTGAGGAATCTCTGCCCAAAAGGATTTTTGAGAAGATTTACACCTCCCTTGTATTAAACTCCTTATCACACCCAGCCCATTCCATTAGTCCTTATCCTGGTGCACATTTTGAACATTGTCCCAAGTCTCCAGGGGCTCAGGAAAGTCCAGAATGATGGTTTTGGGGGACTTCAGCTTCCATGCCAAGGCTGCCTTAGCTGGGGCAGCTCAGGGCTTCAGGGCTGCCATGACAAGCATGGGGCTGTCGCAACATGTGACAGGCCCAACACATGAACCAGGTCATGCAATAGACCTGGTTTTTTCAACTCCATAGAAAGTTGGTGATCTGGAAGTGAGGAAATCAACAGCTATCCCTTTGTCATGGTTAGAACACTTCCTTGTGAGATTTAGACTTAGACTTTAGATTTAGACTTTCAACCACTTTTCCCTTCTGTAAGGGCAGGGTACCTATTAAAATGGTCTGCCCTCAGAGTCAGATGGATCCGGATGGATTCTTGAAGGCTCTGGGAAATTTCCAACTGCTATGACTGGCACCCCTGTCAAAGCCCAGGTTGCACTGTGGAAGACAGAAGTGACCGGGGCAATTGACACAATTACACCTAAATGCCCTCTCCCTTCTGGCAGAGCTCATGCAGCTGCATAGTATACTCCTGAGCTGTGAGTGATGAAGCAAGCTGGGAAAAAGGTAGAGCGCAGGTGGAGAAAAACTCATGCTGAGTCTGACTGAACACAAGTAAGACCTCATTATCAAGCCTACCTTGTGGCAGTGAAGGCAGTGCAGAAGAGATTCTTTTCCGCCAGCATAGCATAGTCACTGAGCCATCCGGTACAGCTATTATGGGTGGTTTGTGGTCTATTACAGTCTGGCCCTAGGGATGACCCTATTGAACCTCGGTGGCTGGCTGCAATGAATTTACACAACACTTTGATGGCAAAATTGATCGAATCTGCCATTAACTGGACTCCACAGTTGGTGATCGCCCTGTAAAGAAAGTGTCCAGTGTCCCATCTTCTCCAGTCTGTTTGGATGAGTTGCAATTGTTGCAGCCTGAGCATGCGGACAAGATGCTTGGACCCATCGGCTGCATTCTTGACCCTTGTCCCTCCTGGCTGATCACCAGGGTCAAGGTGGTCATCAGTGCCTCTTTGAGGGCCTAGTTTCTTCTCCTTTGAAGGAGACGGAGATCAAGCCTTTCTTGAAGAAGGTGAACCTGGACTCAGAGGATACCACCAATTATAGACTGGTGGCTAACATCCCTTTTTTGGGCAAGGTGCTAAAGCAGGTGGTAGCTGGACAACTCTAGGCACTCTTGGAAGAAAGTGATAATCTAGATCCATTTCACTCCAGTTTCAGGCATGGTTTTGGAATGGAAACTGCCTTGGTCACCTTATGGGATGATCTTCACCAGCACAGCGACAGGAGAGTGCTTCTCTGCTAGTTCTGCACCATTGCAGTTATGCCGTGGGCTCCCACAGGGTTCCATTTTTTCCCTATGCTGTTCAACATCCACATGAAACTGCTGGGAGAAGTTATCTGGAAGTTTTTACTGAGCAGTCATCAGTATGCGGATGACACCCATTCTACTTCTTGTTCTTATCTAATCCAGGTGAGGCAGTGACTCTTCTAAACCAGTGTCTGGGCAGTGTTATGGATTGGATGAGGGTCAATACATTGAGGCTTAATCCAGGTAAGACGGAAGTGTTAATGGATGGTGGACCAACTGTTCAAGTGAGTGATATCTGTCCTGTCTTGGGTGGGGCTGAACTACCCCTAAGGGAAAGGGTCTGCAGCTTGGGAGTACTCCTTGGCTTGGAGCAATCAATGGAATTCCAGGTGGCATCTGTGGCAAGGATTGCCTTCCTTCAGCTGAGGTTGGTCCATCAGCTGTGTCCTTACCTGGATAGTCAAGCCACAGCAACAGTAATTTATGCACTGGTAACCCCGTTTGAGGTATTGTAACACACTTACATAGAGGTGCCCTTGAAGATGGTTCAGACATTGGAAGCTGCATTTTGAATCAACTGCAGACTGTTGACTGGGACCAGAAGATAACAACATACCACACCAGTCCTATACCAATTACACTGACTATCAACTGAAGTCCGGGCCCAGTTTAAGGTGCTGATGATGACATATGAAGCCCTAAATGGTTTAGGCCTTGGACAGTGAAAGGAACATCTATTTCTGTATGAGTCTGTCTGGATGTTAAGATCATCTGCTGAGGTCCTTCTCTGAAAGGCATCTTTGAAAGCGGTGAGGAGGTCCGTCCTGAGCAGAACAGTCTTTTCTGCTATAGTACCTCATTTATGGAACTCACTGCCTAGAGAGGTGTGCCTGGTGCCAATGCTTTACTCACTGCAGTACCATGTTAAAAACTTTTTATTCACTCAGTTTATTAATTGCTAGACCATATTTTTACTATCAAGCCCTGGCACTTTTGGAGTTTTTAACTGTTCTGTTTTTTAACTGTTTCTGTTGTAGTTATAAACTGTCATGAGATTCACTATAATAAAATGATGGTATAGAGAAAATCTAAAATAAATGAATAAAATATTTCCCCCTTTTTCCCCTAAAAGAAAGGAGTCTTTACAACTAGTTAAGACTCATTAATAAGAGTTATGGCTGGAATATATATACAACAGTATGTCCCAGTCAAAAAAACACTCACTATAATGTCAGAATTTCCTCTATGCTATAACACAATCCTATGCATGTTTAGCCTAAACAAAAACCTATAACCTCCACAGGCTGAGGAATGCTGGCAAGATGTAGGGCAGGGGTCCTCAAACTTTTTCAACAGGGGGCCAGTTGAAAGGCGGTGGCTCCCGCGCAGGCCGGCGAGGTGCTGTTGGGCGTGCGCGACGGTGGCTTGCTTGCTCAGAGACCATCTCCGATCAAGCCAGCCACCACCTCCCCACCTGCTCAGCAAGCGTGCGCGTGGGCGGCGAACAGCAGTGCGGGCCGGATGGATGGCCATGGCAGGCCGGATCTGTCCCACGGGCCACAGTTTGAGGACCCATGATATAGGGCTTTGTTGTATCTAAACATCAACAGAAGTGAGTCTTAATTATTCTCTATTTGTGTTTTATTAACAATGCAGTTTAACTCCATTCTATAAACAACTCCATATTAATAAACTAAGTTGAAAATCTGGTATCAGTCTGAATTAGTTTCCATGCATGTTTCTGATGCTAACAACATGGGAAATAATGCAGAAAATATTAGCTCTATACTCAGGAGTGCCAATACATTGTCAAATATCCTTAAATATTTACATTTGAAATTTCATTGGGATGATTTAAATGGAGGCAGGGGAAATCACCTGAGAAGTTAATTACTAACTGAACCAATGAATATGTAAAAATATATAAGTGTAATATATTGTATGCTGCCTCTTTGTTTTGTATCGCTGTCCTGAAAAGCCTGAAAAGGACAGGATAAACATGCTATAAATAAATAAATAAATAAATAAATAAATAAAATTATTATTATTATTATTATTATTATTATTACAGTGAGCTAATGTTTCTTCTTCTAAGTAAGTGTAAACTGATTAATGATCTACTTTTTCTGCAGTCCCCAAGAGTTAATTTTACTCATGTATACTTCATGGGATCAACAGTGAACCCAAGCAGAATTTCTCACATTATGCATTACTACTGCTTCAAATGCCAAACATTCCACATGTGAACTGTTCAACAAGCCATCATGTATAGACTCTGGACCAGCAATTCATGTCATCTTAAACATATTCTAGATTTTTTTTTAATCTTTGAATACAAATTTTGCTGCAGTCTGTTCACAGATAAAGGAATGAGTTTTTCTTAAGGACAAAACAAGAAACAAGGCAAAAGCTGACAAAAAATCAAGGAAGAAAGTGACAAAAATCTTCTGTGTACTTTCTTGGGCTGAAATCTTTTGTGTACTTTCTTAGGAGTAAGACACCTTGCAACAAACTGGACTGACAAACTTGTGTGGGCAACTCACCCTGAAGGACATGCTTGTCCTACACAAGAAGTGAAAGAGAACAGTGGCCTCAAGCAATCCCAAACAAAATAAGTAAGAGTGGGTGATGGAGCTGCTACAGCTCTATTGACAGACTACTAAAACAACACTAACATGTTGTTTTTTAGGATTTCTTGGTGGGATGAACCATATGCTAGGAGTGTGCTACATAAGGTTAAATATAACCAAGAGCCAGCGAGCAAAGCCCCAGCAGCTAAGAATGACCAAGTTTAACTTGAGAGGGTACATATTTAAATCACATGCCAGCTGAAAGTCTTCCCCAGCCTGAGGTCCTCCAAGGTGTCAGCAAGCAGAACAGGAATCCAGGTAACTGCACCTGTTCCCCATAGTTGGCTACTGATCTTTGGACAATTGATTGCAATGGCCTCATCTCAGCAGCTTATTTTTCCTTTTTACAGAAATGACTTACATTACTTTTTGGGGGAGGCAGCTTTCCAGGGAAGATAAAACTCTGCTGCTAGCAGGGTTTCTTTGAAAACCCCCAGTGTTGAACACTATGTAAAGTAGTTGCCAAGGTGGATGATCCATCCAGCTGTAAGTAAAAATGGTACTTCTATGGTTGTAGCATCTCATGAGTGGGAAGTGGGAAAGTTACACTCTGCCAGCTGGCTACTGAAATTAGCTTAGAGACATCATTGTCTCAACACTGGTCAAAAGGTCACTAGGACAGCACGTAAATGGGACCTAAACTTTCTGAATCCTTTTCTTAGCTTGCCAGCAGCCATTCTGACGTATGTCAGAGACTGCTATCTCTGCAGTAGAAGCATTATATATAAATAAAGATGTTACACCCTCTCATAGAAACAAGCTGCATGTTATGTATATAAATTGCTACTTCTGAAACCTGTGTGCCTAACTTTTTAAAAAGAAAAATTCTAGTTATAGTCAGTCAGTGTCCCAAGATGCAGGACTACATAGCTAGTGCAATAGTATATGATAGCAACAAAGAGAACCAAAAAAGAATTCCTAACTACAAAGCTAGGATCAGATAGTTAAAACTGCCTTTTCTTGACTGAAAGGTATTCACCATCTGTTTTAATCACAACTAACTTCCACTTAATCATTAAGCAATGTGTTTACATTGAGTAGTTGCTACTATGATACATACAAACCAAATGAAGATGTACAGAATTAGGGATGCATGATATTCTATGGCACATCAGCATTTCAATATACCATGCATTTAACACCAAAAACCTGAACTCTGAATTGCTGAAAAGAACTAGCTGTTAAGAAACCCACTGTCAAAATGTCATAATGACAGGGCCCAGCAAAACCATTTTCAAATACCTTGCAGTATCTTGAACAGGTTCCCAGCTGGTAACAAACACAGAAAACTATAATGAAGTAATGAAAGACTAAACACATTAACAGTAACTAAAACAAACAAAAGTCCCTTTTCACCTTTTTTCAATTTTATATGGGAATTTGAATCATCACCTTCTAAAATAACTAGCACAGTACACATATAATTGACCTATTATGCTGATTGACTACATCTCTTGTATTGGTACATTTTAAATGCTTAAGCTTTTTAAAAAAAAAAATGGTTCATTTAACAAACAATTAACAGAAACTTGAACTTGCTACACTTACCTGTAACCCAGTAAAAAGAACTGGTAACAGCTGATCCTTTCATGTCTACCAGTTCTAACCAACCCAAAACTGCACTATGCAGAAATACTTGCTTACAGAACTGCCTTCCAAATGTGTTGCTGCAGTTTTTGCTGTGCTTAATTGGATTTGTAAAAGGTAATCTGGGAGGAGCAACTAGCAGCCTATCTTTTTCTTTTTCTTGGGCTACATGTGGGCTATTGCAGACAAGTCTCTTGAGTTGTATGTTCTCTGCTTATACGTTTCTGCTATTTGGTTCTTGCTAGTTTTGATTTTATAGTTTTGTATCTTACTTTGTATGAATTTTTTAAAAAATTATTAATTGTAAATCATCCTATAATTTGGTATTATAAGACAACATAACAATAAAATAGTTATCCCAAACAACACTTTCTTGTAACTGTTTTGTATTTTAAATGGGTTTTAAATAAAGAGATTACTAAGACATGAGGAGATTTAAAAGATTTTTTCTGTCTAAACATTTACAGGATTCCACCCTCAGTTGCATTTTAATACCACTGAAATCAGTGACACAACTTAAGTCATGACTTAAGTTTCAGTGATTCCATTGCAACATACATTTAATTAATATAGCTAAATCCAACCCATTTATGTGTAAAATTAATAAAAAGTTTAATAAAATCAATTCATTTAGACAGGAAAAAGCCAACAAAACATTTTTTTCTTTTTAAAGATGCATAGGATTTCATTCTTACAGATGTTGTTGTTATATTTATATTCCACCCTTCTTCCTTTTGCAAGGAACCTGACATGGCTTAAATAGATATGCATTTAAAACAGAGATTACATTTTCACACACACACCTCTTTCTGATATGTTTCACTTTCTCATGCGACTTCCTTAAGGAATATAAGAGATGGGGACATACAGGTAATTTAAATTAATTAGATCAAGCAATTTATTTTAGCTAGGTCAAGCAGACTTAAAATGCCAAAATAAATGCAGCTGTCGTTTCTGCTTAAACAAAAACATAATTTTTGGGTAATTTATCCGAATTCAGCTAGTAAACAGCATGTGAAACATTCTAAAGCTACAATTTTAGCTACAAAAACAAACTTTTCTATGGTTTTACTTGACCTTCTGACTGCTTCTTTTATACTGCTGTATATGTCTATCATTGTATTAATTATGCCAAATCCCTTTGGAATATAGTAACCTAAATTCACAAGTTTTTAGTAAGGTATCTATTCTATTTATGCAAGCAAAGAAGTTCTAGGGGCAACCTTGCCTGAGGCCTAAGCCTACAACCTAATTAAGGCTGGACAATATTGCATCAGCTGAGGATTAGCCAGCAAAAAAAAGGGCTTGCAACAAAGCTAAATTGTTAGCTCCTTCTAGAACCAACTGTAGTTGTATTCACAGATATCTTAAATGCATAGTGTTAAAGAAATATTTAGGCTTGGATCTAAAATGATGTTTAGAGTGTCAGTACACATGTGGATGGGGTGATACTTTAGACACTGTTTACCTTGACTTTGAAAATGTTCTTGACAACATCCCTCACCAAAGAGCAAACTAAGCAGTTCAGACAAAGCTCTTTTACCATAAAGCTGGAAGTTGTAGGACTCTCTCTCGCGCTCTCTCTCTCTCTCTCTGATTGCACCACCTGTGGTTTTAAAGTTTGTATTTCATATTTGCATTACAAAAGTTATTCATAACTATTCACACCAGGGTTTTGATTTCCTTCCCATGTATGCTTAACTTGGAGCAGCATTTTAGGCTTTTCCTCCCCAAACTTGCTGAATCTGGAGCAAAGGACAGCTCCAATGTTAGAGGTTCACGGGACTATGGAGCAGTAAAACCTTTCAGGCCAGATAAAGGAAATTATAGTGGCTCTCTGGGCTGGCTTTGTCAATGTTTTCTATCCAAAAACTAGTTCATTTTTGTTCATGAATAGCAAAACTTTTAAAATGCTTGTTGATGGATGGTGCACTACCAGAATGTCTTAAAATGGGGAAGGGGGGAGCAGCACAACTTACAGCCAATCCTAAATCGGGCACATAAGCAGCTAACAATTCGAACAGGAAATATCTACATTTTCTTATGTGGAACAGTGTGTCATGCAAACTAGGATCCTCTGATTTAGATTACTGTATTGCACTGTACACGGAGCTACTTTTTATTCCAGGTACTTCAGTTCATTCCAGGTAGAAAATATGGCAGTAAGAGTACTGCCTCTATAGAGCCAGGCATCATTATTTTATCACACTGAGTTTGTATCCCATCCATTGGTTTCCAGTTTCTAGACTCAACTGACAGTCCTAGTTTGAACCTAAAGCCCTTCTTGGCTTGGAACTAGTTTCAAAGGCTCTACCTATTCCCCTACCTATGCCCTAAGATGATCATCAGAGGCCCTTCTTATATTACCCTTCCATACTGAGATCAGGTGGGTGACTATTTGTCCAAGTGGCTTTTTTATTTTATATATAAAAAGGAAAAAAATAAATAACATGGAAAAGAAAGAAAAGGATTATTATTACTTCTATCAAATTTATAACTACCATTTTGACTTAATATTTAATAAGCCATCAGACATATTCAAGGATTAATATGTGCTGGATTTCTAAAACTTTAATTATGAATTTAGAAACTACAAAAATGCCCAATTTGTGAAATGTCTCTGCAGGGAGGTATGCCTGGCATTATTTGGCCAGCTTTTCAGTGCCAGGAAGACCTTTTTATTCTGTTAATAAACGTTTTTGCTATTGGTCTGCTTGATGGTACATTTTTAGATCTTCAAAAGTTATACCTTTGATATTTATTCTTCACTATTGTATCTCATATCTTGCTACTGCTTCTAATCTTGCTTGCAATTAAACTGATTCATTAGCATGAATTATATGTTTCAATTTATTATATCACCTTGAGAGTTTTAACTTCAGGTAGAGTCATAAACTGACTTCACGAAAAAATAAAAGGCACTTGTACAACGCCAGGGAAAGCACGGGACAAGACCTTATCACTGCTGCGTGATCAGAAAACCTGGTTTGTGCCAATGTGTTTTGGGTGTGGAGCCTCAGGCCTGATGACCAAACCTCTGCAAGGTTTGCCCTGGAGACCCCACCCACTTTCCACAGTTCGACCTGTCAGGATCTAGGGCTGCATCCAACAAGCATCAGAATAACCACCCTGGGAGTTGCAGGGTCAGTCCCAGCCCCTGCTGCAACTGCCAAGGCCTTGAACAGCACCACTTAGGAGCCCTGGGCTTACAGCAATGCAGGAGTTGGCTCTTCCCTCCAGAAGCTGAAAAGTAACACTGGTCCACTGTGTGCTGCCACCCACTTTTGCTACTTGCTGGACCTTTGCCTGTTCCTGTCTCACCGGTCACAGTTTGTTGTTCCTGAACACACCTTATTACCCCATTCCATTGTTGTACCATCTTGCCAGTTCTTGCCTATAATGACCATGTTCTTGCCTATGTTTTACTATGTGCACCCAATGCATATGGTTCATCTGGAGCATATAGCAATTACCCAACAGAAAACCAATACATTCTTTTGCAAATAACTGTACAAAACTGACATATTAAAATAAGAACAATCTATTACATAAAGCAATAAGCTGTAACCTATTGAACATGTAAAAATTCTTGCTAGCTGTGCACTTTTGAATGGAATTACACGAGTGGCATTCAATTCTGAAAACTTAAATACTGCCTCACTCACTTATATATTCCCTTGATTCTTAACACATGGGATTACCACAAAGAACTTTATAGAAATGGCTGATGAGAAAAGAAGTGAAAGAAGATTGCTTCAAAAGCAATTTTAAGCACTTCATTTACTTGTATATATTACCTTGGGATTAATTACCCCACAGGTCTGGCACCCAGCTTTTATTAACTGGGATGTATGCTGTTAGAAACAAGCCATTCATTTTAAGAGCTAAGAGTCAAGGGAACACTGCAAAAGAGAAAAACAACAACAACTGTTCACATAATGAGCATGCAAGTCTTTTGTTGTTTATTCAGTCAACCAAGAAAATGTTAATATGTACATAAGAGTGAAAGATCAGAAACTAATCACATACACATAATTTTTACAAATCAAGAACATTTAATATGTGGCATATTTTTATTTTTCTGTAATTTGAAGTACAGTCATTTTAAGATTCTCTCCCAAAGAAAAATTGATATAACAAGGAAATTAGCATCCAGAGCTAAAATCCCACAAATGAAACTATCCATATATGAAACAGATGTCTTTCAGTGAAATCCAAGATGGAATATGACAAGTCATTATGTAACTATCCCTCATCTGCTTCCTTAGGTGATATACTTCAAGTCTCAACTCAACTATTTGAGTAACCACAGTATTTCAATGCTGCTAAATCTCATCAATGTGAATCCTACTGGCAAATTGAACTGATGACAACTTTTGTCTTATCAACAAAATTGATGATACCAGTGACACAAATCAGCCAACATTAAGCACTATTAAGTCTAATTTATCTCACTGAAGAGTGTACAACATATGTGTAAATCTATGTGATTTGATAGCTAGAACTGGAGTTGTAGGCTGTGTCTTCTAAGAACCAATAACATAAGAAAAACCATGTGGAATCAGGTCAATGGTCTAAACTTGAATAGGATTGCACTTAAAAGTGCTTAATGTTGGAAGGATCAACAGCCAAGTCATGATGTTCTTCCTAGAAGAAAAGTATTAATACTTGTTTGTATCAAGTATTACATTAAAAAAGAACATGCAAAATCAGAAGACATTTTTAAAAAATGCTTTGAAACTAATTGAATACATCTTCTATAGGCATTAATCAAAGATGTATAAACATAGGGTTTTCTAGCATGAAAAATAAAGGTTTGAACTGGCAAACATTCAGAAACTGAACAATGCTCTTGTTTTATTGATTCCATTATTAAAGCTTACTTCCTTCAGAAACTGGAATTCCCACTGAAATTCTCAAGGATTCTCAAACACAAGCATGAATCTGTCCACAGCTTTATTACTAGGATGTATATAACAACACCAGAATAAATGCCCAGTGGTACCTAATTGGTTAGGACCAAGGTACCTAACGTCAGGACCACTTTTTCCCATAGAAACCTGCCCAAGCATTTCGGTTTCTTTTAGAAGATGCTCTTTTCTCTGTCCTGCCAACATCTGGTGTATCTTTTGCTAAAATTTGAATTTGGTTGAGCCTATCTTCTTTGCAAAGAGAGAGAAAATATTTAGCAGAGCTCAGCAAATCTAAGGGTTTCATCGGGCAAAGAGGTGATCTTTGCCTTTATGCTGCTTCCATCCTCAATAGTGTGTCTGTTGTCCTCTGAGTTCAGAGGGTTGTGGGGTACCTCACTGGATGCTGCTGTCAGTGAAATTCATGGCTACATGGGGGACTTGAACTCAGGTCTCCACTCTGCCAGTCCAATACTCCATCCATTACATCACACTGTCTCTCTTTTATATGGAAAAGTGGAATAAATTTAACATATTACAACACCTTATAATAATCTAGGGATGATCCTGAATAAGCAAGAGATGGTACTGGAAGAAATGGGTGCACCTCAGCACTGGATTGTCCTGATGTATAATCTGTATCATGGCCAGAAAGCTACTGTTAGGACAGAATATGGAGAAATAAAAAGGTTTTCTGTAGGCCAGGGGTCCTCAAACTTTTCCACCAGGGGGCCAGTTGAAAGCTGCCAGTGCTGGGCGCGGGTCGGAAAGGAGGTGCCGAGGGTGCGCATGGGCCGGCGCGGGGGTGGGGGCGGCGTGTGTGGGCATGCATACCGAGGCAAAGTGAGGCAAGGCATGGGCAGGAGTAGGCACTCGCCACGAGGCGGGCACACGAGGCAGCAGCTTGCTCGCTTGGAGTTTGTTTCTCAGAGCAAGCAAACCGCTGCCTCCTGTGCATGAGGCAAGGTGGGTGGTGGCGGGTGTGCGCATGGGTGCGGGCGCATGCACGGCGGGTCCAAATGGGCATGGCGGGCCGGATCTGGACCCCGGGCCATAGTTTGAGGACCCATGCTGTAGGCAAAGGTGTCAGACAAGGCTCCCAATCTATTTGATCTGTACACAGAACTTATTATAATAATGTAACATAAGGAGGAGGAAGATACATCAATAAGACATGCAGATGATTACCAGCTTGCTGACAGAAAGCAGCAATGACTTGAAACAACACCTGATCAAACTGAAAAAAACAGGACAGCAACTCAATAAGAAGAACACAGAAATCATGTCTACAGAAGAATTACAGAACTTTACTGTCAACATTGATGAAATAGAAATTTTTTAATATTTTGTATACCATGGCTCAGTCATTTTCAAGTGATACTCCAGCCAAGAAATGCAAAGAATACTGAGACACATGAAAGAAAGGGCAAGAATGAAGGAGTCAGAAAAGATCATTAAATTTGATGATGTTTCACTGGAGACCAAGGCCTAGATCATTCATGCCAATGCATCCCCAACTACTATGCATGGCCAGTTAAGAAAGCTGAGAGGAAGGAAATTGATGCATTCAGAACATGGTGCTGGAGGAGAACTTTGTGAATACCCTGGACCAACAGAAAGACAAACAACTGGGACCAAGATCAAATCAAGGCAGAGTCTTCCCTAGAATTGAGGCTAACATACTTCAGAGAGACTTCAGAAACTTCATGTGAATGAGAGACTCACAGAAGAAGACAATCAAGCTAGGGAAAGTTGAAGGCAGCAGAAGAAAAGGAAGACCAAATAAGAGATGAACTGACTCTATAAAGAAAGCCACAGCCTTGAATTTAGAACACCTAAGCAGGGATGTCATAGGCATTTTGGAAGGTTTTAATTATTATGGTCGCCATGAGTCAGAGGTGAATTGGTGGCACATAACAATATAGTAACATAACATGTATCATGCCACTTCTGTAACTGTATGGATTTTAACAGTATGGTAATAACACTTATTTCCCACAATTCAGCTACCACTAGGTGCTTAATTAACTTATCTAACTTTTTACAGACTGTAAGAGATTTTCCCCTCCAGTTGCACTCTCAAAACCACAACATCAGTTAGTACGCTGAAAGTCCATCCTGGTGATCTCATTCCCCAGAAAACAACAGAGTACACTTCTCAGAATACACTACATATTTACATATTTAATGCTTAGAAACTGCTGGCTGTATGACAGTCAAGTACACCCCCCCAGACACACACACTTCCATTCTTTAATGACTACATTAAGGTTGTTTACTAAATACCTAAGCTAGCCTTCACTTCTTTAATGCCATTTCTATACCTTTCTCGTTAAAATAACAGGGTCTAGGATCAGAGATGCCTGAAATATACTTATCAGATATTTAAGGCTGAAGTTAGACAGGCTGTATTTTTCAGAAACTTGAAAGCGATCTGAAAAATGTTTTCCACAAGGTACTCTTGTTTCAATTTCCCCGCTGTCAAAAAGGCTCTGCAAGATCACAAAAGCCTGCCACTCTTATTTGCCAAAAGTGAAACGAGAAGACACCCTGAACGCCTCCAGCCCTCTGAAGAAAACGACCACAAAGAAACGGCCAACCCCCACCGCCACATCGTTTTCTTTTCTCCTAACGCAGCCTCCCGCTCCCCTCTCCCTTCGCAGCCCCTATTCAGAGAGGCGACCCCCAAGAAAGGTCGCCCATCACCCGAGCAGGCGCCCCGCATGCGGCTATCCGGGCCCGTGAGGCACCGCTGCGGCACCCTCGTCGGGTGGAGGAAAGAGGAAGGGAGCCGCCTGTGGGATAACGGGGCGGCCAAAGGGGCAGCCCTACGAACCGGCCGCCGCACAGGGCCCTGAACTGCGCCACTATGGAGGGAGGCGGAGGCGGGGATGCGATGGGCTCAGAAGCGGTGCCCTCGGGATGCGCGGGGACTCCTCGGAGGCGACGGGACTACCCACCTCGTCACTTGTCGCGCCCTGCCCAAACCCATCCGGAGCTCCGGCGCCTCCTCTGCAAGCCGGCATTGGGGAAGGCCCGTGGGAGGGGCGGGCCGTCCCGCCTTCCGGGCGGCGGCTACGAGGTGTGAGCGAAGAAAGAAAGAGAGCGGCGGCGGCTCGCCGGGGAAAGAAACGCCGCGGTGCGCCTGCGCAGGGCAGAGCCCGGCTCGGCCGGGCCGCTGTTGCCGTGCGGGCCGCTGGGCGGGAAAAAGCAAGGCGAGGGAGAGCTGCGCTGGGGCGGCGCGGTCCCCTCAGCGGGTTCGGCTCGCTTGTAACGCCGTCGCGTCACCTGAGCAGAAGAAGCCAGAAGCGATGACTGGTGACGTTTTGTGTGAATCTCTAGGAAGCCCTCTGCCCCCATGGTGCTTGCTGAAATGAAGGTCTCGAAGGTATGTTGCACCCGAGCTCCCTGCATTAGCTGGCTCTGGGCGCACATATGCTCCTGCTGTCCTCCATTAAATCATTCTGCTTGAGGATTTTTCCTGAAATCAAATAGCATCTTCTCCCCGTCCATACATCCCTTTCTTATAAAAAAAGGTGTTCCTAGGAGACATGGTAGTTAAAAGATATATATGTGCGTGCATGCGCCTACAGACTTTACCGCATGTGTAAAGTAGCCTATGCAACTACCTGCTTATTTTTTGTGCAGGTAGTTGCATAGGTAGTTGCATTTCTTGTGGGCCTCAGCCCTGGATTTTTTTGTTACCTAGAGTTGTGCCTGTTAACAGCACCCCATGTTGATTATTCTGTTGAATAAGTGGCTGTTAACTTCCTCTAATTTGTATGTCCTAGGTTTCGCAAGGAAGGGTTTCCATCCCTCTCCGCGCACCTACTGACCTCCACAGACAAAGTTTGAACACAGCCACACGCACCCCTGAAGCAGCTTGCCCTGAGTTGCCCCAGCTTGGTGCCCTCCAGAGGTTTTGAGCTTCTCTCCTTATCAGTCTTAGCACACATGGCCAATCATGGGGAATATTAAGAATTGTAGTCCAGAACATCCAGAGGGACCTGAGGCAACCTTTCCGGAGCTGCTGTCTTTTGGGAGAGGTTGGTTTTAAGGAATGCCAGGTCTTTCCTTCACAATAAGGTATGATTTGATGTAATGTGCACTACCTTAGATAGTTTTAAAGGGGATAAGACAATTATATTCAGGCCACAGTCATGTTGACCCAAAGATCCATGTTGTGGTGTTCATATGTCCAACATACACAAGAGGGGAAGGTTTTCTTTTAAAGGATTTATTCTTGAGAAATACGCATAACTAGCTACCGACAAATCATTCCAGATGGCACACCTGAACAGTACTAAGTTGGCCCTTTTATACATTGATCATTAGAGGGTTACACATAGTACAGTTAACACTTTCCAATAGGTTATAGAAGTAAAAAGTTACGAGGTGTGATCTTTCCCACTTGCATACCAAAGAAGATCCCAGCTGCCTAGAAAGGTGGTGGGCTCTTCTACACTAGAGATATTCAAAAGGAAATTGGACAGCCATCTGAGAGGAATGGTGTAAACTAGTGTCCTGCAACAGCAGGGGGTGGGACCTGATGGCTTTCTTGGCCCCTTCCAACTCTACTATTCTATGATTCTAAAATGCTCTGAAGGAGGTGGGAGAATAGGGTGCTATTACATAGAAGAAAAGGAGGGTGGAGTGGACTTGTGTGAATTGCCCTTTGTTTGAGCTGCAGTTATCTGTCAAGTACCAACTAGTTTTCTCTGGACTGGTCAGTGTCAGCTACATTTCAAGGATGTACACATGCTGATTTCAAGAAAACAGGGTTTTTCTCAGGCCTGGTTATCTCAGTGATTACATGCGTTAATCAATGAAAGTTCTGTCTTGATTTATGCATCAATCATGTGCCAGTCTGGATAGAAAATAGTCCTACAGCTTCCAGCATTGTCCCCCAGCTGGGACTTTTTTCTGACTAAATATGTATGGGATTTAAGACAGAATATGGAGAAACACAATGATTTCCTATAGATAATGGTGTCAGACAAAGGTGTAATTTAACTTAACTGTTGATACGTTTGCAGAACATACCTTTAGGAAAGCTGGATTGGGATTGGAGAAAGAAGGAATCAAATTGGCAGATCTATCAATAATGTAAGATAGGCAGATAATACTATATTACCAGCAGAAAGCAGCAATGAATTGAAATAACTCCCGAGGGAAGTGAAAGAAGAAAGTGCAAAAGCAGGGCAGGAGCTCAACATGAAGAAAACTGATATCCTGACTACAAAAGACACAACTGTCAACAATGCAGAAATGGAAATTGTGAAAGATTTTGCACACTTTGGTTCAATCATCAATTCTAATGGAGACTGCAGCCAAAAAATTAGAAGACTGAGAAGAAGACTGAGACTGGGAAGAAAGCTATGAAGGAACTAGAAAAGACTGTCTCTTATAAGGAAGTTTCGCTGCAAATCAAGGCCAAGGTCATCCACAGTATTGCATTCACTATTGCATAGTTGAAGAAGGAAGGGAAGACCAAATATGAGATGGATTAATTCCATAAAGGAAGCCACAGCATTGAGTTTTACAAGAGCTAAGCAGGGGTGAGAAGGACAAGACATTTTGGAGGGCATACATTCATATGCTTGCCGTAAGTCAGAGAGGACTTGATAGCATGTAAACTACAAGAGATGGGTGTTATCTTAAGGCCCTGTTCGTGAGCTTCCAGAAAGTGTCTTCTTGACCTTACTAAGGGTAAAACAGGCTTGAACTATATGAGCCCATCTTGCTCTGTAGCAGCAGGTCAGTTCTTGAGTCCTTTTTAAAGAAATTATTTCACGTAATGTCATTTTTCTCTAGGACGAAAGAAGTCATGGAGGAGGCCTTGACTTAGGAATGAGGGATGCTGCTGGGATGTTTCATCCTGTCCCACCATGGAAGAATCTCTTAGGAAGAGGACGATCAGTGTGGACCCATCCATGAGTAGAGAAGGAACAGTTCCAGGTAGCTTGCATTGCTTCTCACTCTCCCTGCCAGAAACAGTCCTGAGCCCCAAGTGCCAGTTCTCCTGGGACTGCAGGGATGAGGAAAAGGACCTTCATGCCTCTCCCACTAGCCATACAAAATAAAGTCAGTGTGGTTGTATACTTCTGTCCAAGTAAGGACACTGGCAAGGAAAGAGAAGCCTGGTTTTGACTGGATTATACATGTCAGTGTTCAACTCAGCGCTTCTTTCTGACATTGTCCAATGTGGTCTCCCTTTTTCCTCATCTCCCCTTCCCTTGTATGTCTTTCTGTTTTATAAGCCTGAGGACAAATTGTGGCTCCCATTTTTTGATTGATGAAAGAAGTTCTTGGAAACAATATTTATCTGAGGAGTGGGATAAATAGATATAATAAAATAATAAAACTAATAGTTCGCTCGTCCAAGCCAATGAAATGACTGTTGGAGTGCAAACAAATCCAGCCAACACCAAGGATACCTTCTTTTTGTCTTCAGACCAAGAACGAACAGGTTAGAAGACTGGGAGCAAGGTCACACTATACTATCCTAGGCTTAAAGTTTTTCTAAGGACACAAACTGCTGTAGGGTTATTGAACTGTCCCATTGTTTCTCTGTAATTTTAGTCAACACTAGAGGTGAAGAAAGAACACTCTATCACATCAATTACAATGAGTGTCTCTGAGTTGATACTCTTGGCCCAGTTTACATCAGAGGTATACCGTGCCCTCAGAGCCCAAGTGGTCTATGCTGACCCAGTTGAGGCCAAAACCCCCTCACTGTGAGGAATAAGAGAGAGCTGTAGATCATACTTGAGAATATATAGGGAAACAAGTTCCCCTTTATTTGTGTACCTATATTGTCCAAATCTTGTGAGATTTGCCAAAGCCAATCAAAAGCAGTGTTTGACCAGAACAAGCTTAATCATATTTGCATGGATGTGGTAAGCAGTTAATATTAAGGAGATTTTCATATATATGTGATCTAAGACGCTGTTTATTTGAGAACAGGGGGTCAAACAAAGCTTTTCAGCCACCCCCATGTGGACTGACTTTCCTATCACCATATGCAGCTGCTGCTGAAAAACTGCCTAGAAGACACTGTGTTTTGCATTGCAGTGTGGCTCACTTAGCAGTAGCTGTTGCTGCTGTAGGTTAGTCACAATAGCAGTCACTGATGAATTTTTACAACTAGCTTTTGAAGCTGGCAATGTTGCTGGGATCTAAAAAGATAGAAGAAACATCATCCAAGTGCTGACATCTGTGCACATTTTAGAAAGAACATGAATATTAGGTCCATTTCCAGGGGGCTCTGCATGTTTATGTATCTATATATACTATTCACAGTGCTTTTTTTGTCATAGAATGCACCGGAACAGAGTTCCGGCACCTTTTTTCGATGAATTTTCCAAGTTTTAAAAGTAACTTTTGAAAATTTGATGTTTGGTCCACGTGGATTTGAATTGCCCTGTCGAGCGTAGCAGGTCGGTGGCAAAATCATTAAAACGGTGCATGCAGGCTGCTTGTGTGTTGAGTCCGATGCATGCGTACTTCGTCCGCGCTGGTTGTGATGGTGCTGCTCAGCTTGTGATGCTGCTCAGCTTGTGCTTGGTCATGTGGTTGCACGCTGAGTGCTTACTTCGGGTGGTGACCATTACGTTTCGTTACACAACTCATGTGTATGGGGGTGTGTGCAGTGATTGACTATGTGTGAACGGTAAATAATTTCTTTATTTAAAAAAAAATGGTGAATTGAAAATCTTTTTTTAATTTTTAGTGGAAAAGTGTGGCCCCAAATTTAAAAATGAAAAGAAAAATACTAATTACTTCTCAACCACCAGTCCTGCTAATAAAAAGGCCAGAATATCAACAAACACAGTGACAGAACACATAGATACTAACAGCAGGGAAAGGAGTTGAAAAGATTTGTTGGACGAGAATTGGACAAAACTTTGGAATTTACTATGAACATTTGCCTTAAATACAATAAATTAAATTTATGTTAAGAACTGAATATATATATATTTTTAATAAAAGATTAACAAGATGTGAGTTCTGGCACCTTTTTTCTTACAAAAAAAGCACTGACTATTCACATTATGTTATATTCACATTATGAATGTCTGAGAGTATATAATTAATGAGCTATGGTTTTTCAACTTCACAAGTTTAGTGTGTAATTCAGGAGGAATCCATGGTTTAGTGTCTAGTTCAGAGGGAATTAACATTTTTAGATTAAAAATACCATTTCTAGGCCTATATGGACTGGGAGATATGACTCTCCAACTATTTGAACTGGACATCTTTAAATCAGATGAGTTCTAAAGCTTAATTTGCTGCGTTGGATGTTTTGCAAGAATTGTAGCTCAGCTAATTCAGAGCAGTTTTGTGACTGTGGAATCACAAATGATAAACCGGAATTTGTTTTGAACGCATTAATTTCTTGTATATCCATTTATTCCATTTTTATCTTGCCTTTCCTCCAACAAGTTCAGGATAGTATAAATGTGGAGTGCACCAGTTCAGGGGTTCAGCCAGGCAGCCGTGACCTCTGCTAAGACACGCCACTCCATTCCTTGTCCCAGTTTCCCGTTCACCCACCAGTAACAGGCATGCAGCAGTCTGTGCTCATTCTTAGGGCTCATTGCACTGCTTGGGCAATTTTTGCCTTTTCATTTTTTCCCCTAAAGATTTTTTGTACTTCTCCTAAAGTACTGTTCCCCTGTGCTCTTGTTGGCACTGTTCAGCTACAAACTGGTAGCTATTCGAAGGAGTGCTAATGAAAAGACCAAAGTATATGTGATATGATCAATGCCTGGGAAATAAAGTAAACAGGATGTACAAATTTTACTTGTATGTCAACTGTAAAATCATATTCTCATTCTTAATTAATGATTCATTCTGGCTGTAGCTGAGAAAATGTTTTCTATCCTTTTCCATCTTTCTCCTTTAATTTTGCTACTAGGGACAGTTATATCTTTGCTCTTTACCTTGGTGAATTCAGCCTTTCCCAAGACAATGTTGTTTCTCACGAGAGGCCTCTCACTTAGCCTGTTTACATAGGCATGTCCCCATTATACAATAGCTGTCTTGTTTGTGACACAACTGGGCATGGAATACAAGAAGAGAAGGCTAGTCATCAGATATGCCAAGATGCTGCCTATGACAGTGGCACCAGTTGTTGATGAGCTGCTATAACAGTTGTATAATATATCTGCAATATATTTGCAATTCTATAATACATTTGAAATATATCAGGAAATACCAGGGAGCAGCGATTATGTTGGTAGGATTTACTAGCCCTAAATATCTAGTTTACACACACACTGCAGAGCAAGGTGGATTAAGCCACACAGCCCTTTTGTCTATTGTGTATGTGTTGGCAGTGCCTGACGGAGAAAAAGATCTGGGAGGTGTGGTGGATAGCTTGATGAAAATGTCAACCCAGTGTGCAGCTACTGTGAAAAAGGTGAATTCCACGTTGGGGCTCATTAAGAAAGGAACTGAAATAAAACTCCCACTCAGTATCTTAATGCCTCTATGATGTAATGGGCCACGGTTGGAGTACAGTATACAATTCTGGTCACCACACCTTCAAATTGCTATTGTAGAATTGGGAAAAATGCAGAAAAGAGCCGCCAAAATTACCAAAGGAATGAAGCAACTCCCCTATGAAGGAAGGTTACACTTTTAGGGGCTGTTCAGCTTAGGAAAGAAAAGGTAAGCGAGGGGAGGCATGATAGAAATGTATACATTTACGTTTGCTCCCCACTGATATCAGAGGGCCGACACTAGTTTTGACTCCTGACATTTCCTTAGCGTTCATCTCTCTACACAAGCTTCCCCCACCAGGTGTGACCCAGACAGTTACAGTTTTGGGGAGGGGGATCAGTTTCATGCCACATCTGCCAGCATTACTGCCTGGACATTTCCACCCCTTGGCTCATTTGTGGGTGTGGAGATGTGAGTGCTTCACTGCCTCAGGGAGGAGGGAGCACCCTCAGCCACCTCGCTCCCCGCTCCCTTCATCTTCCTTTGCCCTCCTGGCAGCTGCATGAAGAACAATGTGGTTAGAAAAGGCACGTCTTTTTAACTTAGTTTTCAAACCTTGTTTTTCAATGTTTTTAATATGTTCTGTGTTTTACAAAGAATTATTTTATATTTTTATTTTATTTTATTTTATTTTATTGTAAACTGCCATGGTTTTGTAAGCTGCCCAGAGAGTCCAATGGGCTGCTGGGCAGTATATAAGTGTAATAAACAAGCAATGTTGACCTCAGTACAGAAATTAAATGAATAAATGTTGTGTTTTAGTTTAAATTTTAGTATCAATATTGCCATTATGTTTGCTGCTTTGAAAATTTTGTTGAAAAGTAGAACATATATTTGTTAAATAATCTAAAGCCTACTGAAATATCTGTGGGAACATTACATAGATAGAAGTTATCTAGTGTGAGCATAGTGGACAATATCTAAGCAGATAATATCTAAGCTGTATCAATAGCTTAAGCAGACCACTTAAATGAACCATAAGCAAACCTGTGGAGTTGGATACTACCCAGTATTTATAAATTACAATAAATATGTTATTTATATAGGAAGATATGCTAGTTTTTTTTAATAGGGCATGGGTTCCAGGCATTGTATCCCAATATCTTCTCCCATTGTTTCTGCCTTGACTTATTTACCAAAGTTTTAGTTTTAACTTCTCATGTTGTTGGTGGAAGGGAGAAAGGAATTTGGGAAATACTGCTTCCACTCATCCTTTGGAACCTATTTTTTCATTATATGGTCCACTGCATAACTTCTTGCTATGACAGAGTAGAACTGCATAAGAATTTGGTCAGTGCTAGCAATAGAATGCCATCAATATTCCAATTTTCTGGGAACTTACATATGTTTGCTTCCTACAAAGGACAGCTGGTGTGTCTTCTGTCTAGAAATACACACAAGTTAGGACTGGTTCATACATGCAGGATGAACATGCAGCAACACCAGAATCAACATGAGCATGGACTGGACTGCAGTCGGATATGGAAACAGCAAATTCTTACAAAGTGTGGTTGCCTGTTTTCCCATATGTGGAAGCATTCACATTTCAATATTAAAATAAATAATTTAGTTCTGTGAAGTGCCCCTTTGGATCACTTGGAAGGTCAGAAACTTGGAAATGGAGCTCAGAACAGTATGTAACATTACACATCTGGTTACCACCTAAACTGACCCATTTCCCACCATAATATCTATGACCCTTTACCCATGCCCTGACCTCATTAGCGATCTCTGGAACACAGCACTGTTTTTCTCTCCATACAAGTGACATCACAAGGACAAATACCAGGGTCATACGTGCTAGCACTACTCTGGCATACGCTTCCAGCCCCATGCTGCTCATGCACTGGGGGAAGGTTTGATGCAGAAAACCCTACTGAATATACAGGGTGTCCCCAAAAAATTGACATCATTTCATAGTCTAATAACATAGCCAATTCTCGCTCAAATTATCTCAAATTTTAACAAAATGTGTAAAAACTAACTAATGTTAGTTACGCAATGTTACACAAGACATGCTACAGTGTGTTTGGCAGGAGGTGGACTACCAACTTGATGTGTGTCGTGTCACAGGCGGTGCGCATATTGAGCATTTGTGAAGCTTTGTGAAATTGGTTATAAAATCTACATCCCTTTGAATCTCTTGTTCGAATTTTGATAAATAAATCTTTTATTGTTCAACATGAAGCATATTTAATTTTGTTTTCCTAGGACATGTAGTTACTCAGATATTTACATTTCAAATAATGTCAGATTCCTTGGGACACCCTGTATATAGGTTGACCCTATGAATTGCAGTCCTGACCTCACAGGGCCCTTGGTGGAGTTTGCCCCATCATACCTTCCTGTAGCACCGAGACAATTTGAGGGTGGGACTGTGTGAGGGGGAGGGACCAGTATGCACAACCCTGCTATATTTCCACATGTTCCCCCACTCTTGTGGAGCGAAACACCTGACTAGGGCTTGTGAGGTCAGGCTAGATTCTCCTACTCCAGATCTTGTGTGAGCCACTAAGCTCATCACAGCCTGCCAGCCATGTGCTATAACTTTTTCCCAGACCCAGGTACTAGCAAAACAAGGAGTTTACAGAACGCCTTGTGGCCTGCCGTACACGAATGGGTACGCAAGCAGAGAGGAGGCGCAAATGGGTGGTTCCACTTTGGGGGAATAGCAGCATGTTTAATGTAATGCGTTAGGCTCATCACAGGGGCAATTTAGACTGTTGAAGGAAGGAAGACCAGAAAACCTTCCCACCCCTGGGACTTATTAGATGTGTTGGATATCAGCTCCCATCATCCCTAGCTAACATGACTAGAAGGCCGATCTGGAACATAATTCATTAAAAGCAAGCGGTACAGTCCAACAGCCAGCAGCTGTGGTCTGAAAACAATTCATCAATCTTGTTTTGCTCTACCAAAGGTGAAAACTTTCAAATCATCCTTCTATCCCTATCAAAAACCAAACCAATCTACCCATGAGTTGCTGTGCTTTAATTTCTATTCCGTGTTGCAAGGCAACATTGTCAACAGTTAATTATGTTATCACTCAGCTTGCTTTACGGAGGTGGGTAGCTGCATGAAGCCATTGTCTCGGTGTAGTTCACTTGCACATTTACTTAAATGTCATACCAAATTATTTTTAAACAAAATCAATACAGAATTTTGTTCGCATTTCAGGTACAGCTGAACTCATACAGGTTTTGTTTTGTTTTGTTTTAAACTTCCATTCCCTGGATGTTCAAACTATTTCTCATTCAGCTCTAGATCAATGTAGTCTTCCCAAGGGTGGCCTTCAAAACCTCTTGAACCAAAGTTCAACCTAAGTAATCACTTCTTCGACCTGAATTTCAATGTATGGATATTTATGCAAAATTCTTTTAACACTTTATAACATTACTGAAGATCTTATAAAGTACAATCATGTTTAGATAGAGAAAAGGGCTACAATTCCCAGCGTGCCTCAACTATTCATGCTGGCCTGGAAGTTGTAAAGCAGGGGTCCTCAAACTTTTTCAACGGGGGGCCAGTTGAAAGGCGGTGGCGGTGGGTGCAGACCAGTGAGGCGACAGCAGCGGGCATGGACACGGGGGGTCCAAAACCTCTGAGGCGGGCCGGATAAATGGGCATGGTGGGCCACATTCAGCCCGCGGGCCGTAGTTTGAGGACCTGTGTTGTAAACTTTCCTCCTGTCTAAACAAGCATAGCATGGTGCCTTAAGTATGTGAAACTTATTTCCAGGTACAAACTACACTCAGTTATCACAGGTTTGGGAATTATTTGCATTTACCTATTACTTATTGCAAGTTCTTCACCTGGACATATTCCAAAACAGCTCTGGGTGGATATATTGTTTTAATCTTCCCATTTTTCCTCCAGTGAGGCCTGCTGGAGCCCTGGAGAGAGGAAAAATTGCACAACCCTGATCTAACAGGTTGGATCTAGATTTAGGCATATCAAGTAGACTCACTGAGATCTGTGGGACTTGTATTAGCTGTAGCCCATGACCAGCAAAAACAGCCCAGTGGGGTGTACAGTCAAAAGAATATTTTCAGTTTATTCAGACATACAAGAAATATGTTTGGCGTGTAGGCAGCCCCCAGACAGACTACAAAATGGAGTCTGTGCAGCATCCATTTTGCAACCTATCAGTTACATAGTTTGGAGGAAGGTGGGGGATCACATCGACAGTTTGCTAGAGACACAGGCCCTAAAATAATAGAGTTGAATGGATGAAGACAACACAACACAAAAAGAAGAACCTTCAAGACAACAATTAGCATTTCTGTGATGAACGTGGGGAGCAAGACTGGCAACACAGATTTCTGATTAGATCAGGACTCCTACCTTAAGTCTAAAGCTATTCTTACAACACCAGACTTCTAGCAGCTGTAAGATAGCAGAGCTTCTGCTCATTTTGTCCCGACAACTGCATTGCCCAATGATTTCAGTGGGTCTGCTCTAAATATGACTATATCTGGATCTAAACCAGGTATGCTCCTTTGCATTCTATATTGATTATGCTAGTGGGGGATCAGCTAATAATTAGCAGCCATGGGGAAAGAGTTTAACCCTTTCCTCCTCTGCTCCAGTGCAAGGGAAAATCCCTCTTCTGTACCTGATAAGAGCTTGGTGGTGTTGGCTGGGAATCCTTCACTGGCACCAGTGGGGCATTTGATCTCAACAGAAACAGTAGCCTAGAGGAAGAATCTTTCTTAGAGCTGCAGCAGAGAAGAAAAGAATTAATTAATTAATTAATTAATTAAGAAGATCCAGAGGGACCTAGACAAGCTTAAATGCTGAGCAGAAAACAAAAGAATGAAATTCAACAGGGACAAATGCCAAGTCCTTCACCTAGGCAAAACAAACAAAAAAGTTGCATTGATTCAAGATGGGGAATTCTTGGCTCAACAGTACTGAAAGGGACCTCTGCATTTGTTTATACAAGGTGATCTTGCAGAGCAATACACCTCAGAAGGAGACCCTTGCCTCCAGATTGCCTTGAAAGGTTTGGGATCTTTTGCTGGAGCTTTAAAGGGTGCAGCCAGAGAGAACAAGCTCTGCTTTGCATTCACAGAAACACACACAGCACTTGGAAAGGAAAAGGACAGTTTATTCATCAGCAAAATATAGAGCGGCGCAAGCTTTAGCCCCATGTGGTTCATACAGTAAATATTCTCATTACATCCCAGTCTCATTCTATATTTCTAAAGAGAAAAAGAGCTTCCGTCATAACAGAGAGAGAGACTAACAGAAGGGAGAGGGCAGGAGGCATTACCTGACCCGCAGCAGTAGAGCTTGTATGTCTCCAGAACTCTTGCAGGAGAGAGAGCCAAGACAGCCAGTCCTTTCTAAGGCCCTGATACTTATACCTTTTCTTTCTGAATATGTGGCTTATGGGAAAGATGAGCTTCCCATTGGGATTGTTGGAATGGGGCTTTAAGTATTGTTTCTCTGAGTAAGAGGTGGGTTCCTTGTCTGTGTCTGCAAGGTGCTCTAGGCGAGGTAATTTCCAGGTATCTCAGAACAATGAGTTATCCTCCTTGCAAGGTTGTTTTGCCTGATCTCCTTAAGGGGAAAATGCCTGACCTCTTGTCTGCAAGAATTCCAGCATGCATTCTTCTCTCACACAGGCAATCCTAGAATATTAGGTCCATCTTCCTGAATTCAAGTCTCCCCAACATGACCCATGGCCTAAAAAGCCCATTCTGGTTTTTATGGTTAAGATTCTAACAATGATATATAAATGCATTACAAGTTGCTGAAGACAACAAACTGAATATGAGCCAGCAGTGTGATGCAGCTTCAAAAAAGGCAAACACTATTCTGGGATGCATAAATAGAGATATCACTTCCAGAGAAAGAGAAGTACTTATTCCACTCTACTCCGCATCAGTCAGACCTCACCTGGAATACAGTGTTCAGTTTTGGGCACCCAGGTTCCAAAAGGATGCTGATAATCTGGAGAGGGTTCAGAGACAGGCAATAAAGATGATACAGGGCCTGGAAAGTAAGTCTTATGACGAGAGGCTGAAAGAACTGGGCCTGTTCAGCCTTGAGAAAAGAAGACTACAGGGTGACATGATAGCACTCTATAGATACCTCAAAGGCTGTCACAAAGAAGATGGAAAAGACTTCACTCATCCCAGACTGCAGGTCATGGGACAATGAACTTAAGCTATAATACACCAGGTGCAGGCTAGACACAAGGAAGAATTTCGTAAATGTCAGAGCAATATGACTGTGAAACCATTTGCCAAGAGAGGTCGTGCGCTCTTCCACACTAGAGACATTCAAGAAGAAGCTAGGCAGTCATCGGAGTGGGGTGGTGTAACTGGCGTCCTGCACCAGCAGGGAGTTGGACTCAATGGCCTTCTTGGTCCCACCCAACCCTACTATTCTATGTCTATGATTCTATGAATTTCCTCTCCATTGCTACTCTTTGTAACAGACCTGAACCCCCATAAGCCTGCACCCCCATCATTATATTGCTTATAGCATTCCTATACAGTCTCATAGCTGGAGTACAAAGCAGTTCATAAAAATAAGGACCACAGATATACTGTAAACACTATATTTCCCAGTATACAAATAAAAGCAGCATATTTTCCAATATACAACAGGTTAAAAACTATTTAGCAGCCACATTTTCTTTAATACAAACTAGACCTGCTAAAAACGGCTGACGTAAATAGCCATGAAGCTGTTAAATACCCGGGAGATGAAGGCCGTTGTAGCCTGGTGCCAAGCAATGGCAGAGTTGCACCAGGAGGACATCTCATAGGAGATCACTCCATACTCGGGCCCCCACCACTGAGAAAGCCTTACCACTGAGAGCTTAGCACTCCAGGGAAGTGTGGCCTGTGGGTTGCAGTGTTTGAGTGGATCCAGGTTAGGAGCGACGTTGTGCTCTGAAGCTTTGTTAAGAACAGTGCCTTGGATGGGGCATGAAAGAAGACAAGCAGTCAATATAAGTGGACTAGACTCAGTGTTATATGTTCAGAACTTCTGGCCCCAGGTAGTCGTCTGGCTGCTGCACGTTGCACATACTGAAGCTTCTGAACAATCTTCAAGGGCAGCCCCACGTAGAGTTAATCCAACTCGGAGGTGAGCAGCACATGGATTACTGAGACTCGGTCACGTATGTCTAGATCAGTGATGGCGAACCTTTTAGAGATTGAGTGCTCACACTGCAACTCAAAGCCTCCTTATTTATCGCAAAGAGCCAACACTGCAATGAAACCTGAATACTGAGGTTTTAGTTTAGAACACACCACTCATACATTAACATTTTTTGTCGTAAAAGAAAAACACAGTACCAGAGCTTTCAATGATACAAATAGCTTTTTACTGAAAGGTAAAAGTTTGCATTTGGCGTGCTTTTGCACAATTAATGTGATCTTTGCTGTTGTATGCATGCTGATAATTCGTCATACCTTGGCTCAAATATGCCAGGAGGACAGTACAACATTAAAAGAATCTGTCTCTTAATTAGAACATCTCTTTGCTAAATTTTAGATATTAAATTTCAATTTTTCATAAAAAAACTCAAAGCTAAAATCTTGTGTTAATAAAAATGAATATATTAAAACTCACAGCCAGTCCAAGCAAATAAATATATATATATATAGCCTTGGCAGTGCACTGACCAGCCATGCGAAAGCTTGGATGAGTCATGGCTAATGAGTGGTGGCTCGTGACATCATTGCCTGGCGCCGCTACTCCTTTCCGATCATGCGCATGGCCCCTCTGTGCACTGTTATCTGATGCTCGGCTGCTGGGGCGATGCTGGGACAACTTGGCTCACATGCCAACAGAGCCAGGTCTAGATCAAAGTATAGCTGGGTCACCACCAAGCTGGAAGAAAGCACTCCAGGCCACTGTGACTAACTCACCCTCAGTTTACAAAATGAATCCAGGAGGGTCCCCAAACTATCTACTCCTTCAAGGTCAGTGTAATCCCATCCAGAGCCCACTAAATACCCTCCATCCTTTTCAGAAGATGTTACCCACTAACAGCATCTCAGTCTTGTCTGGACCGAACTTCAGTTGTTTAGCCCTTATGCAGTCCATCGTCCGAGCCAGCCACCAGTTTAGCACACCCACAGTTTCTCCTGATGAAGATTTTTTGCACACGGGGGCAAAACAAAACAAAAGCAAAAAACTAAAAACCAATATCCAGTATAAGCTAACTTGATCTGAGCTTGCAGTGACTAAGCAAGAAAACTATCGTGGTGATGTGATGGGCTGTTTGATGGAAATGTCAACCCAGCGTGCAGCTGCTGTGAAAAAGACAAGCTCCATATTAGCCATAATTAGGAACAGAACTGAAAATAGGACTCCCAGTATTATACTGCTTTTATACAAATTTGTGATGCGACCACACTTAGAATATTGTAAACAGTTCTGGTCACCACACCACAGATGTAAAATGCAGGAAAGAGCAACAAAAATGATCAAGGCCTAGAGCCACTCACCTGTGAGGGCTGGGATTGTTTCACTTTGAAAGAGTGAATAAGAGGAGACATGATACAAGTGTCCATCTATTACTTTTTTCATTATTTATGGATGAAAATGAAAATTTATCTAATAAAGAGTTGGTGGTGATACTTACAGGAGCATCCTGGCATAAAATTGCCCAGAGATGGAAATATGTTCAAGACCTCTCCTTATGGAAGGTCGCATTGATGGAGAAATTGACTAATTGCATTAGACTATATAAAGTAGAAGTAAAGCAAGATAATTTTATAAAAATATGGCATCCACCATTTGTCTATGATAGGGTCTCAGACAATATAGAAGAGCAAGTGGGAAATTGGCTAGAATGCTGGTCAGCTTAAGCTTTGGAAGCTATTGTGTATATAATAAGATGAACATTGGATTGTATTATAATGTAAACAATTTAGCTTTGTGATTTTTTAGAGTTAGGGGTTTTTTGGGGGGTTCCAATAAAAAAGAATGTAAAAAAGAAGAAAATAAAAATGATACAGGTGTACAGAATTATGCACCGTGTGGAGAAGTTGGATGAGGAGTCAGTACTCTCCCTCTTTCAAAGTACTAGGACCTTGGGGCATCCCTTGAAGCTGATTGGAGGATATTCAGGACAGAGAGAAGGACGTACTTCTTCACACAGCACATAGTTAAACCGTGGACATTTCTTCCACAAGACGGAATGAGGACCATCAGTTTGGACAGATTTAAAAGTGGATTGCACAAGATCGTAGAGGAGAAGCCCATCCATGGTTTCTGGTCCTGATGACTACATGCAGCTTCCAGTATCAGAGACAGTGTGCCTGTGTCTACCAGTTGCTGGTAAACTTGGGCAGGAGGATGCAGTTGTGCTCTGCTTTGCTTGTGGGTTTCTCATGGGCAGCTGTTTGGTCACTGTGTGACAGGAGGGTGCAGTAGATGGACACTTGGTCTGAATCAGTGGGGCTCTTCTTATGTGCTTAGATGGCAGGAAGTAGAGCTTAGTTAGCAGAAGGTCTAGCTGGCTCCATGGAGATGGGCCAGGCCTACCCAGGGAGGTAGATGTTAGGTGTAAAGATACAGTTAATGTCATGTCTCGTTTGGCACCGTGTCTTTAGGTTTTTCACAAAAGTGCACGATCTAGAGGTCTATGCCAGGTTCCCTTAGCCTCAGCGCCCACCTTCTATGGGCCACAGAAGCACCATTGTATGCCACTCAAGACATGCAGCCACCACTAGAAAAATTGCCCCCCCCCCAAAAAAACCCCCAACAACTATGGCTCTAACAGGTACTGTAAAGAAGTAAGAAGAGACACAATGTGCTGCGATGGGGATCTGGGCTGTAACTTAGGAGACCCCACCTGGCCATGAAGGTCATTGGCTGGCTTTGAGCCAGTCACTAGCTCTCTGCCTCAGCCACTGCACAGGTGCTTTGGAAGGGAAAAGTGGTGAGGGAGAGAATTCTGTCAGCTGCCATGGATTCCTTGAAGGAAAATAGCTGGGATATAAATACGGTATAATTAATAATCCAGGGTCCTGGGGAAGGGGCGGTTTGTCCTGCTTTCTCCCTCCATGATCCCAGGCTTGTGTAGATCACTGCTTTACCACCACCAATGGGTTCAGGGTCACTGGGGAAGGTACGAAAGTATGAGGCAGAAGCAAGGATACATTTGGCTGCTCCCACCCTTATCTAAGCCTCCAGGTCCAGAACAGGACAAGGCACAACATATGATCAGCTGGAATAAGCACTTTGTCCAATACTGATGCTAACCTGAAGCAAAAATGTGAGAACAGGGGAGTTGCGAAGAGCATAGGTACAACATGGCTAATGACTGGGTGCGGTAGCCGGCTATTTGGCGCGCCAGGGCTGGGGGGCTTTGCAGAGACGTCAAGGAAAGAGACTGGGCTTAGTGAGGGGAGGCTGGCTCCCATTCAGGAAGGGGGTTGGGTTCCTTCAGAGCTGCTCATGGTTGCTGGCTTGTTCTGCAAACATTTGCAGGGCTGCCTTGATTATAGTAGGGCATGGGCGTGGTGGGGAATGGCTCCTGGGCTTTTTGAAAGGACTGGAGGAAAGATACAAGGGAGAGGCTGGGATGAATAAAAAGATTGTCTGTGCAGCAAAAGAGCACTCCTTTGAAAAACGTTGACTCCTGGGTGGGTTTGATGGGATCCGAGGGCAGAAATGGATCACTTCCCTTGCAAAGCATCACTGTTCCATTGTGTTCGATAGCCCTCTTCTGGCCACAGCTGTTACTCGTCTCCTGCAATGTGAAGGGCTAGCCAGGCGCACGCTGGCATTTCTCTATAGAACTCACTGCACCCAGTGGGGCAGCTGCACCTTGAGGGCTGAGTCCAGCGCCGCACGGGCTGCAGCCCCGTCAGTGACCACCCAGTGACTGGGAGGTGATGGGGCAGCCCGGCAACAGAGCCAAACTCCAATGTCTTCGCGGAGCGATGACGTTGCCAGCGCTCTGATGAACTTACAAAAATGCACAGGCTCAGTATGCTTGATGTTTTGAATCACGGCTAGGAAAGGGACTTGCTGTTCTAACACAACGGGAATGCAGAAACAGTTGTAAAACAGAGACTGGCCAAGCAAGGGTGGAGAAGAGAACTGAAATGGTGCTTAGGGGCTGAACAACTGAAGCAGTGCATATGGCTGTTTCTAGGCCCCCACCCTGTAAAACTACTACTCTAAGGTGTAAAATCGGCTACCTTTCCCCCTGGCTGCAACAGATCTATTTGAAGTAGATAAAGGGGGATGGTATAGTTAGTCGCTCTGAACAGCTTCCTGGCATTTGTGAAACAGTGGAAGTAGAAATAGCAAACCAAAAGGAGTAAATTCTTTTGAGAGGAAAGAGAAAAAGGTGCATTCTAAATTAAAGCAATACAGGAACTGGGAAATGCACACCATTTTGCATAGAACCACTTACTGCTTTAGCCCTGTGGAGCTGTCACTAAACTCTCCCTGTGCTGAAAACGAGGCTCACTGTCTCCAGTCCACTGCACTTTGCCATTAAAGCTGGGGTTGAATCAGCCAGGCTTGGTTTACTTCATTCAGATAGGAACACTGAATAACATGTGGAGGAATTTGCCTTTGGTAATAGCCATTCTGTCACAGAAGAAAGGTTTCTTTTTTCTCACACCATCTTTTGTGCGTGTGTGCATGTGTGCGTGTACTATCTTGATAAAGAAATACTAGTGACAAGCAAGGAATGCAATACAAGGATCTTTTAAGTATTTATTTATTTAAGCATTTAACTTTTTGTTTATTAAAATGTTCATTTAAAATGCTTTTTTGCATGATCTCCTCAAGGTGGGAACTGTAGAAAACACAGCATAAAAGAAACTTTGCCTTGTAAAGCTTACAATAAGGGAAAATAAGTGCAGGACAAACGCTTGGAAAATAACAGAATTTTAACTTGTTTCAGGGCCAGGCCAAAATTCTTAACTAATGGTAATAGCTATTTTGCTGAATAATGAAGGAGAGGGAGAATCCTTTAAAATTTTGGAGAAGAGAGAGAATTATCAGGGACAAATATATAAGCATGTTTTCCTCTAAGAATGTTGGTCCTTCTCATTGAATGCTGAATGCAGCTAGATTGTTAGATGACTGCAAGATTGGCTAAAATAGGAGAGCTGGAAAAAGCAGGACTCAGGTCCATGGTCTCCTTCAGCAATATTAAAATTGTATTCTGGAACATATTAAAACATGGAGCATTTAAAACATAAAACATGTGCTGACATGGGGTGGGAGGGAGCGAGAGCATTTTGTTGACTCTTTGGAGACAAAGTGTACATTTTCCAACAGTTTAGAGGCAGCCCCAAAAAGAAACTTTCCCGTACAGGATGCCAAACGGCATGCTTCATATTTAAGGTTGCTTCTGCATAACCGGTCATGCTTATTTAATTGCAAATGGCTTTAAAAGAGTATCTGAAGAGACTGTGATGGTGGCCTGGGCTTCCTCCTCCTCTCCAGCTCACACCAGGGAGTCCGACTGATCTGTAGGAGGGGAAGAGAGACCCAGAACCTGCTGCATGAAGTAGCAGGAGCAAGCGGGAAGGTGCTGATGAGCCCCGCAGCCCACAGGTGTGTGAAACCTCTTCCCTGGGCCCCAACAGGATTGCTGTCATGGACTGTTAGGGGGCACAGGAAGGGATGTGCAGGATCCATGGGCTCTTGGATTGGCCTGGTGAGTCTTAAAAGCTGGGGTGGGAAAGCTAGCACCTTCCAGGGTTGTTAAAATTAAGCACATTTCAGTCCTACTTGCTTCAACGGGAAAAATGTGTTTGACTTGGGTTGGATTGTCCTTGATTTATGCCATTTCAGCAGTGCAATCTGGCAGTGAATTCAGAATATAAATGCGGATAGATATACAGTGGTACCTCAGTTCACGAACACTTCAGTTCACGACCGGGTCGTGAACAGAAATTTCATAAAAATTTTGCCACAGGACGCAAACTCTGCATCGGGTGATGATTGTGAGCACACCCGCCTTCCCTGCACGGGCACAATCGCGGTCGTGCTTGGTGGGGGGAGATGGCTGCAATTGCGCCCGTGTTCCCTGCCTGAGCACACCTGTGATCGCACCCATCTCCCCCCCACCCCGCCACACGATTGCTGGGGGGGGGGAGATGGCCACAATTTTTGTTGTTCTTTGTCACTTTGCTTCAAATTTTTGTGAGTAAAAAAAAAAAAAGTTACAGAACAGATTAACCTTATTTACATTGACCCTTATGGAAAAATTTGACTTGGCTCACGACCAATTTGGGTCACGACCATAGTCCTGGAGCAGGTTACGTTTGTGAGCCTGATCCTGTACTTTGACTTGTATCAGGGAAGGAACAGGAACTGGGAAAGTGCAAGAGTATCATTACTGCTTTTAAGGACCCCTCCCACTCTTCATCTCTGCTGTTGCTGATATTCCAGAGATATTAAGGAAGCACCGCTGTGGCGGTTAGCTGGTGTCTGAATGGCCACAGGACAGGCCAGACTCCCAGCCGCACCCGAGAAATGCCTTGCGAGGTCAGAGCTGGGACTCCGACTGCAGGGCACCCCTTCCGCCCCAGCAGCGGGCCCACAGTCTCTGCACAACGGCTGCTGCTTTGTGGAGGCTTTGCAGCGGGTGGAGCAGGAGGACGTGACGGCCGGCCTTGGCGCTCTGTGCCTTTTTCAGTCCCGGAGAAGCACCGTGGGAGGCCTGGCCTCTGCGGTCCTCCCACCCTCACCTCATAATCGTCCGAATTTAGAGGGTTCTAGGCAGTGACATTCGGTAACACCCTAAGTTGTTTTTGCAGTTCTGAAAGTATTTTAAAGATTTAAAATTTTTGGTTTTGAGTTTTAATTGTACACCACTTCAGGAGGCTGTATTTAGGTTAAAAGGTAACCCAAATTTAGGCAGGATGGAAGGAAGGTCTGAATCGCTTACCAGTACTCAGCAACTCTGCTGCCATAGCATGTCAGAGCCAGCAGAGGGTACTCTTGCCTATGAAAAGGATCAGATGCAACTTTTTCCTGCCCTGCCGTGGCATGAGCATTCTGCCGCAAGCAAAGCGGAGCTCTGGGAATCTACATGATAACAGAAATAACAAAAAGTCTTTTTAATTATTTTGCTGCACTGTTCTTTTTGTTCGCCTGCCATCACATTATTAAGTATGCTTCTTTATTCATTTGGGGTGTCTTCACAAATTTGTTTTTAGATGTACTCCTAAGAGATTATACTATCAGTTCTTACTATGCAGCATTAGATGCATGGATTTGCATAAATTTTGCACCTAAAATTGTTAGGTGGTAATACTGCAAATGTGTTTCACAGAAGTTGGGGTGATCTCTGATGAGTGTAGACTGTGTGAAATACTGCTTGAGAGAAGTATTTCCTGTAATACTTCCTCACTTTTTAGGACCCAGGAAGAAACTATGGTACACAGATTGCTTCCTTGGGACTTTTTTAAAAAATAAAATTTTTCTACCTTTGTAAGCCTTGCAGTTTCACAGAGTGTACTGCTAACCTTCATCTTATTACTCAGTCCCCCAGTTCGACTCCCTTTTGTCTTCACTCACCACCTGAGTTTGCGTTTAGGGATACAATCCTATGCTTGATTCAGCAGAACAACTTCCTAGAACTTCCAGCAGGAGTTGCAGGATTTTTCCTGTCAAAACATGCATAGAATTGTGCCCTAGATGGTGCAATTAAAATCTAGATTCTGGGAAGTTGGGTTCCAGGCATAAATAGCAAGAGGTGGTTAGTCTTTATTTCTTTTATCTCTTAAATATTTCTATCCCATGTTTTGGTAGAATAACTTTCCAGGTGATTGATAACAAATGTTGAATGCAATAGATATAGAACACATACAGGCAGAAATTAAAAGAGCTTCGTTTCAGCCCAATAGCAGCCCAATAATCAAACTGCCACCAATAAATACAGCCACGGAAAGCAGGAAGTGGCTTTGTGCCTGTCCAGATCATTTGTTAGTCCAGAGCAGTATTGTCTACTTCGACTGACAGCTGCTCTCCAGGGACTCAGGCAAGACGGCTGCCCTAGCAGCTGCGACTGGATCCTTTTTAGCTGGGGACACCCAGGATTCCACCTGGGCTGATGTGCCTGCGAAACATGGACCTCACCACTGTGCCACGGAGCATGCTGGTAATCTGTTTTAGAAAGGTGATGCCAAAATATGGGCTTTAGGAAGACCAGCTGCTGACCAGGGCTGTGTGAATCTTAAGCCTTCCTCCAGCAAAGAAGCTACAAGCAGCCAATGAGTAACTACCAGGAAAACACAGTTTTGTGGCGAAAGGGACTTCTCTCCCCACAGCCTCAAAATCACCCATCTTTCTGTGATCTGGTAGTCATCTCTGATTGTTTCTACGACGTGGTATTGACCGTCCAAGATTAAGAGCAACTCTGTTATGCATACCAGTTGATTTGAGCACATGGACTGTTGAGCACCATAACCTGTGAACGCAGCTGCGAAACAGCAGAACCGTCCACCCAACATGGCACATCTTGTTCCAAAAACCGAAGCAACTGTTCCGGTTTTTGGAACCGGAACAGTTGTTCCAGTTCCAACTGTTACTGTTGCTGTACAGTGCGTTCAACTCATATTGTGCAAGCGAACTAGGGTTACTTTCTTGTGAAATCTTTACTTGCTGTGCATGATGTTCTTTGTTAATATGATCTGGGCTGTCCATCTCCAGTGATTCTGTGCAATTCCAACTGTAATGAGCTAATTAAAATTAAAATGTGGATCCATGGGGAGAGCAGCTTTAATTTTCTTGCTTTGGAAATATGTGTATCAGGAAATGGCCAGTATTGAATTATCCAGTATCAAAAGGGGAGAGTTTATTGGCCTGTGTGATGCCCCCACCTCCCATCATAGTCTTTTGTAGATTATGGTTATGTCATTGTTTTCTCTAAAAGATGGAGCATGCTCTGAAAGAGGGAGAAGAATTGTGGGGAATAGCACCTTTTGGTGTTCCCTGGCTGGAGATTATGGGAGTTGTAGTCCAACAGGGCAAGGCTGAAGTATGGTACAAAACTGTACTCATAATGTACAGGGTTTTCTAAGTCTAGCATTCACAATTGTTTATTTATGTATTTATTTAAAACTTTTCTATACCATCCAATACTTCGACATCTCAGGACGGTTTACTACAAATTAATTCTAAAAATGGAAATAACAGTTCTATGACATGGGTGGTTTTGGACATCTCTAGCGTGGGCCTTTTACGGAAAAGGAAACGTGCAGAAGAAACTAAGCCCCTCTATATCAAGTGTCTGGAAAGGAAGAGGGTGGTGAAAAGGTGACCTACTTTAATTTGAGGGGAATCGGGATCGGCGTGCGGTTGGATGCAGCACATACGAGATGCCAATTACGAGCTCTCCCTGCACATTGTTGAAGATAGCTGCATGACGCAAGGGCCTGCAAAGGCCAGGTGCTTCCAGACAAAACATTTGCGGGTGGGGGATACATATCTCAGCACTGATGAAATTTGATTCAACCATGAAGTGTAACATATGAGTCAGGCCCAAATTACGCCTCGGCCAGCTCTGAGGCTTCATACAAAGGGGAGTGTGCTATTGTATGCGCCAAAATGTTTGGTGATGTTCTGGAGTGCCCATGGAGCAAGTCAGCCACAGATCACAGTGTCCCAGTCCCTCTTCTTCATGCTGCAACAGAAGAAGAAGCACCAAGAAAGAGGTGATACCTGCTGGTCACCACCACTGAAGCTTACCTAAAACAGCTTTTTCCAACCTGATGCCAGATCAGGTGAGTTGGACTAAAACTCCCATCATTCCTAGCCATCACTCCCAGGTGGTGGTGGTGGTGGTGGTGGTGGTGGTGGTGGTGGTGGTGGTGATGATGAAAGACAATAGGCTGCATTCCAGTGGGACACTTGTAACTCTACCCATGAAACCTAGGTTTCCCATACTTCTGCAATCCAGCTGAACTAATATGAAAATACTTGTCTATGAAATGATTCAGATACTCTGTCCAGGATTGATTATTTATTTATTTATCAATTTCTATCCTGCCTTTTTCCTACAAAGGGCTCAAGGCAGCTTACATCATTCTCCTCCTCCATCTCATCCCCACAGCAACAACCCTGTGAGGTAGGTTGGGCTGAGAGTCTGTGACTGGCCCAAAGTCACCCAGTTGGCTCCATGGCCGAGCAGGGACTAGAACCCAGGTTGTCTGAGTCCCAGTCCCAGCTCTTAACCACTACACCACACTGGCTCTTAAACACCTTGCCCAGCTGGCTAATCATGACCTAGTTTAATGCAGACACCAGTACTGCTGTGATCTCAGCTGGAAGGCAGGGAGCGTTGGCTCACTGGGCTGCCATTTTAAGTGCCCTGGTGCTCAGGAGAACACTGTGGGCAAGGTCTGAGGATTTAAGACCAAAATGCAGAACTGCTGGCCTCCAAGCCAAGCCTCCAGCACACAAACCCATCAAAAGCATTTTTTTCTTGGCTTTCTTTTCAGATTACTTAGTTTAAACCTATCTATACAATGGTTCAATTGGTCTGAGGTGGCTAGCTTTATTTATCTATTTGGTAGTCCAAGTTTGAAAAAACTAAAAAGCAGGAAGTATCTTCGAAGTTAAGGTTGATTGACAACATTAATGACATGCATTGAGACAGAGCCACTTCCACCATTAGTTCTTACTACATTTCAGTAAGGAGGCCAGCTCTTGCTGGTCCCAGATTCCTATAAATATATGGGGTGTCACTCCAGTCCCTTGGTCTCCTTTGGAGCCATGTGAATGAGTTGACCAAACATACCCTGCATGAAATTTACATTTCAGACCATCTTTTCTCAAGGGACCTGCATATGCTCTGGGGGAAAAAGTTAACTGTGATTTTATACGTATCTGCTTCAGTGTAAGAACCATTGACTTCAGTTGGACTTACTGCCAGGCAAATGTACAGCCTAATTTTATCTTGTTTGAAAGGACTGGATCTAAACTTTTGTCCTTTTGTCAGTGAAATCACGTCACTGATTTCAATGGATCTACTCTGACTTAATCCGTATCAAGCATATAGCTTCTATATGCCCTCCTTCTCCCTTCCTTTCTCCTCAATAAGTGTCTTTATATTCCTTGTCACTTAACTTCATTGATTCAAAACAACAGTTTTTTCAGGAGGTTCTCACTAAAATCTTCTCCGTGTGCTGGGCTGCATACTGTGAACAGCAGTTCACACCGTTTTGCGAATGGCTGGATGCTCTGGGAAAGTAAAACTATTTTTTCTTAATTTTCAATTATTTGTATAGCTGAGCTTCTGGAAAGGGTCCTTGTTAGTGGGGCTTCAAGGTGCCCCCCCGCCCCCCAGGTACACAAGCTGCGCAGCTTATCTGTTTTCATGCTAGGGTCAGCCTTTGGTGGTAGCCAATCAAAATGCTTCCAGGGTGGCCATGGGACGGGAGAATGCTTACAAAAAGGGAATCGACCAATGGAGAAGTCCCCTCACACAGAGTCCCTCCCACCCAGGTGCGTGTGCGTGTGTCTGTGCGCGCGCACATATGAAATCTTATGCATGGCATTCTTTTTTAGACTTAAAAAGTCCCTCATGCAACATCAAGCCTGCCATTCTGGGAAATGCTGGGAGTTGTAGGCCTTTTATTGATCAAAAGTTGCCTTGGACTGTGCCCTTGAAGAATTAATTATATTTGGGTTGATTTTCATATGACTAAAAGCGATAGTTCCTCATCAGGAAGCCTCTTTTGCTTTGTTTGTTTCTTCTAAACGAGGCCAGCAGGAGTTGCAGCAGGAACTCCAAGAAGAGAGACTCCCTTTCCATGGCAAGGAGGACGGAGTGCTTCTTGCAAGATGACGCCTGCCTGCAGCACTTCATCTAAGTGTGTGCTTTTAAAAAATCAGTTTGCATGATGAATTCAGGACAGCTTTCTGGCTGGCTAGCTGCCAGCTTGCTTGCAACCCTAATTGTTTTTTTTCTCTACCTTTTGTCTCTCCTCCCCCCCCCCCCCCACCACCCTGCGTAGCTGCACCTGCAGGCCATTCAGTACCGGGAGCTCTGGCCGGGCGCCGCTGCCCCCAGCTTCAGTGACCCTCCAGGCACCGCACTCCAAGCTGCTGCCCGTCCCTGTGCTGATAGGATAACTCCCCTCTCCCCCTGCCGTCTTACTGGTCCCAAGGAACAAAGAGCCCTCTGGGGGTGGGAATCCCTGCCAGCTGCTGCACTGGGCCAAGAGGGTGGTGTGAGGCTGCTGTGAGCATCGCCACGGAAAGGCTCACCTGGGTGGTGGGAGGCGGATGGTGTCCCGTGGCTGCTCTGGAGGCCTGGCTGGACGAGTGGTGGGGAAAAGGTGCTGTGGAGCGAGGGGCTGGGTGGGGAAGGGTCGGGCAAAGGGGGAGAGCGGGAGGAAACGGCCGGGGAACAAGGGGAGAAGTAGCGAGGCAGAGACCGGGAATGGAAAGGAACGGTAAGATGCAGGGGCTGAGTGTGAGAGAAAGGGCAAGGCCATCTTCAAAATGAAAAAGAAAACGGAGGAGGAGAGGTGCGTGGGCACGGCTGGAGGTCCCTGCAGGCACCGCATCGGGGGTCTCCTTGGTTACTGGATTGAACCCCGGCTCAAACCAAACCGCAGGAGACAGAAGCATCATGGAGGCTGGTTGGGAACATGATGAGATGTTTTTGGAAGCACCCTTCCCCGACCTGATACTTTCCAGACGTGTTGAACTACAACCCCCATCATTCCTAGCCAACATGTGGTTGCAGCCCAACACATTTTGTTGGAACCAGCTTGAGGAAGGATGGCTGTATGATTAATTAAGTCTCCAGGGCAGCAACAGATCATCGGCAGCACCGTTCGACTCAGTTTGTAGCCAATGTAAGGAATAGGTTACCTAGGAAGGGGCGTAAAGAATGTGTGGCAGTTCCCAAAACACCCTTTTCCTGCGGAAAGGTGCACTTAGGAGGAGGCGGCTGGATGTGGGCAAGGAACTCCAGGATCGCCTGCTCCCTGTCTCTAGATGCATTGGCCTGTGATGAACCATTCAGGTGGTTTTCTGCTCCGTGCTAGTGCAGCACAGAGGTCAGAGTGCTGGACTGGGAACAGAGACATTTCGGTTCTCGTGTCCCACTTGGCCATGGAGTTCACCGGGTGACTTCGAGTCAGTCCCCAGTGCTCAGCCAACCTGCCTCACAAGGTTGATGTGGAGCCCGCTGCCTCCCTCGGGTTCCTCGCAGAAGGAAATGAGTAGAGATAGAAAAGCGACGTGTATCTGGTCCCACAGGGTGTAACAGGACCGCTTCCATGTACGTAGACATAGGATAATCTCAGAACATTCACACAGCACAGCAGAACCCCGTGGATCTGGACAAAGGCTACACCAGCACACTGCTTTGCCAATGCCTTTATTTGATGTATAGCCTGCCTGCTTTAGCTATGGATACACCTTGATTGTCTAAAAAAAAACCCTAGAATTTTACCATTTAAGTTATATGGTCCTGCATCTTGCAATCCAATCAACAATAATAGGGGAAAGAGGGAAAGGGCGGGCTCCCTGCACTGACCTGCTGCAGCTTGAGGCGTGTGCACGCCTGCTCTTCCCCATGGGAACGGCTCCTATGTGCTTTGACAGTGGACTGAGGATTGGAGGCCAGTTCCTCTAGTCCAAGCCTGGTTCCACCCTACACAGCGCTGGTGCCCAAGTTACCACCTGTTCGGCTCAGCCAAGGAATACTGAAACCAGCAATCCTATACCCCTCCCCTCAGAAGCAAGTCCCCCACACCCAAATTCAGAGGACTTACTATTTTATTTATTTAGGAGACTTCTATGCCGCCCCATTCGCAGAAGCCTCGGGGCGGCTCACAGACACAAATAAACTTCGTTAAAATAATATAAATTAACAGTATAAATTAAGTCGCCCTGGCCAAAGAATAAAATAAATAAATACTATTAACAGTTAAAATGACATTTGAATAAAAAGGTCTTCGCCTGCGCCGGAGGACCTCTCTGGTGAGCGCACTCCATAGATTGGGGGCCACCACAGAGAAAGCCCTCCTCCGAGTACTCACCCTCCTAATTTCCTTCAAGGAGGGTTCCCGGAGAAGGGCCTCTCCTGCAGATCTCAAGGGGCGGGCGGGCATATACGGAGGTAAGCACTCCTTCAGGTAACCAAGCCGTTTAGGGCTTTATAGGTAATCACCAACACCTTGAATTGGGCCTGGACTTCAATGGGAAGCCAGTGAAGCTGACGGAGGACTGGAGTCATGTGAACATAACGCCCCGTCCTGTCAGCAGCCTGGCAGCTCTGTTTTGAACCAATTGAAGTATCCGGACCGTCTTCAAGGGTAGCCCCACGTACAGCGCGTTACAGAAGTCAACTAGTAACTAGTAGAAGTCAACTAGTAACTAGTAGAAGTTACTACTAGGTAACAACTTGGAGGATTGTAGTCAAAGGGATCTTAGGCACAGCTTGTTGGCAGGATGCATTTAACCCCCAAGTCGTAGTCTTCTGTGCTGGGTTATTTGTTTTGATACCAGATGGGATGGCTTCGATCAGTGATTCCCAGAGTGGGCAGTACAGGGGGCGGTGATTGGTTGTTTTGAATTTGCATTAGAGCACTAGACCTAATACAAAGAAAGAGGTGTGGGGGCACTAGGGTTGTGGCCAGAGAGGAAAGAGGGTAGCAACCTGAACAAGTTTGGGGACCACTGGCTTAAATTATCATACACGTCAGAGTTTACTCATGTCTTGAGACCTTTCCTGTAGCCATCTAATTGGAAGCCAATGTGTTCCCTCTCAGACCATCCTCTCGACTATAAACTCTGCACATGTTCTGGAACACAAGAATATATTCTTATAAGTAATATGGGACTGGATAAGTCAGGTTGACTCCCCCCCCCCCCCCCCCCAAATCTGGAATTCTGTGTGTGATGTTGCCTTCCCTTTTATTCTCCCCTAAACCCCCTTTTTTCCAATTTGGTGGCATCCTCTTAAAAGGAAATGTGCCATTAAACTCATCCACACATGGAGGGACTGCAGAACTACAACACTACTGTTTGTGATCCTTAGATTTCGTCACTTTCCCAGCTTTTGGTATGGCAACCAATAGGATTTAACCTTTGAGTTAACCCATCTGACTGGAGGCACTTGAACCTTGGCTGGAGGTTCACGGGGACATGTGCCAGCCAGGGCCTCCATGCAGCAGGACCCCAAACACGGGTAATGACTTGGGAATGAGTTAACCCTCTGTGGGGCTTAATGCCAATTATTTCCAGGGCTTCCGGGAAAGAAAAGCCCCAGAGCACCTTTTCACATCCCCTCCACAAGCTGGACTGAGGAGGAGACCTTGGCAATAGCGCTCAGAACTTCCCCAGCTTGTTGGACGAAGCAAGCAGAGTGTGTCGGGCGACCCATCCCGACTGGCGGGAGCTGGTTAAAGAAGGGCTGCACCAGGATAGATCCCCCTATCCCAGGAACAACGGGCTTGCCGCCTCCCTTGAGCGCTCCCTCTTTGTCAGCCCTAAGTATTTCCACGCTTTGTTCGTTTATGGTGAATTGGGGTCCTCGGGAATATATCCAGAGGAAGTTTCCTTTCCCGCTCAGCGGTTTTGTTTGGAAGGAACTGTTCGTGGAAGGCATTTCCACCTGATCTCCATGAAGATCGGCGCTGGCGGCCAGGCTGGCTTTGCCTGCGTGGTTTTGGGGTCTCCACTGCCGCCGCTTTGCAACGCCCAGCCTGCGCCCGCGGCTCTCCACCCGCCCTCGCCCTCAGCCCTCTTTGCCTGGGCGAAGAGCGCACAATTAACGACTCGGCTAATTGCAGTGGTGTCCCACCCCTTTCCCTCTGGCAAAGAATCCAGCGAGGCTTGGACCGTCTTCCCCAAGCGGAATTCCCGGGTCGTGTCTTGATTTGATTTTCAGCCGTTGCCCATTTCGGGCTCTCTTTCGCAGCCAGCAGGCAATCCTTATCAAGCTGCAAAAGACCCAGTTTAGTTTATACGAGCAACTTCTGGCTTTGGAGAGTGCAAAAACCGCCCTGCTACTTGTTTCTTCACGGTCGTGCAAGTACATCTTTGTGTCTGAGAAAAGACAGGACGGGGGTTGGAATAAGCTGCCTCCTCTCTCTCGAAAGTGCAGCGAGCGATCCGTTGATTTTCCAGACTTTCAGCTCTCATGACAAATATAAAACCCTTTTAATCCAGATTTAGCGAAAGCGGAGTGACTGCTACTCCGGGCGTTTGCATGGAAAGAATGCGGGAGTGTTTGCCCTGCGCTCGCCCTCCGTCAGGTCCCGCTGAAATCCGAAGGGGTAACAGTGTATAGGAAAAGAGGGTTTCAGTCTTTCAGACGTGTGGAAGTGCGTGGTATTTAAAACACGTGCGCGCACAAGTGTTATGGTTTTGCATTTTCATATTACCGACCTTTTGACAACTGATGTCTCTGGAGATGAGGCAGGATCGGATCCCGGTATGGGCCGATGGTGAAGTCGGTGTCATGCTGATGCTTAACCCTAATTTAATGCGCGTAATAATAATAAAAATGTGCTTACCACCCTCGTAATGCAGCGTTCATCACTGCGCCCATGGTCAGTTATTTTAAAAAAGACTGGTAAATATAAAATATAAATCAGTGCTGCATAAGGGCTTTTAAAAATAGAGAGCTAGACATAATCACACGTATGCAATGCATAATGCGCGGTATGATATTTGTCTGCGTTAGCTGTGCACAGACAACTATGAATAGTCAGGGCGAAAAAGAATCGAAATTAGGCGCACAGCCCAGTTTTTCCAGACGGGTTTGGAGGAAAGGTAACAAAAAGCAAATTCTAGCCCCAGTTCAGCCCATAGAAGCCCCCCCTGATCCCGACCAGAAAGAATAACGTGTCCGGCTACTCTGAGTCAGCAATCCGTAGAGCTTTAAACGGCTTAGGCTGCAATTGTTTGTACACTCACCGCGAAGACAGCTCCACCGAATTCAGCGGAACTTGCTGCGGAGTAGAACTGTTCAGACGTGCGCGGCTCCGTTTGGCGGGGCCGGTCGGATTCCAGGCTGGCACGTCTCGGTGGGGAAGGTCAGCCCAAGAGTTCCTCGCCTTTGTCAATTACGCTGCGCTTCCTGATCTGCCATCCCAAACCGCTTTTATGGAAACTGAAACTGACACAAGTTCACGCAGGTTCCCATCATTACGGCTCGGCGACGGCGGCGCAGGCTCATCAGCCAATTACCCCCGGAAAGGCGCAGCCCCCCGCCCGCGCCCGCGCCCCGATCCTACGCGCGCTGCCCGCCCGCGGTGCGCCACGGAGCTTCCTGGCCGGCCTCGCCGCGTCCTGGCGAAGGGCGTCCGGGCTCGGGCCAGTGGGGCGCCTTCCATCTGCGAAGGATTTCCAGGGAGGCTGCAACTTGCTGCCTTTTGTTCCAAATGGGCCACTTTCCTCAGGCGCTGCCTGTCACTGGGAGGGAGTCCGGGGCGAGCCCGAGCGCGGATGTCCTCTTGAGGAGGCGCCCCGCAGCCTCCTCCTCAGGCGACGCAGGAGACGCACGGAAGACGGGGGGAAAGGTGGGGCGATCTTGAACTTGTCTGGGGGGAATCCGGGTGGCTAACAAGCTGCAGGGATGAGTTTGGAGTGGCGGGATCCTCCTCTCCGACGCGGCTGGAGTGGAAGTGGCAAGGGCGGAAAGAAACGTGCCAGCGCCTGGCTCCCGCGCCTCCGTCCAGGCCCGATCCTACTCCGCCGGGGAGCGAGAGGGGAGCCCCGCGCCGGCCCCCGACGGCAGGCGCTCCGGGTGCCTTCCCAGCCCTGCCCTCGGCGCTCTCCGGGGGAAAACACCAGGCTGCAGAAGGGCGCGTCGCTAAACGGGAAAACCGCACACGCGTCCTCGGCAGGGCGCCGCCAGACGAGCTTCGTTCGAGTGCGGGGGAAGGCGAGTCCGCAGCCTTCGCGTGCAGAATTCAGCGAAGCGGAGCCCGAGGTTCTTTTCGTTGCCTCCCGAGTTTGGCTTTAGGCGGCTTGAAATTGTTTCCATCGAGATCGCCCGAGACAAAGAGAAAATCGATCCCCCGGTAGCTGTTTTGCCAGGAACTCATTAACGCCTCTTCTGCCAAGATAGTCCTGCAGCGAAAGAAAAGAAATTCTGTCCCGAGCGGCCCAATCCCATGCCTGGTTACTCTGAGGTAAATCCTACTGTTTTCGGTGGGTCTTACTCCCAGTGCATAGGATGGCAGACTTAAATTCATTGGAGGGGGGAGGGAAGCTGGCATATATTGTTTTTTAAAAACCTTTTTTTGAAGAAAGGGAGTGGTATGAAACATTCTGGTTTTCGGCTCTTTTGAATCAAGTGAAATTGTATTTAAACTTTGCTTTGGGAAGGAAATGCAAACAGCAGGCAGATGGCGAAAGGAGGCACTTGGGAGCGGCTTTTTCTTCTTCCAGAGTGAAAGACGCGTCACTTTCACCGTCGTGGGGATCGGCCTCTCCCGGACACGTCCTGCACCTTCGATGACACTCGTCGCCCAAGCAGCGCCGAGTGCGTGGGGTGGAGAGGGAACAGGGCATTCCCGGGCTGAAGGAACGAATGGAACGAGCGCCTTCGCGGGCGAGCGGCCGCGGCTTCGCGGTCCGCTCCCGCAGGGCTCCCGGGCGCTTTCGCCGGCGGGGCGGCAGCCCTTGGCCTCTGGCCGGCCGGTCATGCGCTCTCCGCCCGGCGGGGCTCGGGGGCCCCCAGCGGGATCCGCCGGCGCCCGAGGCCCCGCTGCGCCGGGCGCGCCTCCTCGCGAGCAAGCGAGCGGAGGACCAGGGCCGCGCTGCACGGCCGGGCGCGCCCTCCTGGCCCGGCATCCGGCGGCCGGGGCGCTGCGAGGCGAGCGTGTGCCGCCGGCTGGCCGCCGGGCAGGCTTCCTCGGGAGCCAGCCCCTGCGTGGCCCGGGGCTCGTCGCACTGGCGACGGCCCTGCGCTGCCCTGTCTCGGCTGCTTTCCTTCGCGATCCCACCGCTCCAGGGGTTTGTCCCCTGGCCAAGGAGACGCTGGAGTGGCTTCCGGTTGCAAAACACAGGCGTGAGAACGCGAAAACAGGATCGCACGCTGCAACGCAGAGAACAGTCGTCTTGCTGCAGAGAGTCACAAGTCTTTACAGAGCTGCAGGCGAACTCCCATACAAAGAGGTTTACTTGGGAGTAAGCACAGGAGGCCTTACTTCCGGGGGACCTATGGAGCTGAGTGGGCCTCCCCAATAGTTGAGGCCAATTCCGACTGTGTTCAGGCAGAACGAAAGCCCTGCAATACCCAACATGCCCCAGTCAGCCAAACTGGATGGCGGGGCATGCTGGGAGTCGAAGAACTTTTTCTCTCCCTAAGCTTGCCTAGGGTTGTGCCCTAAGCTGGGGTAGCCAACATGTAGGCTAAAATATCTGGAGGACTACACATCCCATCAAACAAACTAACCATTTTGGCCCTAAACAGCTTACAAATCCTCAGAAACAAAAAAGGTTAAAGTGAGTGTATATACTTTAAAAATAAGGAAAAAAGCAGGTTTTAATATGTATACCAATGTCCCATGAGAAAGGTTGAAATGCATTTGGGCTATCAGTATACAACCTACGGGTCTGATATAGTGTTGGGTATTTGTGACTGTTATTTTATTGGTCTCCACTGAAGTGAGATATTGGTACTTATATTAATCTTACTACATTGTTGATATATATGATTCACATCACCCATCACTATTGGCTACACTGGCTAGGGGAGATGGGAACTGTATCTTGTCCACCCAAAACGTCTTGCCCACCCAGCTGTCCACACGTACAGCTGGATCCTGTGTGCATTTGCCCAGGAATCCGTCTCGCTGTGCTGCTTGTGACTTGCTCTCTTGTTCCACAGGCCATCCTCATTCCTTCATTTTCGTGTTTCCCTCCTTGTATCTAGTGCTTGCCTCACAGAACAAATTTCGTTATAAGCAGTACTACTGCAAGAACAAATAAGAGGTGGATGAATGCAAGGCAAATAAACCATTCTAGCATATCCTGAAGAGCTGTCCAGACCATCATTAAAAATGACAGACTGAAACAATAAAAATTTCAAACACACTCATGCTACTCATATAGAAACCAGTATTAGTAGATCGCACTAATGTTCAGCATTCTTAGGTGACCATTCCCATGATCTTGTGGAACTTCCTTCTAGGTACATTTGCTTAAACGAATTACTATCTAGTCAGCCTTCTCTCTCACGTTCGCCTTCCTTAGAGGAGACCCATCGAATGAGTGGGACTTACCAAAACTCAAAGACAAGAGGTTGCGACTCAGAATTTCCCTCCTCCACGTCACTAGAGCTTGCCCAAGAGAGCAACGTCCGCCAGGTGTTGCAAAGGCCATGCCTGCAGCAGTGGGGAGGGGGGCAGTTCCACACGAACATAAAACACCACCGCCCTTCTCCTCCGCCGCCGCTTTGGCTTCCTAAGCGCCCGAGCAGTGGCCCCAAACTTGTCCTACTTTCTGGAGTCTTCCCCAGAGGTGGCGGCTGGGGTGCCTGGTGCCTTTGCCTCTCTCCCCACGTCCCTGCATCTGCGAGATGCTCCCCCAAAGCAGCACAGAAGAGCGTTGAGTCCCACCTGACTTCTGCTGAATCCGCCATCTCCACCAGTTTCTTTTCTTCCTGAGCAGATGCTCTTGCTTAGATGTCTAACCAGGATAAGCTCCTCTCCCTGCTTGAGAGGAATCACATGGCAATCCTGAAAGGACTTACCTGGGAAAAAAGCCCTGCTTAATTCAGCAGGTCTGACAGTCTCGCTCAGGTGAGTGGGCTCAGGTGGGGAAGGGCAGTGACAGGACCGCCTCTTTGGCTCTGGGGCACTCCACGTGCAAAGGCTCCCTTTGGCACAGGCTCTCTCCTTAAAGGAAACCTGCCCCGTTTCTCACTTTTCCGTGGTGAGGGGAAGAGCGGCAAGAGGGCAGCTTTGGCCCTCCGGGTGTGGCTGGGCAGCAGCTTCCTGCTCCCTCAACGTCAGTGATGCTGGTGAGGATTGCGCCTCAAATACGCCCACCCGGTTATATGGGAAATGAAACCGTGGCAATGAGAAGAGTCGGGCTCATTCCTTGGGCTGGTCACTGCTGCTGCTTTCAACAAACTTTTGCTAACGATGTGACCTAGGCTGATGTCTCTTCTCCAGGATTAATCTGAACGTTTCTGTCCGAACTGAGAAACAACTAGGATTTTTAGTAAATGGCTCGTAGGGGTGTTTGATTTCCTTTTCAGACTAACAGAATGAAACTAAAAAAGACCGGGATCTCCTTGGGGCCGCTGCTGTTGCTTATCATTCCCCTGCACTCTTTGAAAATAAATGCCATGCTGACCCATGGGATTTAACTTCTAAGTCAGCTCATTCAGGCTGAAGGTTCTTGATCCTCGTCTGGGAGGTTCAAGAGGCCAGGCAAGAGGCCAGGAAGTGTGCCAGGCAGGTCCAGAATCCTAAGCGTGACGTTGGAATGAGTTAAACTTCCATGGGGCTTAATTCCAATTAAATCAGCGTGAGTGTTGGCATCCAGACGCAGCACATCGCCACATCCCGGTCGTGAATATATGAGTTAAATCCCGCTGATTTCAAAGGAATTTTCCCTGACCTTCCCCACACAAATTAATGCCACACAGCTATGTCAAACAACACCTTTCTCGAGAAGCAGCCATTTCCGTCAAACTTCTAGCTTCAAAACAGGCTTACCAAAAGTCTTGTGAATGCTTGGGTAGGATTAAGTCCCTTGTTTTCCGTAGGACCGGTTCCTAAGCAGACACGTGTACAATGCCACCATTAGACTCTTGTCTCTTCATCGGATGATTTGGATCTCAAGAAGACAGGTCGTATCTATAGCTTAGAAAAGCCGGTTTAACTAAAGAAAAACCGGCACGATTTCCATTCACCTGACTTGTGTACACTCCTCACTACCATAAACAAACACGACTATGAAATGGACATCAATGCATTTCCCCCATGACTGCTTTCAGACTGAAAAGACTTTCTCCGCTGGTGCTGATAACCCAGCGAAGCTCCTGGCAGGATTTGCCCTTTGGCGCCTCATGGAGCGCCTGCACGTTTCGTTCACGGGAGGCAGGTTGGACGAGAAGCAAGAACCGGGACCGCCGGAGTGCCGCCGTAATTCCAGGCCTTCCTCACTCCAGCAAGTGGACAGAGTGAGAGCAGAGCTTTCGAAATGTCATCTGGTTTTCTGATCAGCGCAGAATCAAGCAGGGTGGAAAGCCACCCTTCTCGGATCGCTTTCTCAAGCATTTTAATGGCAACAAGATTGTCTGCCTTTCTCATTAAATGATAAAGGGTGCTTTGCGATTGGCTGAAGGTTTCAGGGCAAACTCTGCGAGTTTCATCCATTGAAGTGATGTCAGAAGTAAGCACTACTGAGTTCATTGCATCTTACTCCCGAGGAACCCTGTCTAGGATTGCCACTATTAGTTGTCGTTTGTCTGGGGTGCTTGTATTTTAGGAGGGACTCTTAAACCAGAGTGATACCGCTTCTGAATACAAATCATGGAAGAGCAGGGGAGCCGACCCCTAAAGTGAGAGCAAACCTGCTTCGAAATACATCGCCATGAGGCGACCCCGGTTGCTCCATGCTCTTTCATTTCGTATTTTTCCACTGCAGAAAATTAGGTGCTCAGATGAAAAGGGGCCCAGCTTATTATACGGACCCTCCTGATTCATCGCCACCCCTGCCTGCGTCCAGGGCACGAAGCTCTCCGTGGTGGTCCCGTGAAGCCCACCTCCCCTCAGAGCGGAGCAGTCCCCTCGCAGCTGCTGCCCTGCCTCCCAGCGCCGGGCGGGGAGGAGCGCGTGAGGCGCGGCGCTCCTGCTCCCGGGCTCGTCGCGCAGCGGCCTGGCGAGGGGCCCGGGCAAGTCCGGGAGGGGGATGCTCGCCCGGGCAGCCCCGCGGCGGCCTGCGCTTGCCGCTCCCTTCCGCGGAAGTAAGGGAGCGCGCCCCGCCTGCCTGGAGCCCGAGGCTCCCGAGGGCACGAATCCCGCGCTAAATCCCTGGGCATAAATCTCCCGGTAATAATACGCTGCCTTGCGGATTTGGGGAGGAGGATCAAAGAACGCCATTGTTCTTAGCGGCAGATTTGAAGTGGTCCCGGAGATCATTAAGGGGAGGGCGACTGTGTGGTCCGCGGAGCTGCCTTTGGGCTGCCCTGCAGGGCTTGCTCCCAGCTCGCAGCGGGCCGCCGCGACCCCTCGCCTTCCCTCCGGTTCATGCGCGCGTCCACACGCAGAGCAGAACTACGAGTCGGGGCGCGGCGGCCGTCCGGAGGCAGGCGGCGCCCTCGCAGGAGCTCGCCTCCCTGCCTTCCTCGTCTCCTCCAGGTTGGCACTGGCCAGGTGAGGCGCCCAGGCCAGCCGGACCTGAGGCTTTGGATGGGCGGCCCTTAAATCCCGCGGGTCAAAAGAGCCCCCTTCTCCTTGACGCGCAGGGCATCTCGTCGCTCCGGGGACAGGGCGCTGGGCTACTGCCGAATCGCTCGGGGGCCCGAGGCTCCCTCGAGAAACCAAGGGGCGCTTCGCTGCTCCAGGACAGGTTTCCGAGGCGAGGCTGCCAGTCGGCGGTGGCTGCTTCGTCACACCCTCATTTCCTACCCTCTGTCTATGAACGCGCTCAGGATTTCCCCGCACCCGGGCACGGGGTGCCGCGTAATGCATACAAAGAAGCCTAGTCGATTAACCGCATCGGGTTTAGTCGAGCGGTTACTTTTGCACTGGGGAAGACCAACGTTCCCCGGCAAAAAGCATCCTTCGTTTTTAGATGATTCCAGCGTGAGTCCTCCTGACTGGTCAAGTGGAGGGATTCCCCTTTGCAGCCCGTTCTGAGCCACGCTTCTTGAGCAGCCAAGCCCGCTTTCGGGCAGAGGCAGCGCCCTCCCTCCCGCAGCTGACGCCCCCCTTCCTCTGAATGTCTTTCCCTGGACCTCGGGGCGAGAGGGCACCGTTCGCCGCGTGGTCCGAGCCACCTCCCACCCCTGCCAATGGATTCCAATGCCAGGTCCAGGATGCGATCTCGACAGGGCATTCAGAGCAGGAGCGTGCCTGATGTGTGGAACTGTGACCTACACATGCGTGATGTGTGGACTACTTTTTCTCCAAAGCGGAAAAGTGTGTCGAGGCCGAAACACGGGGCCGCGCGCGTTCGCCGGTCACCAGCTGGGCAGTTCCAAGGAGCCGGAAAGTTCCGTGCAGGAAGACTGTCCGGATCTGGGCAAGGCGACAGAAGCGGAACCGGCTGGCGGCAGCCCTTCAGATGCAGGCTGGGGGGGGGGGGGGGGCGGGGGGGGGGGGGGGGGAAACCCTGGGGGGGGGGGGGGGGGGGGGGGGCGGGCAGGGGGGATGCGGAGAGAATACCTGCGGGTATGGGCGCCTTTTCATCTCTATCAAGGCTGGCCCCATCTGTCTAGAGCATCCAGTGAAGCGCCAGAGCGCGCGGACCACACGGACTCGAAGAGCTGCATGGCATTTTCTTAGGATCTAAACAGCCGCAGACTTCCTCTAACAGTTGTCAGGAGTAGTAAATCACTCGAACATTATGTCTCCCTAGCGCATGATGACCGGAAGAGTGGTACATAAGCAAAGAAAATGCGATCCTTCGGCATGTGTTGCGCCCAATCTGTAGTTTGCTGGGAACGTTTGTTATTTGAAAGGAAACTTGACCAGATTTGCCCTCGGCTCAGTCATCAGTTTCAAGGAGATGGTTGTAGCCAAGAAAGTGGAAAGACTGACACCGGGAAGGGCAGCGAAGATAATCCAGTGTAAAAACGTTTCATTGGAAACCAAGGCCAAGGGAATCCAAACTATTGCATTTTTGATCACTGTGTTTTGGGTGTGCAGAGATGGACAGTGAAGAAAGCTGCCAGGAAGAAAACGGATGCACTCAAAACTTGGGGCTGGAGGGGAGCTTTGCAAATACCCTGGACTGACAGAAGACTAAGTGGCTTCTAGAGCACATCAAATCAGAAATTTCTCTAGAAACCACACTGGCAACATGCTGTTGTACTTGATGCTGTTGTACGTTGAGCACATCATAAGACGGCAAGACTAACTGGAGAAGACGATCACATTAAGGAAGCTGGCAGAAGAAGTAGACCAGCCATGCGTCGGACGATTCCATGCGGGAAGCCGCAGCCTTGCGCTTACGAGAGCTGAGCAGGGCTGTCAAGGGCAGGGCATTCACTCTCGGGGTTGCACTAAGTCAGAGGCAATCGCGGCAACGCGTCCGAGTCCAGGCATCACCTGCTGCTGCACACCTGCTTCTTTGCAAAGGCCACCAGGCAGTTCCTGATTGCACCTCCGTGAATCTGGAGGTTGGTTCAACCTCGCAATCGCTGACCCCACGAGTCAGCACCCGCCCCCAGCCTGGAGCGCTGCCCTAGCAGAGGAACAGCCATGAGAACAGAGCAGATCCGCACTTCAGATCGCCCCAGTTCCGAGGGCGGTGGTGGCAGTGCTCCGATAAAGTTGTTAACCAAAGCCCAGTTCAAAGAGTGATTGAGTAGCCCCACTTCAAAAGAAAAGGCGAAAAAGGAAATGGGAGTATGAGGGCGACTGGAGGGAAATTCCCAGGGACACAGATACCTTTCTTTACGCCTGCAGGCAAGCGGGTGAATTTCCCTGATTATGCCTTTTGCTGACCCCCCCCCCACCCACCCAAAGGGTCCGTGGGGCATCTTCACCTGGGGCTAAGGATGCTTCGTGTGGCTTGGGTGGCTGCCAGCGCCACACGTGAAAGAATTCCCTGAAAAGCACCTCTGGTGCGGCCTCTGGCAGGGCCCACCCACTTAGGCGTGACTGCTGCTATCCTAGGCCTGTTGAAGCAGAGGAAAACCCCCACCACGCTGGCTGGCTGAGGCCCACTGGGCACTGTGGGATGTCTCTTCTCCTGTCCAGCCCTGCAGAGGATGCTGCCGCGGGCACCGCCTGGACGTCAGAGCCACAGGGACCCATCCTAAGCACTGCCACGTGAGCTGTCCCAAGCCCGGCAGGTGTCCCAGGACTTTCCCCTTCTGAGCAGGATTTCAGGCTGACCCTGGCCATTCTTTCCTGCCCTTGCCTGTGACATCTCAAAGGGTGTCACTTCATAGTGCCTTGAGTTTTGCAACAACCAGGGGCGTCAGATTCCATTAGAATCATGGCATTTCTTTAGTTACATAGTTTCTAATTAAGAAACTATAGAAGTCGTGCCTGGACTGGCCAGTGGAGGGTTTTCTTTGGCTTGGGAAGGTCTGCGTCTATGAACTGGACCATGAAACTCACCGGGTAACTTTGAGCCCATCACTGACACTCTGACGAACCGCGGTTGTGAAATGGAAAGGAGGAGAGGACCTCACGTGAGCCACCTCGGGTTCCTTGCAAGAGGGGAAAAGCAAGGCATACAGTAGGAGGAATTATGGAATTGCTGGTTGGTCAATGCTTGGTATTTGGTTCCACTTTTCTGTAGAGTAGAAACAGAATAAGCGCCTCCTCCTAAAATGGGGGAAGAAAATAATACAAAGAAGGAAGGAACAGTTGTAGAACAAATGGCATGATCCAAGCAAAATCAGCCTCTTTTTAAAATTTTAACAAGAGAAATGCAGTGGGATCAACTGCATCCTGAAAGTGCCATCTCCTAAGTAACCATGCAGATTAAAATGGCCTCAAGTACTTGTTGAAACCACCTGTTAAAACCAATAGGACTTGAGCCATGCAATGTTGTACACACCTGTTCAGAAGGAAGCCCACTGAACTCAGGGCAATTGGTCCTCAAAAAATAGGTACATGATTACAAGCCATTGTCCTGACAGCAAGCCCCATTTAATTCAGTGGGGCTTATTTCTGAACAGGCACACAGAAGATTGCACTATAAAGGCTGCCCTAAATGTTCATTTTTTTTTCTTTAAAAAAAATTGCTGTCAAATCTATTGCAAAAGAAGTCCCATGCCTGGGGTGTATGTTTGGGGGCGGGGGAGGGATATATGCTAGCCTGGACCTATCTATAGCTGGAATCACAGTAGTTGGACTTCTGCCAAGCTGTAATCCCCCTGCCCCCCAGCTGTAAACTGCTATGAAGCTTAAGGGACTATAGAGCATTTCAGTGCCTGCCTCAAAAAAGGGTTGGCAGCACCAGGAATGGTGTAGTTTATTTCTTATTTATTTAAAATATATATATATACACACTCTGCCTTTTAGTAAAAACTTTCAGTGTGGGGTACATTTTAAAATGTGCTTTTGACATACAAACATTTAAAAAAATCAGTGTACATTGTACTGATAGGTTTTATAGAAATACACACAGAGGTATGTTTGTTTTTAAAATAACATTGCATGCTGCCCTGAAGATATGGAATATGTTTATTTTTGCAAGATCTCCCCTTATTCATCTTGCTTGGATTCTACGTATGGTTAAGACCTGATTAATTTAGTGGTGCTGACTCGCAAGAATGCGGAATGCTGTAGACTTAAATTCTCTTGATTGCGATGGGAGGTTTCAGGCATCTGCTTACTTCTCTCCTGTTGAGTTCAATTGTGACTTGATGTGTTTAATTTTACCAGACTACCTGGTGAGCTTTGGGCAAATTGGACAGTGTCTGCACGAAGGTAAGCTCTGATGCTTGCTTACTTCTGGCTTACCCTAGGTAAATGTGCTCAGGATTGCAGCCTAAACCTCTCCAATAATCCAGCAAAATATTATTGCAGGAGAGAAAACAAATAAGATTTGCTCGCATGCTACTGGATCTTCTTGGTTATGGCACAAGGCAGCCTTGGATGCATGGAAACTTCCATCATTCTTCCAGAATTTTATTCTGTAAATCCTGTTTATGGGGTGGAGGGGAATAGGCCTAAATTAGTATTTCTGAGTCCACTGATTTGAATGCCAGGGACATGCCTTTAATTCTTTTAAAGTCAGATACAGTGCAAAAGTCACTTTCCATTTGGATGCCCATTGTCTTAATTAGCAAGGTATTCAATCAAGTAGAAGAGATGACAGAAACCAAAACCCAAACATTTTTAGTTATGTTCGGTTTAAATGAAACTAACCCCACCTCGTGGGTGAGTTGCAGGGCGGGCCTCTAGCTGTAAAGACTGGGATTAAAACAAGCTTAAAACACAAAGCGAAGCAAAACAAAACACTCCAAGGATTTGGCTGCATTTTATTTAGAATTAACTGCATCTTATTATCGCTCCTCAGAGTGGATGTATCCAAAGCCTTTGCATGTGCGGGAGCGCGCCAGAAATGTAGGGAGGAAAGACCCTTGACTGGTTTCCGGTTAAAGGCAGGAGGAGAGGTCTGGTTCTGGGGTGAAACAGGCAAGCTGGGGTGCAGGAGATTCCGTCGCTGCTTCGGAAGGAGGAAGGTCAAGAACACCAGCGGAGTCGTGCTGGATCGGCGCAAGGGTCGATCTCGCGGTCTGCCCCCCCCCCCCGTGTGTTCGGCGGTGCCAGCCGGATAGCCCGGCGGGAAGCCGCCCATCGGTGCCGGAGCTCCATGCAGGCGAATGGGGCTTCAGGCAGACGAGCCCCGGAGCCAGTCCATGGGATGCGGCCGGGAGAAAGGGAGGAGCCGCTCCGCAAGCTTTGCTGCGCCCTGCTGGCTTAGGCCGTGGCCCGCCTGCTCCTGGAAAGGAGCGCTCACAGCACCGGCCCGCGGGCAATGGAGCGCCCCGGAGCCTCTGCCGGAAGGGACGTGCCCGCCTTCAGGGTGGCTCTGGAAGAAGACTCCGCGCAGGTCCCCTTCAGAGGAAGCGGGGCGGCGGGGAGCGCCTGGGAGCAGACTGCGGGACCACTCGCGCCTCCCTGCGCCCCGCGATCGGAGGGGGATGTCCGCCGGTCGGGTGCCGCTCGGCCGGGCTCCGGGCTGGCCCCACTGCAGGACAGATGCGCCCTTTCCGGGGGCGGCGTGGTGCGCGCGCGCGCGTGCGGCGGGGGGGGGGAGTCTTCCTCGCCCCGGCCAGCGCCGAGGCTAATTGGCTTGCCTTGGCGCTGGATCAAGCGCCCGTCCCCAGGTACTCCGCCCCTGCCCGCCCCACGCAGCTCCCCCCTCCCCGCCGGCATCCCAAGCCCCCCGTGCTCAGGCCAGCGTCAGCCCTATAATAGGCTGTTGTCTGGAGCGGCTCTGGGGCGGAGAAAGGAGAAGAAGAAGAAGAAGAAGAAGAAGAGGAGGAGGAAGAAGGACGCTGCTGAGGCCGCCCCTTCGAGCAGCCGGGCTTGCAGCGCGCCGCCGCCTCCGCCGCCGCCTGGCCTCGCCTCCCTGCCGAGGGCTGCGAAGAGGCAGCGAGCGGCGAGACCTGCCCACCCTCGCTTGCCGCCCCGGCCCCTCCGGCGGGGAGCGGCGCCCCGAGGCCGCGGCGATGGCCCCGGCCTCGCCGAGGCCTCCGAGGGTCCTGGCTGAAGCGCCGGGCGAGGAGCTGCTCTGAGGGCTGAGCCGCCGCGCCGCGCCGCGCCGAGCGGGGCTGGGTGGAGGAGGAACGCGCGGGCCACCCGGAACGATGCAGCACCCCCTGGACCTGGGCGCCGCCGCCCACTACTTCCCCGCCGACCCCTTCGCCGACCACCGCTCGCATCGCTACCGGAGCTTTATGATCGAGGAGATCCTGACGGATCACCCGGACGCCAAGAGCTCAGCACCGGCAGGGGAGCTGCTCAAGTTCGGCGTGAAGGCGCTGCTGTCGGCACGGCCCTACCACAGCCCCCTAGGTACGTCTTTCCAGCGCTGGTTTCCTGGCCGGGCGGGGGCGGGGGCGCTCGGTTCCCCCCCCCCGCGGGCCTCTTCCGCGCGCGTGGTCGGGCGGAGAGGGGCAGCCCCGGACTTCGTGGAACGGGAAGAGGAGGAGGGGGAGTTCAAGCAGAAAGAAATCCTTGGCTTAAAAAAAGTGTTATTCATGCATCTAGTTTCGGCCTGCTTGCAGAGCGCTGCTGCGATGCAACCGCAATCCCGCCCGCGCCAACTCCTTTTTTATCCCTTTCTTTGGCGGCATCAAGCCCTTGACTCCCCGGGAAATCTTCGGCGCGGCGGCTGCCCGTGGCCTGTCCCGGGCCTGGGTTTCCCCGCTTCCCCTTGTGGGATTGTGCCAGCGGGCGAGATGTCCGGCGACTTCCCCGCTGTCAAGGGCGTCCTCGAGGTGCTGGCAGTCCGGACCTCCGGTGATTCCAGGCGCCTGAAGGAGTCCCTCCTCCTTCGGCCGGGCAGACAGAGCCGCCGACTTCGTTTCAAGCGCCTTCGCAGTGTTAACAGAAAGGATCCTGCTTGGTTTGGCTGCGATCCTGAGGTCCGGCAGAAGCGCCTTCTGTCGACATTCAGCGACTCGCTCCCGGGGAGGCCGCGCAGGGCCGGGACACCCCAGGCGAGCTGAGCGGGTGGACGGGCCTGCGGGACGCAAGCCCGTCTCCTGGCAGGGAAAGCCCGTGAGTGGGATTTCCTTAGCTCGAGGCTCCTTGCTGAGGACCGCTGCTGCCCCAGAATCGATACAAAAGCTGCGATCCTGGACGCATTTCCTGGGGAGCAATCCCTTTTCCGCTCGCTCCTCAGCAGCTCTGAGCAGATTAATCTGTTGGGTCTCGCGTTATCTTTTGCACTGGAAAACAGCGTTACACCGGCGACGGTCAGGTCAGGCTGGGGAAGGAGCGTGTATAACCTCCCCGTCTCCCCCATTGCCTTGGTGTAACTGGCGGGTGTTCCCACTCAGGGGAAAGCGCATCTGCCAGAATAAATCATTTCAGGAGTGCGTCCCGCGAGGCGCTGTGTGCGCCATGCGAATGCATGGCATAGTCCGGTCCACAGCCCGATTAATCCGCCACCTGCAGCCCAACCGCGGCTTGCTCTGCGACACCCGAGAAATCAGACGCAACTTGCGCAGGATGAGACCGCGCAGGTCGAGCCGTCCTTCGGCAGCAGTGAGCACGGCGAGTTCCATGGGAGCCTAGGTGAGTCCAAGGCAAGCCACCGGACTAGTTTTTCCAGCATGCCGGGCCTGCTAGAGGGGACCCCCCTCCCACCGCCGCCGCCCCAATAGACGGTGGAAGAAACCGGCAGATGCTTGGGCCAGAGGAAGGCTCTCCCTGGTGCGCTCCGCACCAGCCCGGGCGTTGTCGGGCCTCGCCTCTGGGCCCCCTTCCTCCCGGGAGACCTGCCGGGGAGGATCGTTGTTTGGAAGCGTTTTCTCTCTCCCCTTTCGCGCCCTCCCTTCGCCTGCCTCCAGTTTCGACTAATTCCTGGAGGAGCCATCCAAGGAAGGGAGCAGGCCGGAGGAAGGCGGCTGCTGCCGAAGAGCCTGGCGCGGCGTGCCGGGGTAGCGGACGCGGAGCGGCCTTCTTCCTGGCTCGGAGCCAACGGGCCGAGGAGGCCGGCAGGGGAGACCCACTTGAGGTGCGTGGGTTCGGTCAGAAACGGGCCGGATCTCCACTTTCGGGGAGCCTTAAACGCAAAAGCAGCCCGGCTAGCTTCACGCCTCTCGGTCCTCGTGGCCTGGCCGCGCCAAGCGCCGCACTGCAGGCCCGGCTTGGCCGGACCGTCTGCCCCCACCTTCCCGAAATCTGCCCGCGCCCCCACCCTCTCGGGTGACGCTTGAACAGGCGGCCCTGCGGGAAGGGTGCGGGCGAAAGTGCACCCTTCTCCCCGCGCCCCGCTCGCCGGCCTCTCGGAGGCCAGGTTGGCCCCAGGGCGCGCCTTCCCGCGCAGGGCTGCCGGGAGCGTGACGGCGCCTGTGGGCCGGAGGCCGAAGCGAAGCCTCAAGCCCCTGCACAGCAGAGCGCCTCCTTTGTCTGCCGTTTATACCGAAGATGGTTAAACGCACGTTTGATTTGAGGGGAAGGGAAACCCCAATTCTCCCGAAGTCGTTGGCGTGGAGCTTGGCTTGCTGTGGCCCTCATCTTGTCCCCGGACTCGGCAGCACCCCCATCCCACCCATCCCGCCTTCGGGGGCATTTTCTGCCTCCAAAATTTCGAGGACGATCCTCGGGCTCGTAGCGCCAAGCGGATCCAGCGACATCCGTTTGGACGACGGGACAACGAAGGACACGCGACCGCACTTGCAACTGCACGGAAAGCGGCATCAAGTCTAAAGGTTCACACGACTACCCTATGCCGGATTAGAGAAAATCAGGAAGGGAAAAGACGTGCAACCCGGAGGATGCTGGCCTTTGAACTGGGGGGCAGCGTGTCACGGATTGTCACGGTGGAGCCTGCTGCCCCGGCGCAACTGCTCCGGTCTCGCCGCTGCTCTTTTGCCCGCGGCTCTGCGCCACGTGGGCCTTTGCGGAGGCTCCGCGAGGGCGGCGGGCTGTGTGAGGCCTCAGCGGTGCAGCAGACGCGTGCCTGGAGCAGGCGCCCCATTCCGCCCCGGGCAGAGCAAGGCCCAGGGGAGAGCTGGCGGGACGGGCCGTGTGTTTCGGAGGCCCCCTCCAGTCAGGAAGGCCCTTGCCGGAGCGCGTGGGCATGCACGGCTGGCGAGAGACGGCGAGAAGGCGCGGGGAAGCCCACTCTGCTCGCCCTGCCAGTCCTTTCGCCGTCGGGGCCCTTCGACCCTTCTCCTAACGGAGCGGACTCGCTTTGCCCGCGGGCGAAAGTGCTGCTCGGGAGGAGGCCCTGCTCAGAGGCGCTGCGTGGGGAGGATAAGGACCACGGCCTGGCCGAATGGAGACCCTGTGATCCAGCTTCTCTCGGGCAATCGATGCGGGAAACCCATGCAGGACAATCCGAAGCAACCCCTTTGGACGCGGATTAACCAAGCGGCTCCCGTTCTTGCATCTCTTCCGCCTCGCTTAACAGCATCCCAGCCTCCTCTCAGATCACGCCGAAGCGGAGCTGCTCCCACGCGGAAACTGGGACCGAAGTTCTCCGGGGACGTGTCGCCAAGGAAAGGCGTTGCGGGGACGGCATGTGCGTGGACAAAGAAGTGCATAACGATTAGACTCAAGATGCACAAATTTGTATCTTTAAACTGGAGACAGGAATGGGAAGTAAAAAGCAGAAGGAAAAGAAGAGCTTCTTGCTCTCAACAGTCGTTGGAGGTTTCGTTACTATTTGCCAGAAGAAAAGACCTGAAGTACGTTGCATTTTAAGTGAGTGAGTGTTTGTTTGAAAGAAGTTGGTATTGGCTATAGGAAGGTTTCTTCCCTTTCTGCCTCCCCGCAGGAAAGTTCTGTAGTGCGGGGATGAACGTCTTCCTTGCACGCCTGAGCAATGAATGCATGGTTACGTTCAGCAGTAGGCAAGCGTTGCCTCGCGGAGACGATAGGCAACATTCGCTTTCTGCCGGAATTGAAGCATGTGAGAATTTCTTAAGCGTTTGCAGCTTCCTAGTATAAGTTGACTCTGTGATTTACTCTGTTTGCTGCAGACTAAGTCCTATCGAACTTAGGGGAACTTGCCTTTGTTGTAAGCCCGTTTCTCAAGTAGATATGGGGGAAAGATTATGCTGGATGCTTTCGAAGCCCCTTGTTCTGAATGGAGACTTACACTTTAAATTCTTTCCAGTCGGTGGGGATTTGGATAGCTAATTTTGACTGGACCATACCCTAGGTTGTTTTATTTTTTAAGGTCAAGCAATAGTTGACCCAAACATATCAAATGTTGTTTACTAGTATAACAGAGCTTGCATATTTACTGCATAATTCTATACATGCCTGCTTGGAAATAAGTAAATCAATTTCAGTGTTTTACTAGGAGGGGAAATGTGCATGACTCCATTCTCTTATGAGCTTGGTCCACACACCCTGCTATATTCCACTAATTACACTTAAACTAAAATTTATTAGTCACCGAATCCAAATATTACATTACAGTCCAATAGCACTGAGGATCAGCCTGCAAAATCAGGCTGAAAGTTGAATGCCATTTTAAAAGCACATTCACAAGTGGCAAAGAAAAGTCTTTGCAAAATCAGTTCAGTACATCCTATATTCTTCTAGAGTTATTGTGCATTCTCTGTAAAAAATGTTAATGCTTTAGTAGTAATCCATACTCACAAACATTAAAATGTTTTTGAACCATGGCAATTTTTGGAAGTTGTAGATAGAGACTTGAATGAAAATATCTCAATATCTGTTTCCAACATTTCCTTTTCACTGAAATTGAAGGTACTCATTTTTCTCTTATTGCCACAGTGGGATAGTCCCAGATAGAGTAAATCCATTAAAGTCAATGGGTTTACTCTAGACAGTCAAGGATCTAAGTATGACTGCCTCTGGAACCAACCTAGTATGTTTCCAAAACTTTAATGCATTTTTAAAAATTCTAAACTGCTGTCCAAATTATTTGAAAATATTTTCCTTCGCATCTATTGTAGTAATAGCAACAGACGTTTACTTCACAAAATGGTTTGTGAAGTGACTTGCTTTCCATATGTGGGAAATTTGGCCTGTTGCTTCCTGGACAAAATGTGAGTGTTGAAAGTAATGTAATAAAATACCAGTACTTTTAAAGAGTCCATTTTGGTTGGCGTATTAAAGACTCAGAGAGGTACTTCTCCATTATTTAATTCCCACTGTGGTAGTACCTTAGGAAAGCTCTCTCTTGGTGTTATGGGGACTACACTCCACACACTCACTGCTGTTACTATTATTGCATTGTATTTATACCCCACCTTTTTTCCTCTTATGAGGAACCCAAGGAGGCTTATCCATTTTTATCCTCACAACAACCCTGTGAGGTAGGTTAGGCTGACAGTGAGTGGCCCTAAGTCATGAGGTGAGCTTCATGGCCGAGTGGGGAAACAAACCTGTATCTCCCATGCCCCCAGTCCAACACTTGAACTATTACACTCTTCCAGCTTTGCTATAATCAGTGGTAGATTTGTCTTCATTTGTTTATGAGGGAGCCCCCCCCCCCAGCAGGCCTCCCTTGCAGTCAACAAAACCTTAATTTCCTTGGAAATGGCTTCCCAATACCTAGTTTGTCACTTGAAACTTTAAAACTGCAATGCACACTTTTCTGGGAGAAAATCCATTTGAATGCAAGAGGACTTGCTTCTGAGGAGACATCTGTAAACCTGGTCTGATAGTTGTTATCTTTAATATCAGCAGGAAGACTGATGAGGCATACACGCTGGAATCTTTCTCCTAATTCAGGGGATCACTCTGCTGCCTATTTCCCTAAGTAACTACAACTTTGTTTTGGTGCCTTCTTCAGTGGGCCATCTAGCCCTGCCATCTCAAGCATGCTTACTCAGAAGTAAACCTAGCAGAGTTGGATGGCTGTTGCTCCCAAGTGCACTTGTGGAAAGGTGCCACCGTTCCCTTGCCAGCTGATTCGGGAAACAAGTCTTTGCAGGTCTGATTTCTGAGTAAATGTGCAAGGGATTGTGCAACATGACTGCTCAGAAGTAAACCCTGTTTGTTTAAGTGAGATTCAGTGCCAAGTAAAATACATTTTGGATTCTAGTCCCTAATGGGTTAGGGGAGATCTCTGCTTCCTTCTAGCACCTAAATAGCCAAGAGAGTCTCTGTAGTGAGCCAAGTATTGTGTAGACAGCTTTGTTTCCAGAAGGTTGTTCCCAGAGAAGAGAGTGCAACCTTACACCTGAGCGTGCCAGGCTCAAATCCCTGCTCAGCCCTGAAGCTTCTTTGGAGATCTTGGGCCAGTCACACTCAGATCAACTTAATCTGCATCAGAGAATTGATGTGCGGTAAATTGTGTGAATGGGTGCATGGGGGGAACCACCTCTAGACTCGTATAATAGCACCCCAAGCAGCATCCAAATGCTTATGTCAGGGTGCCCACCGAATCTTGCTTAGATTGAAAACATGCTGGGAGCTGCGGGCTTTCGTTTCTGCCGAAACATGCATGGGTTATGCACGTAACCTACCACAGCTAGACTATGAAGCGTTTTCTTTACCAGGATGGGGTCCTGGAGACGGACCCCACCGCTGTGTCCCACGAGCGTGCTAGCAGGAGTCCTGCTACGACAACTGAAAGGCGAACGGCTTCCTTGGGCTGCATCGCAGTTCTTTGCAGAGGCGACCCACTGAAACGGTTGAAACCTTAGTGGGCCAAGGCTTGGGCGGCAAGCGGGCGATGATGCCCGGGCCACCGATGTCATCGGCTGCCGTTCACTGGTGCCGCTGTGACCGGCTTTGGGCTCCCCGTGGTGGAACAGCGGTCTACGTAAAAAATGGTCGACGGCGATGATACGCTCTAGTCGTGTGCATTGCTGGGAACCACTCAATATTGGATGGCTTATAACTGCAATGAATATGTAAATAATCGGGCAGTCCACGAGCCCTTCGCTGGTCCTGCGGGTGCCTGTGCGGGATCGCCCCGTCCCAGAAGGGGCTTCTCGCGGCCCGCGGAGCCGGCGGCCTTCGCTGCTGGCGAGCCCCTCCGAGCTGGCTGGCGAGGGCCCTGCACGCACCCCTGGGGCTTCCTCTGCCTCCCTTCGCGGGCGGACGGGCGGGCGGCGCGGGCGGGCGGGCAGGCAGGCCTCAGGCACTCAGCCGTCTCCTCCTCTGCCCCGCAGCGGTGCTGAAAGCCGAGCAGGCGGCCGTCTTCAAGTTCCCGCTGGCGCCGCTGGGCTGCTCGGGCCTGGGCTCCGCGCTGCTGGCGGCCGGCTCCGGGCTCCAAGGCGGCTCTGGGCCCCCTCACCTGCCGCTGGAGCTGCACCTCCGCGGGAAGCTGGAGCCGGGAGGCCCCGAGGCGGGCAGCAAAGCCAAGAAGGGCCGTCGAAGCCGCACCGTCTTCACCGAGCTGCAGCTGATGGGCCTGGAGAAGCGCTTCGAGAAGCAGAAATACCTCTCCACGCCCGACAGGTGGGCCCTCGCCCCGCGAGCAGCGCGCGGGGGAGCCGCGGGGGAGCAGGCGGAGCGGCCGAGCTCGTGCTCCCGGGGGCAGAGCCCCTCACCGGGCAGCCGAGCGGGTGGCGCGACCATCCAGCTGCCCCCGCGCCCAGGAATTCCCACACTGCCCACACGCCTCCTCCACTCCAGTCGGGGCCCAAAGGGCCGCAGGGCTGGCCCCAGCTCGCTGCCTGACAACGCGTCGCTCCGGGCACGAAGCGGGCGACCCGAGCACCAAGCAGCAGCTTGGAATTAAGGGCTAGGGAAAAGTCCGAGAGCTCCCGGCATTCCCTAGCAGCTGTGATTCCTGGGGAATGCTGGGAGTTCAAGGGTTCTTCTCTGCCTAAACACAGGCAGCGTAAGAGCTCAGCATGCACTTTCCTGGGCGTTAAGTCCTCTTGACTTACTTCTGAGTAGCCATGCCACGAGTTTTTTCATTTTCAGCAGCAGTCCTATGCATGCTTAAAGAAAAAATCTCCCAGCATGCCCAGTCAGTGTATGTGGAGAAGAGTGGAAGAGGTGAAAAAAGCCATTGCTGGCAGAGGGCATTGTGAGATCCTTCTCACAATGTGTGAGCAGGTTTCAGGAGTATGGCTAGAAGGAAGTATTGGGAGTTGTAGGGCTTTCCTTTTCTTTTTGTCTAAATGGGAGGTTGCCATGGCTTCTGCCTTGGACAGCTCTTCCAGAGGAACCTGCTGAGTCTTGCTGGTCCTTTGCTGCCCACAAATGGGAAGAGGAATCTGTCCCTTCAGTAAAGGGGCACATCCTTCATGTCACTCAAGCGGCATTCCTTCTGTGAAGAGAGGCACAAGCTGTTCCTAACTCAAGTGTGTGTGTGGTCTTTCCTCCTGGGAATCTCCAGGTATACCACCGTAGAATTTGAGATTCTCAGCCACTTCTCCTATTAGACAACATCAGAAAAGCTGAGCCATAAACCTTCCTTAGCAAAATGGCAAGACACTTCTTGTTTCTCTGGCCTCGTCTGGGGTCTATGAACAGGAGATTTAAGGAGACAATCGCATTGGGTTGTACTCGGTGCCAGTCCTCCTTAGAGGAGACCAGTGAAATGGGTGGACTTCAGTTTTTCATAACTAAGAAGTCTCATTCAATCCTAGTCTTGCAGACAATCCATTTGTACACAGAATGCTGGGCTGGAAAACTAAGAGCAAGTACCCAGTTTACAAAGGGAAGCAAGGGGTGAGTAAGGGCATTCCGAGGAAAATGCATAGGAAATGGCAGTGGTTGGAGGATGGAGGACGTGAACAATGTGCATCTCCTTTTCCCTGCAGAATAGACCTGGCAGAGTCCCTGGGCCTGAGTCAATTGCAGGTGAAAACCTGGTATCAAAACAGGAGAATGAAATGGAAGAAAATAGTAAGTATATGTAATCAATTTTATCAGTAGTTCTTTTTCTGCCACCTCTTGTCTCCATAGGCAACTCTAAGACAAGCTGAAGGGGAATAGCTCATCTCATGACTATTCTAGGCTGGTGATGTGGCTGGTGATGTGGAATTCAGTTACCATGTCAGTATTTAGGGATGATGGGAACTGTAGTCATAAACACTTGCAGGACACCAAGTTGGGGAAGGATGGCTAGAGCACTGGAAGAGCACTGGAAGCCAGGCAGCCTTTTTTCTAGGGATGGCAGAAAGCCTGACATGGCTCATGTGGGTGTCTAATCTATTGTTGAGAAAGCCACTCCACCTGTCCTGTGGTGGGGACATGTTCATCTTGTGGATTTGGGTACAGGCTTAAGTGCCCAGACTTAACTGCCATGAAGAAGTTAGTAAAACCATCTGGACACTGAAGTTTTTATGCAGGACCAGCAAAACAGCAGAGCTTCTTCAAGGGACAGGCCCTGTACTTTGGGGGTTGAATCCAGAAACTTATGCACTCTTACCCAGGACTTATCATCACCATTATTAGCATTCATATGCTGCCTTATTTGCTAAAAAGCCATCAAGGCATAACAATTTAAATAAAACTTTAGAGCAAATCCCTAGCTAGAGATGCCTTCAGGAGCATTTAAAATAGTGGAGGCATTAAAATGTGAAATACCTACCTAATTTAAAAGTCTAAATTAAAAAGCTGTGTCTTCACACCCTTTCTAAAAGTCAAGAGCATGGGACTCATAGTTCCTCAACAGCAGGGAGACACAGGGTGCCAGTCATGGGGCACTCAAAAGATCCTAAGACAGGGTCATAAAAGAGCAGGGTGTCTCTAGGACTTTTTCTGTCTCAACATGCATAGGATTGTGTCTTTTGTGTTTTCAGAGTTAAAACCAGGAGCATTAAACTGAGCATGGAAAGCAAATCCAGGGAAGAGAAGGCTATCAGTGGTTACTGGCCTTGCTAGCAACGTGCTGCCTCTGGTATCAGCGGCAGCATATGCCTGTGTACACCAGTTGCTGAGGATCTTGGGCAGGTAGAACTCCTGTCCCCATCCTCCTGGAGGGATCCAGTGGACAGCTGGTTTCCCACCATGTAACGGTGCTGGACTGGAGGGGCTCTTGGTCTGATCCAGCATGGCTTTTCTCATGCTCTTACACAGATTCTTTCAAGACAGGTTTCATATGGTCTGGATACTGAGCAGTGGTTACCACCCTATCTGCTATGTTATGCACTCCTTGCCCACTGATATGTATAGGGCCATACTGTAAATCTGTTAGGCTTTAGTCCCATAGGTATCGATGGAATCTCTGTTTACTTCTACCAGACCCATCTCATTGATTTCAATAGGACTAAAGCATGCCTAACTAGTTTACATCAGCTCTTGGACTGTCTTCACATTCATTAATTAATAGCAGGCTTAAATATGGCATTCTTAACTGTTTACATTAATGCCTTCAACGTGTTCCACTTGATTCAGGGGATGTGAAGCTCATTTTTCCAAAACAATGCAATGATTTTCCTGGGGTATTCAGGGGAGGGAGCGGCTGTAATCTTCTTTAAATAGGACTTGTTAACCTTAATGAGATGATGTAATGTTTATTTTGGTTCCTTAAAGTCAGTCCCTTATATGTTGATCATAACCACATTTACTTGGAAACAACGTGATGGTTTACTTGCCACATCTCTAATCACATGTGCAAGAAAGTAAACTTCACTGAAATGGGAGGACCTGACACACAGTCACAATTATTACATGTTAACCGTCAGATGGTGATGATGATGCCACCATGAAATGTATATTGAGCTTTACCGAGTAACACTAAATCACATGTGTGGAAAGGAGGAATAGAAGAGGCAAGAATATGCTAAAATGCAACAAAATGTAGACTCAGTTTCAGGAAATTATTTCAAAGCCAGACTCACTGAACTAATGAAAATTCCAAGTAAGAACTGAGGAACATAATACGACTAGCTGCAGCCTATGGATGGTTTGGCAGTGCTGATCGTTCTAATTAAGGCTGCAATTCTATACCCACTTAACTGGAACTTAGTTCGAAGTAGGCATGCGTAGGATTGCACTGTCATTCTTTTTTATGAAGTCAGGCTCTCTTCCCTACCCATGTCTAGCATCTGTCTGAGATGATGACCCTTTTTGCATCTTTGAAGCTGCCAAGCTGGGACTAAGTCTCATTGGACCCAATGGGACGCATTTCTGAGTAGACTTATATATGCATGTAGGTGGCTAAGGGTGAAATCCTATACAGTTTATAGGTTTGCACTTCTAGCCAGCTTAATGGGCAGCAGTCAGGCCAGTAATTATAATCAGAAAGTGCTTTTGTCCTTTCAGTATGTACCTAGGGTTGAAGTGGTGCTTCTAAGCTGTTTTAATAGGACCTGGGGTAGCACCTATTAGCATTCATTCACATGCAAGCCAACCAGCATTGAGCTTTCTTATTACTTATAGATCAAGTAATGAAAATGATTTAGTTTCAGCTTTGCTTTCCTGCAGAATAGTTACCTCCTTGTTCCTCAGCTAAAGAGTTAGCAGTTGGACCACTCTTCCCCTCCTTTCTGACAAGGATTAAGTGCCAATAACTAGCGTGATGAAAGACAAGAATTCAACGCACAAAGACATATTTCTGGGGAAAGGGACTGTTGCATCTGTTGGATTCCTGCCTGCTATGCTGAAACACAGAAATGATGCCAGGAAGAGTGGAGTGTGTAGCAGGCCTAGCTGGCTCTCTAAGTAGCACAAGGTGAAGGCCTGAAACAGTTGAATGGTATTTTCACATTGGCCACTGTGGCAGGCTTGGTGCTGAAATCTTCAGGAAGAACCAATGGTTTCTTGATCACCATTGTGACCTTAAATAATACAGGTTTTCTGCATGTCTCCGGTTTTTTTCTGGCTGGGTAAATTTGTTCGCCCTGCTTGTGTTTTCCTGAACATTTAGGCCTTTGGCTATTTGCAGGTTCTGCAAGGTGGCGGGCTTGAATCCCCCACCAAGCCCAAAGGTCGTCCAAAGAAAAATTCCATTCCTACCAGCGAACAGCTGACAGAGCAAGAGCGAGCGAAGGAAGCGGAGAAACAAGCGGAAAGCCTCGGTTCCCCCTGTCAAGTCAGCCAGGAGGAATAATAAAGCGGCACAGGCCCGAGGCCTCGCGGGAGTGCCCTTGAACGTGGAGACTTACGGTAGCGCAAAGGCCGCATTGATCGCAGTGCCTTTTCTCCCGGTGGACCAGAGGCTGCCTTCCGAGGAAATAAAAAGCTCCTCACATTCAGGTGCGCACTGCTGGGACCTCTAGCCACGAGGACTGTCCTCCAGGTTTGTACGTTTCGCCAGTCGACTAGACCTCGCTGAGGCCCTCTCTTGATTCTCACCACGTGGGTCGTATTTGTTTCTGTAAAGAGGAGCAGGCGTGCAAACGGTACGAGGGTCGGGAGACTGGTCTTGTTTTTGAGAAGCTGCAAAGTGGAAGATGAAGAAGACGGGTGGTAACTGGTTAGTGGACTATTATTCGCAGTTGATTCCGTTGTATTTACTTTGCGTTTGAGTTATCTCACCCCGTCTCTGTGTACATAAGTAAAACGTTACCCTCTCTTCTCTCTGGGTGGGCGTGGATTGAGAAGGCTGGCGGGGGTGGCGTTGCTTCGTTTGTTTTCCCTGTTTGACCTGGCAGGCAGAAAGTGATTCTGACCCTTTTGCTGTCAAAGATCGGGGCTGCCGCAGATCATTCGACAAACGCATTTTACAATCGATTTTTATTAACATGAAGATATTGATTTTATTTCAATAAACTATTTTATGAATGAAATTGGCCTGAATCATGCTGTGCGTCTATTTTGTCAGACCCTTTAAGTAGTCCAGCATAATAATTGGAAGCAACCCGTTGTGCATAGCAGACGTTATTCTTGGGTATGCGTGCAATGGATTCCCCTCCCCTTTCGCTTCCTGGCTCAGTCTGCAAGGGTTTTGAACTGCAACTACACTAGGGGCTGAGGGCACTGAGATGGCGGAGAAGTCCTAGGAGGGAAAAAGCATCTCCGATAATTCGCTGTATTAATGGTGCTTGAAGTTTTCCTCTCCTAAACGCATTGCAAAAATTAGCTAAATTTCCGTACTGTGAATATTGAACTCGGAAGTAGATCTTAGGATAAGCCTTACATGCGATTGCCCTCGATGTGTAGGAATCCATCCCTTATTTTATGGACTCTCCCAATGTCGGGAGAGTCACTCCGGAGCTTGACCATATTGTGAATTGCAGTATTAAAAGTCACCAGTAGCAGTACGGGGATAGGATATGTTCTTTCCCTCGTTCTCTTTTTCTTGAATTATTGCTATTATTATAACTAAGATGCTCGTGTTCTTAAGCACACAGAGTTCCCTTTCACCCCTGCAAACGAAGGTATGTCGCATTGAGTTAAATGTTCCACTGGAATCAGAATAAACGGGTCCAGCGCAATCACCTTCAAGTCCCATGAAAAGCAATGGAGTAAAGCTCCACAGGTTTCTTTGGCGTGACACTGGTGCTTTTCCGAGGGGGCGAGAGTGAGCGCTGTCCGTAAATTAGTGTTAGGCAACGCAGAAGGCCGGATCTTGGCGCCGCTCTCGCAAGAGCGAATCGAAGCGCGGCGTCCGCCACCATTTGGAAGGTCCTGACATAGGAAACGTACGTGCGTGTCAGCGGTTGTCTTTCCGCTGACGCATTTTTTGGTGTGCCACGAACGGGGCATATCATCTAAGTAGAAGCCTTTCATTACCATTGACGACAAGCGTAAAGAAATGTACAGGTCTTAAAAGAAAAGAGGCTTGTTCTCAGGCTGTGTAGCACAACACCATTACCGACGCCAGCAGTAAGTGCAAACTCTCCGGATTTTATGTGCTAATGCCCTCCAGAGGGGTTGCCAGATGAGCAACTATGGGTGTGATCCCATGCCTATTTAGGCAGACAAAATCCTTGGAATTCAACAACTTCCAGAATTCTCCATCCAGACATTCTAAGCACGGGTAGTGTTGGGACCTAAGGCTGCTGTCCTGTACATCCTTACCTGGAAGTAATTCTCTTACCCAGTGGGCCTTTGAGTTATGTGAGAGTCATATCTAGGATTGTATTGTTATAGCACAATTCTGTACATGTCCACTGAGAAGTAAATCCGATTTTCTCGATTAAGACTAACTCCCAGATACAGAATGAAGGGTGTATAAAGGATTGAAACATAAGGCTATTAACATTTTGTAAATGCCAGTCTCAGGAAAAAGACTGAGGCATTTTACTGGCTTAAAAATCTATGTGCAGTTACGTGGAAGTAGAATACTACTATGAAACACAGTGGATACTATGATGTGTCATTCATAGGCCTACCTAGGGCTAACAGTGGATGCTACCCAAAGAAACTTACTACCAAGCATACTTACCCTGGACTGTGCTACACAAATCCTTCAGCCAGGAACCCATAGATTTATTGCAGCATAATCTTCTGACGAAGTGGCCTCTGGTCTATCATCGCTCATGCAGCTCCCACACAACCAATCTGTTTAAGACTCTAATATTGAAGGTCCATAGGAATGTTCCTTCCTTACGAATAAACGTCTCTCCTGCAAACCCCATCAGTTTATTGCTGCTTTTCTGAGCGCTTTGAATCATTGGGAATGTTGCAGACTGGCATACTGTTGAATTGAATGCATATTTGTTCCTTGTGTGCATCAGGGAATGAGGTGCCTCTTTTTTAATCATTTGCCCATTGAAAAAATGAGATGTTATTGCTTATGCCTGTTAGTGTGTCCTATTTCTGTAGCTTGAGCTTCTCAGCTAGAAAGCAGCATTACATGATTTTTGACCTTTTCAGTGGTGGCAAGCCAAGTGACCGCATCTCTAAGCTTGACTAAATATAGAGATATAAAATACCTCACTGGCTATGTCTGTGATTGGTCTTTTCTTTAAGAAAAGTTATGCAGACTTTCATGTCTCCATGTGCTGCAGACTTCTGTGCCACAATAAGTTTGGTGGACCCTTGGATCAGCTTTCCTCAAGTGTTAGACTGTAACTCCAGCATAGGCTAACAAACATGAGCAATGGATAGGGTACAGCTGAAGTCCCTTCAAAGGTTCCACTTTAGTTTTTCAATAGTATTTCTGACTTGGGGATGCTGGTTATTGTAATCCAACACATATGTAGGACTCATTTGGGAAAGCTCCTTTGTTTCAAGGAATAAAGCAGTTCAGTAACAAAGCTAGCTTTCAGCCATTTCTTGGTATATGCTGTAAACTTTTGTTGCTTGGTGGAACTGACTTCCACATCACAAACAAATCTTAGAGTGAAAAGATTTCTAAGTGCCTTGGCTTTCAGTGATCGGGAAATTAAGGATCTGCTTAACTCCTTTGCACTGAAATCTGTGGTACCAAAGTGTGCTTGACATTTGTAACTGGTGTTGTAATCCTAGCCTTTTTTCTTTAATATGTGGTGCTTATGTTCAAGTAACATTTTGAATCTGTGCTCAGCCTGCTGTCCATGTTGACTTAGGAGATGCTGTCCAGGGACAATGGGACTGGTAATCCACATGTCTGGAAGGCATCACACTGGCAAGGGTCCCACCAGGACTGCAGGGGCTTCTTTCCAGGGATACAGCTTCTAATATGCTAGGACAGTTCTGAGTGTCCCCAAAATGAGTTAATAAGATGCTATTTCTGCAGTTTTTATTTCGGAGGAATGGCCTTGTCGGACATCACCTTTGCAGGGCAAAGGCAGCTGTCTTTGGAACAGGAAGACTGCATGAAATACTTGGCCAGGTCAGACCTAGGCTAGCTATATTGACCTACCAGCTGTCTATGAAAACTGTAAGCCGGACAGGTTTGGAGGTGACCCATAGGCCCCCCCAGTGTCTGTAACAGTGGACACTCAAGACATAGATTGAGATGATGTGTAACCATAAGGCTGCATTCTTAAATGCACTTCCCTGAGAGCAAGCCCCAACAAAATCAGTCCAGGAGATCAGCCTTAGCTGCATTATTCGAATATACAGCCCAATCCTAAACATTTTTTTTATTTTAAGGAGTACCTTTAAATCCCAGGTTTCTTCTATGGAGCCTAGATCCCCCCCCCCCCCGCCGCCCCAAACTGCCATGGCAGCTTCAAAACTAAGATAGTTATTCTGACATAACCTTTGGTGGCTGCTGCCCAGTTCATCAGATACACATGAAGAACAGACCGTGTCCGCCAAAGATGTGTTCATCCTTATAATGTTACTAGACCCTTCAGGGGTTTTTTTTGCTGGAGGCTAAATAGGCTACCCCTTTAAGATAGGTTTCAGTGAGAGACAGGGGCCTGCTGAAGATTATCCAGTAAGTTTCACGGCTGAGAGTTCCAGCTTGGATTGGCATAGCCCTAGCTCAACATGCTAACCAATCGCTCACCCTAGCTCCTTTTCTCAGTCTAAACACCTATGCACTATGGTTTCTTTCTGCCTAATCATACATAGGATTGCACCTTCAAAGCCAAAACATTTGATTAAATAAATACATTTCTATACCGCCCAACAGCCAAAGCTCGCTCTCATTAGATGAGTGGATGTGCATCAGTAACAAGTGGGCCCTGCAAGGGAGCGAACCAGTGCAAAGAGCTGCTCTCAAGGCTTCCAGGCACTGGTTCCATTGCTCCCTCCCTTTCTTTTTGCCTTCCACTGCAGCCTCGGTCTCATGGATCTGCTTTTGGGCTTCTCCCCTTGGGATGCTTTTTTTTTTTAGTGTACACCTGCAATCTTCTGGGTTGTCTAAGGCACCTGATGTCTCCCCTCTTGTGTCTGGCTAGATGTGCACCTAAGTCTCACAACCAGAATATCAAGAGCAATAAAGGGAAATATTGGGCTAGCGCTACGTAAGAGTATATCCATAAAATGAATAGGTTTTAAGTCAGCCAGGACTAATATACCCCATTCATTTCAAGTGATCTGGGTGAAGTAAGGCTGCCCACACCCCATCCATGATCTTTTTTCTTTCTTTACTCTGGAACCCTTAAGTTCCCTTCATGAAATTCAAAGTACTTGTGTCTGGAATCTGGGCCTCCAATAGTGCTTTAGTACTTTGCTGTTGCAGAAGCAAAGTACTGTTCAGGCTGGAACAGTAATAAATAAATTCCAATCCAGCAATGCATATTTTCACTGAGTTTTATGGGGGTGATTCCCAGCAAGGTGTGTAGATGGTTGCAGAATAAAGAGTTCAAAATTGCTAAGGCAATTTCAAGTGAAGTGTTTCCAACCTGTACAGAACACTTCTTGGTTCTCTGAAGAACGTTCTTGAAAACAAGTCCCTCAGAGCCCTGCAAAAGTTGATTCCCAGGAAAGCACCTAAGATCAAAACTTGCTCTGAAATCGCTTCTTTTATGCTTAGCATCTTCATTGCATGAATTTCAATGGAATGGGCATCCTCATCGAGTGGGCAAGCAAGGTATCACTTGCTGGTGACTGCTAATATGATTTCAAACACGATGGTCTTCAGCTGAAACCTGGGCCCTGTGGTTTGCATGGGGATAGTTCTGTTACGAAGTACAGCAATGCTCAGTTCATGTAACTTGGCAGGAAAAGGCTTGGAAACAAAGATCCAGTCTCCTTCCATGGGAAGCAGGAACTTTGGAGCAGGCTGCTGGATGGTTTCAGATGGAAGTCCACCTGAGCAGAAAAGGCAGAAGCATGGATTTAAGCAAGAATTTTCTGGATTTTGTTTCTTTCTTTGTTTCTTAGAATAGTCTGAGCAGCAGTAGAATTATACTATCTCCATTAGTAACAACTGTAGCGGTGAATTAGCTTTGGAATTGCACAGAGCTCTGCGTCACAATTGCTGACTAAGAAAGCTTCTTGCGGGAAATTGTTTTGTATTCAGTGCAAGGGATGCCAAAACTGTGCAAAGGCATGTCTGGACAATCGCTGGTTAGCCCAGGAAAAGTTGTTTGGATCTCTCTTTAAGCAGGAAATGGAACAAGCAGAACTCTTGCTCAAGCTGGGAGCAGAGGCAGAGAAAACAAGCTAGCCATTATGGGGCAAAACTGGAGATTCGTTTTAGAGGAAGCATCAGGTATAGAATTAGTAGAAGGCTACAGCCCCCCCTCCATGTACCCCTTCTACAAAGATCTGTTATTCAGGGGTAGGAAGCACTTTTCCAATTCTAAGTCTCCCATGTTTAAAATTCGTTCCTCTTGAATACAGAGGAAAATGAAGCCATGTAATAACTCACTCCACGAAGGAATCTAAGTGGCAGCTATGATCAGAATAGCTCATCGGGATCCGCTCAAAGTCACAAAGTAGGGTGCAAAAAGTGCTATCTTTTCCAAGAATTCTTCTGCACCTCTGGTTCTAGCCAGCCCGATGAAAAATTGTGAAATTAGAAAGCTTGCTCATTACATTCTGATCTTGAAACCGGTCCTTGAAAGTCGTGTGCTCCTGCTGGCATTTAGAGTGCTTGCTTCCCATGGGCCAACGCAACCGCCTGCATCTTCACCCTTGATGGCTAAGCACCTTTGGAAGTGGGGAACTGGGGTAGTCGGGAGAATAAGGCTTCTCCCAACTACCCCAGGCAGGATAAGGATGTTCTGCTTCACTGTGGGAAGAGTTCAGACAGTTGCACGGTGAAAGTCAACTGGTGTGACTTGGTGTGAATTATTAGTGCAAGCTCTTTTCTGAATTCGTCTGCCCTGCCGCGTGTTCACGAAGGTGTGGGATTCGCTTCGCTTTCGTCTCTGGGCTGACTCTTGCTCCGGATTGCATCTGAGTCAAGAAATGGAACGTAGATTTCCTTGAGGAAAGGGGTCAGGGTGTGCCTTTGGCGGGTTATCGTCGAGCCTCGTGTTGTATCAGAGCCGATTTACGGCTCGAACTTCCTCTCCCTGCAGCCAAACCAGTCGCGCTGCTGGGCTTCGCACAAGAGCTGTTCCTGCTTCGGAAGCTGTTCTGGTTTGCCTGTTTGCAGTGCGGGTCCCGCTCCAGCATTGCTTAGCAGCCATGCCGCCCTTCCCCAGCTGGAGGAGGAGAGAGCGCTCCGGAGTTACCAACGGCGCGATCCCATCCCTGCTTGCCTGGGAGCAAGCTCCATTAGACCCGGGGGGGGGGGGTCTTATTTCCGAGGGCTGTGTCCGAAGAGGGTCTGGCGCTCCTTTTGGAAGGCTGCTTGAGTTGGGCGGCGAACCCTGGCAAGGTGCGCGCTGGCTGCACGTGGAAAAAGCGATCGCCATGAACTAAGGTGGAATATTTGCTGCCAGCAGACAGAACCACAGGGAAGGTCAGTTAACTATAATTTGGCACTCTGGCTGAAACACGGTTCCTGGAAGTCTTGCTGGGGTTTATCCTCCTCCTCTTTCCCCGCACTCTCCTCTCTGTGCAGTCGTTTTACCTGTCTCAGGTATACTAGCCTTGTGATCCATTCCGTTCCCTCCGGGAATCTCTCTCTCACTTTATTTGAAGTATCCCCGCAGCTGCGTTGCTTTCAACGGAGCCGAGAATTGCTCTTCGGCGTGTGAAGCTCCGTGCATTCCTGTGGACCTTCCGGGAAGCTTCCGCGGTTTCCTGCTGCCCTTCTTGTCCTTCGCCCGCCTTCCTGGAGGTCTGTGATCCGGCGGCTCTCAAAGCACACCTGAGTGTCTCGAGCGAAATGCGCCCTTTCGGTTGCTACTTTAGAAAGGGAGAATGAATGGCACACGACTTGGCTTTTGATGAGTTGAAAAGTACAGGAAATACATTAGGAACAAGAAGCGCAAATGAGCTCTTTTGACTTTTGTTCAAACTAACAGGGAGTTTCGAAATTGAGGGGGGAAATGCTGAGGAAATGAGGCTGAATGGTGCAGAGCCGAGCTCAACAGCCATGGATAGTTTTAATTGTTTTTAAATCCTTGAAGTTTAAGAAAAGAAATTCTGTACGGCCAAAGCTCTCTCATTAGATGGGTGGATCTGTTTCTGTAGAAAACAAATTCCATAAAACACCCTGTAACATAATGCTGAGTGGTTCGAGTTCTAGAACTTCTTTTCGAAACCAGCGCAAGTCGTGAACACTTGAACTGCCAATGAGCGTGTGCAGAGTGCATTCTTTATACTGCTGAGTCCCCCCCACCCCCCACGACTATCTGGAAGGACAATCTCGTAAGTTTGTTTCGCTTCCCCATCGAAACATGTTGGCTTTCTTGTGTTTGCCGCCCAGTAGTTCCTTGACTGCTAAAATTCCGGTTTGCCCTCCCACTACTGCAAAAAATTTTGCAGTTCCAGCGGGAGAGACTTCCCCCGCTAATCGCTTCGGAAGAAAAGTGGAGCTGGTTTCTGCCGTAGGCACAGACAAGTAGCGAGTTCTGCAATCGCAGCCTTAAAAAAAAAGAAAGACAATAATTTGAAAAGCAACCGTATCCGGTCGTTTAACGTCTGAAATTGCATATTGGAGCTAGCAGTGTACCTAACAATTCCAATCTGCCTGGCCCGCCACTTCGATCCGTCCGCTTCGCGCCTCCGCCGCCACGCACGGGCTTCCCAAGGCGGAGTATCGATGGCGCGGCCCCCGAGCGAGGGAGGCTGCGGGCGTCCGCCCCGTCCCGTCCCGTCCCGGCCCTACTGCTTTGTGCAGCGCGATCCGCCAGCTCCAGGGCGGCGCGCGTCGCTTTGTCTCCGCCCGACCCTCCCGCCTCCGCCGCCGGAGGAGGCAAGGGGCGCCTCGGGCGGGTCCTCCGGGAGGCTAGGGGGGTGCTCGCCGGAAGCCAAGCAGCCCTGCTCCCCGCCGCTTGCAACATCTGTTTCCCGGGACGCGTCAGTGGGAGGCGAGGCGGGATGCTCGGAGAAGGCCGCCGCGGCCCGCTTTCCTCCCAGCAGCGGCCTGCCGCCAAGCCGGGGCAGTTGGGGCTGACAGCTGCAGCTCAGTGCCCGGGCGGTTCAGCTGCGCCTTCGTGGAGGCGGCCGGGTGGGGGGTTGCTAGGTTTCTCCCCTCTTCGCCTTCTTGTTTCTTTCTTTCCTCTTTCGATATCAAATTATAGAGTGGCCGAGGAAGCAGGCAATTATCTGCCTTGTCTAAGGAAAAATACCAACAAAAATAGAGCAGAAACCCACTTCCTGGAAAGTGAGGCAGTGCGAGCGGTTGATGGGGGCAGGGAAAGCGGATTGGATTCTTCCCGTATCCCCGTGGAGGGCGAGAGCGGCTGAGATGCCGCGCCACTTGCTCGCCCGCCCCTCTCTCCGAGGGTCTTCTGTGTGGGAAATCTAGGGCAGCCGATCCTAAGAACCTATGCCTACCCGAGGACAAATGCCACTGGGTTTAACGACACTTACTCCCAAAGTAGTATTCACCCGGTGCAGCCCAGCCGCTGTTACTCAGTGCTGCTCAGAAATGAGTCCCATTGAATTCAATGTTGCTTACTTCCAAGTAAAAAAGAATTGCAGTCATGCAGCTAGGTCTTGTCCTGCTTGCTCAGAAGTAAATTCTATCGGCTGCAAGTAGGGCTGCAGATCTAACACCACAACCCTGAGCAGGTTTATTCAAATCCCACGGTGCTCAGTGGGACATATGGGACATATGTCCAAGATAGTGTGCCTAGGATGGCGGCCTAGTATGCACTTTTTATTTGGGTGCTGGTTTGTCAGTCTCCAATCTTGTGCCTTAGCTCCTGTAATAGTTTCTTGACATGCCATTTGTAACACTGCACAGGCAATATTGTAAAGCTTCGTCATACGCCAAGGACGACGTCTGTGTTTCCAGAACTCCACGATGGATGTGTTTTGGATGACAAAGGTGACCTTGTCTTTCCTCTTCACAGAGTGCTGATAGAGGAGTGTCCAAGTGCTTGTGAAGGACCCTGCTTTTGGTTGTGGAAGGTCTTTCAAATGCCAAGAAACCCAAGCCCAATTTCATTGAAATTCCAACTAAATTCCAAGTGACTTCAGACAGGACTTACCAGAAACCTGTTAGTAGTTACACACATGCACGCACACACCTGCTGCCATGATCCTACTGGTAATATAAAATTAACCGTTCTTAGGATCCTGGCAATTGCTGTTGATAACATCACCAAATGAGCAAGCATCGTAAAATTGCATTTCTGGCCTGAGAAGAAAACTCAGAGAATCTGCAGCAAGCTCCATATTCCCATTTGTTTTCCTTTGTAGGTTTAAGGCTGCAGTCCTAATCTGGGAAAAGACTATTAAGCTCAGGGGGCTTTACACCCAATACAATAGGTCTATATCTTACCTTTGATGATCTTGCAAACTAGTGATATTTCTCTTCTGTCAAAGAGAACTCTGGAATCACCTCTTCCTCCTCACATCAATCTCACCCCACCCATCAAGGAAAAAAAAAGCCCCTAGAACAGCTTATCGTGTTTAATAACAAGACTGTTCCTGTTCTCTGGGTTACAATCTAAAAGGCACAACACTAAAGGAAAAAAAGATTGGAACAGAGGAGGAGAAAGGCAAAACACAGGGATCAGTTGCTAGTTTCAGAGTTCATATAAGTGTACATAAAAACGTGAGCATAAACAGGAAGGTGGGTGGAATGGCACAGCAATCGAGGCTCTTTATCCCCACCCCATGCAGTGCTTAGTGTGTGCCAGGATCCTGTGACCATGACCAGGCTGTAATCCTGAAGCATCGGAAGTATTAAATACAGTCTCTTTGAGCAAGTGCAGAGTGCATTCATCAAGCTAAATACTCTCACAGGACTGTTGTGAAAGTAAAGTGGGTGGGAACCACCATAAACTTCTTTGAAGACGGGAGTCATTAGAGAAAAAAAAGTAATCAACTATTACATAAACAACTGTACCTGACTTGTTAACAGAAAATGGAGGCAGATCATTCAAATAATTATGTGCATTCCATAATGTTACTAGCTCTGGACAGCATTAATTCATAGTGAGCATTATTGTATACTGAGGAAACATTTGGGAACACCAATGAAGTGTCTATAAACGGAGATGCTTGAAATAGAGACTTGTAACTTTATCTTGATTCCCCACCCCTCCCACAAGGGATCTCTAAGCACCACTTATGTGGAGAATTACGGATTCAATGTCAAAAATTAATTTATCCCCAAATTGTTTCCATTCTGACTGTGCACACCAGGTCTAAAGTATGCTCAGTGCTGTGTCCCAAACCTCATACACATTCTGCCAAGATAAAAAGAAATAAAAGTAAACAAAGCTGATCAAGGAAAGTTCAGATGACTAATACTTATTCAAAAAGTAAAAAAAACCCTCAGAGCTGTTTCACTAAATGCATATGCGGACACAGTCCCATTGACTTCCATAAGCTTACACCCTTGTAAGTAGTCAGTGAATCACCCTATTAGAATGCCTCATTAAATTTCTAGGTTTTCTTCTTTCTTCCAGGCACGTAAAATATATTCCCAAATGCCTCACAATTCAGTTGAATGTTTTTATGACCACAACTTTCTTGAATGAATTATGTATCTTAAAGTTTTAAGTTTCCGCAATAATGCACATCTTTAGATGTGTGAGTATTATAAATCATTAGAGATGGTCAGATCTAGATGAAAAATACAGCTGACTTTGAAAGAAATGCTTGTCTTCTTCAGTCTCAAAATTTCCAATTCATTTGGAGAAAGATGGGCATGTTGAATTTTGCCCACTGCTTCTGGAGAGAGATGCTGGAGGAAGGTCTAGCGGTAGAGTCCTTGCTAGGCATGCAAAAAGTCTCCAGATTCATCTGTAGCATCTCCAGATTGGGGGGAAAAACACTTTTCCAGATAGGGCTGGAAAAACACTTGCCCCAAACCCTGGAGAGCTGCTGATGCCAGCCAGTGCCGACAAGACTGGGCTAGTTGGACAACAGCTCTGACTCGGTGTGAGGCAGCTTTCTACATTCTTTCTGCCTTCAATTCCTATTTCCCCTCTTGCTCTTAATAAAGCATTTCTATCAATTCAACTCTTCCAAGCACTTCAGCAGTCGCTGATCCCCCAGCTGCAGATAAATCACTGGAGCATCCAATTGTTTGAAATAACTTCTACATTTATACACAATGGAATGGTGCTTTTTGTACCTTTCTATTTCTCAGAGCCGGATCAACAGTTATTTAAATGGAAAGTTCAAATGAGTTGCACACCTCATCCTGCCTTCTGATGCTACAAATCAGGTAGAAAAGGGACTGAGGTGATAATTCATGCTGAAGTCCCCTCTATTCCTTGTGACTGAAAGGGTGAAGCACCTGGTTTGCATCTGGTGGGGAAATGGGTAAGCTGTTCCTTTCCAAAATCTACAGCTTGAATCTGTTGCATCTGTGCTATTTTGTTATTAAGGAGAAGAGCCCTGAGGTCTGTTTTCTAATGGCTCCTTTGGAACTGTGGTGATCAGCCCCCCCCCCACCCCCGGCATGACTGTTTTTGAAGAAGAGCTGCAAGTACCATGGTGAACAACGCACAGCAGTTTTGCAGGGAAAGGACATGCAGGAATCACGCACATTCTTTGTCAGCAGAAGCTCGTTCCCAGAAGCCCGTGCCTTGCTCCCTTGCAAAATTGCCCCATGTTTTGCCATGGGGTAGCTTAGGCAGTGGCAGCAAGTCTGCTGGGAGCTGAGTCACTGGAGTACAGGCAGCCCATGGTGGATGGGAGGCTAATGCAGCCGTCCACCCGGAAGGTTGCCTCTCCCTAGCTTAGAAAAGAGTTTTCTGAGAGAGTTATTGGCTGAATGGGGTCCAGGGTTACAGGTTGGTGGTGGGCAGGGGAGACAGGTGAACCAGAAGGCTGTATACCTGTCCAAAGCTGTCCAACCATGTCTAGGAAAGGAGTGCTTCTGCTTCTCCCCGTTTTGCCTTCACACTGGGGGCAGTGATCCTTGGCTCACTGGCAAGAATCCAAAAGGAATACTGGCCAGGAGCAGCAGCAACTTCTGACCTGCAGGCCCTCAATATGACAGTCTCCTAGACATACCTTCAAGGAGAATCCAAACATTCAGGCGCTATGTCACCATTTCAACAGCCAGTTCTAGCAGTTTTGCCTTTTGTAAAGCGAATGGCTTTTCTTTGACCTAGCCACTCCAAAACACTTTGCATTCCAGTAGAGCACTGTTTATTGTCCTCACTGCCTATTGTGAGAACTACAAGTGAGCTCCTAGGGAAGAGGGAATTTTGAGCAGGGTGGTGTGATGGCAGTTGACATCAGTGTCCCTGCTGGTCGGGAAGTTCCTGCCCTGCATCCCTGCTGCAAAATACTGGGCTTCCAAAGCCTGGGGAAAGCATTGATTCCACATAACTCCGTGTCAGGCCATGTGCTTTGTATAACTGTGAGAGGTGTCTCTGCATATCTCTGGCACATGGGGTAGGAAGTTGTATGACAAACATTTAAATAAAATCTGCATGGACCCTCAAGAGAATGTACCTCAACATGCATTCTTGCATGTGTGTCCATCAACTGGTGGCCACAGCATTAAACTGTTTACTTGGCGTACGTATAAAACAGCCATCCGGCATCTGTGCGCCACAGGCAGCATGTAGGTATTGAGCATGAGCCATCAGGTCCAACAGCACTTTACACTGCAGTTGTGAGTAGCCAAGTTTGCATACATGTGCAAAACCATTTCAGAGGCAGACAGAGACTGCATTCACCCAACACGCCAAGCAACCTTGCCTGGTTACCACAGTTCGTGGATTTTACTATGTTCTACCTGACAATCAGATGGTTTCTAGATTGAGTTTCCACCCTCCCTCTTTCCATTGCTGGCATGTATCTCATCAGCCACTGTGCCTGAAATTCGATCCCAGGGTGCATCACTCCCTGCCTATGTTGCCTGCCTCTCCCTCATTGGTCTGCACACAGAGGCTGGATGACTGGAATGGCTCCTACAGTTGCCATACTTCCTGTGGTCATTGCATATCAGGAACATGAAACCATGAACTTGAGTTCAGACAACATGACATGCCACAGTGGTACAGAGAAACCATAGAACAAGCCATTGTTTCTTATCATGGTTTCTAAAGATCAAACTTACCACAGTGAAATGCCAAGGCTAGGTTCAGACAACACAATAGACCAACAATGCTAAAAAAAGCCACCATGGCTTGTCATGTTGTCTGAACCCAGGCCTAAGCTATCTAAAGCTCTAACCCAGGGTAGGTGGCATGGTACCTATGACTGCCTTTCTTGGTGTCCTACTCCTCCTCCGATAGGGGTGTGCATGTGCGTGTGTGAGTGAGAGAGAGCAAGAGAGTTTTCTTACTAGCAGCTAGGAGTGCTCTGAAATAGGTTTTTGCTAGTGCTGAAAACTGTGGGTTCAAGAGAGTTCCTGAGTGTGCCAGGCCCTTTCTCTGCCTTGTACTCAGTCTTTGGGACTGCCTGCTCACCTTTTGCCATGCCTCCCACAGCAGGCATTTTGTGCTGGTGCCCAGGACAGTTTCTCAAATTGCCAACTGTGCCCACAACGCAAGCAACTTGCCTGTTTCTGCTTTAGCCAGGAAATGCCTGAACCTCACCAAACAGAAGTGATATAGTCTGCAAGGTCATTCTGAGACATGTTTTCTCTCCAGCATATAATGCTACTCAATCAGAATACTGCGAGAGCCATTTTCATCAAACATTGTTTGAGTCAGAGCATTTTCTACAAATGCAATGCTCATTCTTTTCTTCTTCCTAGTATCTCATCTCTGGTGATTACGGATGTTGTTAGTATATGAATTTTCCTTAAGTCTGTGTGGCCCTTAAACCAGAGCACCTCAAATGCAAGGCACGGCCACCAATTTTGCATGGGATATATTGGCGCATTGCTGTGTTTTCCTTCCTTTTAGACATACAAAGGTGTTTTTCCTGAGCTCAGTCACGCACCTTCTACAAGGATTCCCTTCTCCTACCCTTTGCTTACATATCTCACATCCCCCAGTGATATTTTTATTAGTGTGCTTTCGGCAAACATGACCTTGTCTGTCCTATGGACTCTCTTCACTATACATTCTGCCAGCTTATATTCATTTTCTGGAAATACAAAACAGCATACAGTATAAAACATTCTAAAATGTCAGTTTGCTATAGGAAGGCCATATTTTAGTTAGACACCAGAAAGAGAAGACCATTTCCTAGGAAGAAATTACGTCTATTAAATTCTTACTTCTGTAAAAATCTCCTTTTTGCTCAATAACTTTTATTGAGGACACCATATCTAAACAATCTGCTTGCATTTATGAAGCAGCACAAGTGGTTTTATTCACAACCTTGGATTTAGGACTAGCAATGGAATTGCATTTTATATTTCCTGGTTTGGAAAGACGCATCTCCTATGGCTTGTTTCACAAACAAGGAGACATTACAACCCTCTGAATTATTCTTCAGCTAAGAGTTTAAGAGGGTGATGACCTGAACAGCACAATCCTGTGAATATTGACTTAGAAGCAAGTCTAACTGGATGAACTCCCAGGTGAGTATTATGGGATTATATCCTGAATCCGTCTCCTCTGCATCTCTCTCCCTTTCCGCCATTCCACAACCTATTGCTGCCAGGTAAGAGAGTGCACAGGAGGGAGTTGAGTCAGAGGGGATTATCCAGGTTTGGGCAAAAGAGTTGGTATGACAGGGGAGCAGTGTATTCATCCTAATATCCATGTGAGCCGTCCTGAGGCTTTCGCGACAGGACGGCATATAACTACTTTAACTAACTAAATAAATAAATATTATTTCAGATGGTTTAGCCACAGTGAGGCCTGGCTTTGAGATGCGCACGCACGCATACATGTATGCATGTATATAAAGAAGATGCATCAGCATTCTGTCTTCTGATAACAGCCGCATACTGTCTAATAACTTTAGGTGAGGTCTAAACAAGTTATGCCCAGTAACAAGGCTAAATATTTCCATCTGACCAGAACACAACAACTTAGATTGGATCTTTTCATGTTCTTACCTCACTCTTACATAGTCACAGAAAGTGTGGCAAAGTGATAATCCCTTCAGTTGAACTAAGAGGCTTAACATCCATGTACTTCATCTTAACTAGGCTAACAGGCACTTGGAAGAACTTACTAATTCAGGCTATTCAAACACCCAGCAGCAATAATATGAAGAATAACAACAACAACAACAACAACAACAACAACAACAAAAACCTTTTCGCCAAAATCCACACTTCTGCTATCAAGGTTATAGTTAATGTGCTAAACTCACCGCTGCTGACTTACCACAGAATTTTACTACAGCGGAGACTATGGCTGACTGTGCAGTCACATGTGAAGAGGTCATTTCCCTGTGACATACATTAGTTTTTAATAGGCTGTACTCATGAGGCACGTATCAGTTTTTGGCACCTCAGAATGTAATCAAATGAAATAGTTACCACATCCCCACTCAGAATTGTTATGACAAAGCACCCTAAGATCAAAATAAATGTAGTTCACCATATGTTTCCTCACATATGTTTCCTAATATATCAGTTAGGAAAAAGGTATGTGTATGAGTGTGGGAAGGATTAATTCCCTTCATCAGCGCCAATATCACTGCTCCAAGTCACCTTCTCCTGTGGCTGATAATTATTACTTCAAAATGGGGAATTCCTGAATATGGATTTGCTGCATCTTCAGCTTTTCTGCTGAGCACATGCAATGCTGCAGCTCCATGTTCCCCCGCACCCCTGTCAGATTGTCCGGTTGGTCTGCCAAGAAAGGCACAGACTAGCCAATGCTCAGCTAGGTAATGTTTTAAAATAGACTTTGCAGTGCAACCTTATGCCCTCATTTATTGCAAGTATCTATTTGATGCTAAACTTCGACAAGATGCAATCAAAATCTTTTATTATGCTTGATTTTGGGACTGTATATTTAGCATTAGCTTGTAATGTGTCTAATCTTAGCGCAACTTCTAATTATAACAACTCTCACCAACAATCAGTGCTGCTACTTCAAATACAAACGAAGGGACTCTTTGCAATTTGAGCAGATTTTGTCAAAATGCAATTTCCTCAACAAGCACGCTAATGCCCCATTTTAGTGTGCTGAGAATATTTATCTTTTGAGACAGCAAAATCATTTGCAGAACGTTTTAACTGCTAAATAAATATTTTACTGGCAACTTCTGAAGCATCATAAATGCAGTCAATATAAACAAAGCAATGTGGAAACAAGCTTAAAGTTTAAGCGACTGCTTGCTAATTCATTGTGAAACAAGACTCTGGTTTACATCAGGCAGCATATTAGCATTTGGAAAATCTGATTTCTTCCCACTATAATAAGCAAATATTCTGAGCTTGTTTGCAAATTCTGCCAGCAAAACACACATCAAGCCTCCAGGCCTTGCAATGCAGCTGGAAAGTGCTTAACTGAGTGCCAGTTATTAAGTGGGCTTCATTGTTATTTTTCAATGGAGTTCATTGCTTATAGAAGGTGATGGGCTGAGAGACCTCCATGGAGGAAAAGGTTGTCTCCTTGGCCACGAAACAAGAATGCCATGTGCTGTGGAAGCCTAAGCATATTCCATTTTCTCCTGCAGTTCTTCCGTGATGACTCATACTCATAAACCCACATGTGGTAAGATCTGACCACATGAAGTCGAGTTCCCCCTGCCCCCAGCAAATGTTGCATTTTGTTGTATCTTCCTTTCACCACATGAGGGCACATTTAAAAGCACAGGGAACCACAGAAATATTATCATGTCCCTCATCTTTACATATCACTTACTATATCAAAAATGGGCAGATGTCAGGTTTTGTCACATCTGCTTTGTTTTTCTCACTAGAGCCCCAGGGTCCACCAACCAATACTGGGCACAGAAGACATACACATAAAATGAAAGAACATGGTGCATCCAAACACATCCAGAGCCCAGGAGTTTAGGCTTTTAGTGGTAGAATTGTTCTTGCACTGAAGCCCAGTTCAAGTCACTCCAAGCTTTCTTCTTTCAGCAGCCTAACTTATATAGGAAAAAGATTTTTTCTTGCTCTAGTTAAACAATTGTGAGTTGGAACCCTTTGTCCAGCTGAAGCAAATGCCCAGAGATCTACCAGTAAATTCCAATTTACTATCTGCCCTCTTCCTCTTCTGCTAACCAATACATGAATGTCTGTATGCATGCTGGAAGCCATTTGCAAGCAGGCTTTTAAAAGGAACTAGGTAAATTCTTTACACATAGACCAATGAACAGCCATCAAAACTAAATGGAACCTTCCTATACACAGGCAGGTCAACAGAGGAAGCATTTGACCATCCGCTTGTGGACTTGATCCAATAAGATGATCCTTTCATTCTACATACTGAGCTCATGCCCCAGGTTCAGGCCAGGAAAGGATCCAATCCTGAAGACCTGGAGAGCTGCTGCCCACACCCTAATAGGAGTTGAAGTCCACAGGTTGGGGAAGGCTGGTGCAGACCGTATGGAGCTCGGTGGGCCAGTGCTCTGTCTACCATGAGGCAGCTGCCTGTGTTCCTACAACTCTCAGGCATCCTCCATGGACTGCCTGGAGGGAATGGAAGCACAAAATAGTCCCACACCATCCATGTGGCCTCACTGCTCAGAGATGGAGTATGAGATGTACGTATACAATGCACCCTATAAGAGGAGCCTCAGGGTGCAATACATTTTTCTGGAACACCCTTCTGGTCATAATAAAGACATGGATGACAAACCAGCTGGTCAAGTCAGAGGACCTTCACCATATTGTGACCTCCTAACTCCATGGTTTTGAACCGTAGTGGCCCTTACCTCTAATCTACTATCCCCATCAAAGGCACATTCCTGTCATAAAATAATAAATAAAATAATAAAATACTCCCCAGGACACAGTTAGAAAATTGGGGCATAAAGCAGTACTGTAAACAAGGCAGTTTTATTCTCACAGACACTATCTATAGAGTTCTTGTGGCAAACAACTGTCTCATGTTAGGTTTATTGTTGTCTAACTGGCTTTTTTCTTTCTTGGTCAGCATTTGACTGTCCCTCTGTTCCTTTTGAAAGGTCATCATGTTCATCTGAAAGTTTACTGTCTTGTAAATGAATGGATTTTTAAAATCTCTCTTCCCCATGGAGAGGGTGGCATCTGTGTTGCGTGCCTCTGGTTATATGCTGCCTTCAAAAGGCCTGGAGGAGAGAGCTCGGACTTGCGAATGTATCAACAGGATAGGGTGCGTGTCGCACAACATCACTTCTGTGGACTGTCAGAAACCACTGCAAGAATGGAAAAGGAGATGCCTAAAACCCCAAAGGCCCTTCATTTGCCTCCAAGTTCTGCGTGCTCCCCCCACCGGCAAGATTTGAAAATTGCCCCCTGGATGGGCATGTCTGTTAGGAATCACTCTCTTAGCACTCCCACCCACATTCTCCCATTGTAAGATTTAAATATTTTACTGCAAAGTGAACTTTTTCTTCTACAGGATAAAGGACTTCCTGCATTGTCCCTCCATGCCTGGGTTGGCCCTCTTGGCTTGGGGGGTAGATGAGGAGAGCAGCGGATCACACTCCGGGCCCCCCACCGCCTGCCCCCTCCCGCCGGGGGCCCCTTGCCTCTGCCCAGCTGTGCCTGACAGCCGCAGAGGAGCTCCGTGCTCCCAGGAATACAGTGCCAGGGTTTGTTTAGCAGGGACATGGATGTCACTGACGGCCCACTCTCAGAATTCCCCATTACCTTTGAGCTCAGCTGAAATCTTCACAGCAGGATCAGAAGGGGGACGAATTTATTCTTCCTTGTTGTGACTCAAACTATGCTGACTTAGTTTAGTCCCAAATGGGCAGGCTTGTTTCTGTGGAGATAAAAAAAAGAAGAAGAACTGCTAGCACTGGTTTGTTGATACAGAGCAACACAGCAGCCTGAATTTGTGTACTCATCTTGGAGTGGCGGCCATGGGAAAGACATGCTGAGGGCCAGCAAGGCCAGATTTACAGCTACACGGCCGATCGCTGGGGCCTCTTGAGATTACCTTGCTTGCTTGCCCCGGTTTCTCACTCTGATGAAGAGTGGGAAGGCTGTGGTCCTGGGGCTTGGCCAGGGAGGAAGAAGAGGAGGAAACATGTGCAGCAGATGCACCGCAGTTTCGTGGGCCTGCAAGAGCAGGAGGAGGAACGGGGCCGTACAGCAGCAGCTGGGGATCATTGGCCGTCTGCCGTAAGTGCCGCAATGGCTTGGGTAGGCCCTGCCACCCTCCTTCCTGTAAAGACGGCATGGCTCACCTTGTCTGTTTTCGCAGCAGCCAAGCCTTTCTTCCAGAGCAGGAAGGGAGTGAAGCTGAGGAAGGGAAAGAAGAGAGGAAAGGGAGGAGCATCAGTGAACTTTCTTGTACTTTTCAAAGAAAAAGTAGGGACTCCTTCCAACAGAGTAATTGGATTTCAGCTGGCCAACTGCAGAATATAATGAAACACCTGTATAAGGTATATAAAGCACTGCTAAGCCATCTGTAAGCCACCTGTTTTAGCTGTTTACATTGGACTGGTGGGAGAGCTGGGAATATGGAGTGTGGTCTAGCAATTAGGGGAATGGCTGAAGGCTTTATCTTGGTTCTTCCTTATTCTCTCCCCACTTTAGAGGGCATACCTTAGGCCGTAAATAACGGACTCAGGGAAGTCAGCAATACTGAAGTAGTGGAAAGGGCAACATAGCAATTGTCGTTTTTTTTAAAGGTAGCCAAGAGGTGAGGTGATATTCTTGTACTTCACAGCAGGGCAAAAGAGGCATAGATCATATGACGGTACAGTAATAGCACTTTGTGTAACAGTAATGGCTAACACATTTATCCACCAACTGAGGCAATATTTGCTATTTTGCGAGCTGTGGTTCATTTGCATATGTGAAGGCCGTTTTCCTCATGTGTGGGATATATTCAATCGAATACAAGCCATAATGTATACTGCAAGCCACTGTGACTGCTTTTTCTCTTTATGTGATGTATTTAAAGAGGGGAAAAAACCTCTTATTTTATGGAGCAAGCAATCCCACCCCCCTGCGCTTGTGTCCATCCCAAGCACCATGTTTGAAGCATGAATGAAAACATCAGAAGAAAACCATGTTGTTCAAGAAAGATGAATATGTATCTAGTTCATTTATACAGCACTTTTCACAGATGTGACTGAGAATATGCTATTACTATGATTGAGATGAAAACATAATTTCACATTTGAATTAATCATTTTCTTAGGCATTCTTGATGAAAATTACATTTAATTTTTTATATTAACAATTGCAGTTAATTGAAAGCATGGGCATATGTACACTTACATCTGCAACCAGTTCTTTTGTATAAGAGATAATTGGGATTTGAGGAAAGTCATGGTGGAACGCAGAATATTTCATGCATATATTAGGATAGTACGGATATGAGGGACTTTGTTTAGCCCACACACCCACATCAAAATATAAAAATAACATTTCGTAGGAGAGAGGATTACTTGGTTCCAATTAGAAAGGATTCTAAAAAGAGTTGAACAGCCTTCTCCAAGATGGTAGATATTTTGGACTAGAGATCCCAGCATTTCCTGTGCATGAACATACTGGCTGGAGGCACCAGAAGAAGCTGATCTGGAACAGTCTGTTTTCAGTTGTCTGAAGCTCCTTAGCGCATCATGTAATACTCTTCAAGAATTAATGGAAGTGATGAGATTGACACATAGCGGGCAACTTCCGTTGTATCCTTCCTTAGTGGGGCAGATTCCCATTACCCTCCTGTCCCAAAGGTTATTCTGGAGGGTTGTGGACTCTGCTGGAAGGAGAGGATGGGCAGGTTCTGTTGCAGGAATAGATGGAAACATAGGAGCCTAGCTCTATAAATTGTTCAGTACTTTTGTTTGTTTAGGGTTATTTGTGAAAGAAACTTTACCCAGTGCTCTAAAATAAATGTAGATATGAGTGCATTGCCTTATGACTTATAGCAAGCTGGGCAAACTGTAAGAGCGAGTGGACAGTTGTAGACAGGAAAGTATGAATGACATGTGATAAGAAGTCTCTGTCTAAAACCTTTTCCTCTTTTCCTTTTCTGGAAAATTGTAAAGTGCTGACATAGAATCTGTTCCAGAAAAAAACAGGTTCATACTGCCAGACAGCAGGTTTTGTCTGACAGTACTTCATCTGCAAGGAAGGTTTAGAGTACATTTTTCCTGGCTACCACCATACAAATCTGGTTGTCTTTCTCACTTATGGTAAATGGGCTTCACACTACAGTTTTGCATATCTTGGCACTGGATGGCTGAGTTTAAAGGTTCCCAATAGCTTGAAATCTCTCTCCATCCTTCAGTATTGTATGACCATTGGAAAAGGAACTGAAAGATGGCTTGAAGCAGTCTGAATATGGGCAGAGGGACAGAGCACTGGAACTTGAGCTGCAATGCAGTGAGGGGGCGGGTGAAAGGTCCATGCTGTAGCTTTTTGGGAGAACTGGTACAAGGTTAGTGGATGCTCTGTCTGCCTTAAGAGTCTAACTGCTTCTAATGGACTCTGCTGGCAAACTGTAAATATACTCCCCCTGTGGGAAAATAAGACAGGCTTGGTTCACACACTCGGAATAAGCCAGGTCACCACACATCTCCAGTGGTCGCTCATTACTAAGGATCAGACCCTGCTTACAAAGCACTGCCCTTAGACATCACTGGTCTACAACTTCATCAGCCCTAGTCAGCATAAACAGTGGTGAGGGATATTGGGACCTGGAGACCCACAGCACCTGGAAGGCCACATTTCCCTAACTGTTTGATAAAGGGATAGCCTCAGAAATACTCTGTCACTCCAGAAAGCAAAGTAAACCTTATTTAATAACAATACCAGTATGGTGGCTCTCCCCTATATCTTCAGATACAGAATGACTCTGCTGAGATTCCTAGGATATTGCAAATACTTTATTCCAAGTTTATGAAACTTGTATTGATGCAAATTCTGTGGAATTTCTGTGGAATTTTGGTAGGCTTTTCCTTCCTTCCTCTAACTCACTTCCAACTCATTGGCAAGGAAACATAGGGACTGGCTACCATAAAGTGGATGATCCCAGGTTTGGTCACTGGTATAAACATCAAGTAGTTTATACCAGAAAAGAGAAAGAGCGCTACCTGATATTTTGGAGACTCACAGTATTGGTGTAGATGAAGAAATAGTCTGACTTTGTACAAGACAGCTTCCTATGTTATAATTGCATGTGGAGGAATTACTCTGGAGGCAGACCACCCTTGTCTGGCATTCTGTGTAACCCAAGTTTTCCCCAAGAGGCAGGGCCGGTCCTGCCGTGAGGTTGGGTGAGGCAGTTGCCTTGGGTGTCAGATACGGGGGGCAGAAGCACCACCAGCAGTTTGAGCTATTCCTCCTGAGCCCCATGGTCACTTCCACCTCAGTGACAGAACGTGTGTGCCACAAGGCCTGTCTTGCAACCCCTTAAGTGAATCTACTGCCTTTAGCTGCCCCAGAGGAAATTGCCACTCAGCCAATACTGACCTAAAATTCAACTGCCAGTGCACTTTGCTTCTGGCTGTGTAAGGTAGGGCCACCTGCCGTCTTGCCTGTGGTCCCAGCAGAAAAACATCATAGCTATCTCTGTTAAGAGAACAAATATCAATTCGTTTGTTTTTTGCAGGGGGGCATGATTTTAATCTGGCAAACGGTGCTTGGGATAAGAGCTAAATGATGACTGTCACACTCCTAAGTGGAATCAGGCTGTCTCATGTCTGCTTTTTGCCCAAACTGAAAGAGAGGGGAGCTTCGTCACCTCCTCAGGCAGTTTGATCCCTGCATTCCCTTCCCTAAGGACAGGAGGCATGGTATGAAGCAGCACATTTGGAAAGATGCGTGGCTGGCAAGAGTCAGCCCTGGGTTTCATCATAAACCATAAGCCTCATGAAATTCTATCACCATTATACTGAAAATGCTAGTTTTCAGCTAGACCCACAGAGAGGTTGTTGCGTGTCTGAGAGGCTAGTTAAGATAATTTGGCTTTAGATAATATCCTCCTAAACTTACTTTGCACTTGTAAATGTGTCCTTTTTAATACTGTATTTGTAAACCCTTTCATTACATAAAAAAAGCTAGACCACACTCATCATGGTCTGTCGCAACCCATTTTATTAATGCAGCCCATTTGATTATATGCCGCAGAGTGAGAGTCCAAGCCACAAGCTTGACTCATTCAGCTGCAAGGTTTCTTCTCCCCTCCCTAAAGTCTCAGCACTGACCAAAAAAAAAAAAAAAAAAACCATTGTCAAGGAATGCAGACTTGTCAAAATTAATACTTAACATCACATCTATTTCCCTCATTTACACACAGTCTCTTTTATTCATTTGCCTACTATGTTGAAATAAAGTTATGTGTGTAAGAGTCAAGTGGGTATGACTTTAACCTTTGCTCATGTCAAAAGTGCAACTGGGAGGTTGAGCAGGGCTCTTCTAGGCTGCCCCTCCTCTGCTTCATGCATGCCTTTATATACAAAAAGTTGTTTTAAGTTGCTGCTTCCAATGAAGCTGTGGCTGTCGCTCATTTTGTCTGGCTGGCTGATCCTGAAAGACCTCAGCACGGAGTGGGATAAATTGCTACTGTTTTTTCAAATCAAATATTTTATAAACATCATTGTTACAAGGGAAAAAATAGATTCTAGTTTCCCACTTCCCTGAGTGCTTTCCCTTTAAAAAAGAACTCCAGATGCATGGCAGGGTTGGGATACATAACGGGAGATTTTCCATCCCCAGTGCAGCTATCAGTGGCAGGGAAACTGTCGGCAGGGCAGTCCCACTGAAGGATCGCCTATTTATAGCAAATGCTCCTGTTTCTGGGCCTAAGGAACTCTCTGCCATATGACTCCGCATTCAGCAAGTTCAACTCTTTTTCTGCTGCAAATTTGCTAGGAATCCCTAAAAGCTCCTCCTTAGGTATGCTTAGATATGAAATGAGCACCAATGCTACACACAAAATGAGCTCTTAAACAACGCATTTTTGTATATTGTACACGATATATTATTAATATTTACTTTGTGGTTTTCAAAAGACTATCTAGTCACCATTTTTAAGGACTCGGGTGACACTACTGCAGCTGCAAGCCTCGTAATGACGCAGGCCCGATTCCCTAAACTTCCATTTACTAAAAGATCCAGCTCTTGGGTGCAGCCTTCCCCTAACTCCCAAAGCTTCTCTGGTTGTACTTTTGGCTTCTTGGGCAGTCTATTTGAGCTTTAACTGCCTGCCTAGGGCATCCTCTTCACGCAACACAGCCACTTGTTCCCTATTCCTGATATTTCCCAGCCCTATACAGTTTCCCCATGAAAAAAAAAGAACAGCTTAATATGCAGGGCTCATCTATTCTGTAACAGCACACACTAACCAGCAATCCTCTTCTAACTCACCTGCCAATTGTAATTCCTAAAGGTGCAAGTTTAGACAGGAAAAGGTCCCTCAGCTCCCAGATGGAGGGCTTTTCCCTGTCTAAGCTCACATAGGATTACATTTTCAATGTCCTTTCCTGACCGCTCATTCCCATGTAGCTAGAATCTGCAGCCACTGAGAATCAGTTTGACCTGAACAGGCCCTAGACTAACAATATTCAAAGGAATTGTCTGTCTCGTCCCCTTTAGAATGACAGTAAGCCTTTGACAGTAACAAAAGAAGATCCCAAGTCTACTGAGACGCATTATTGTTGCACAGAGCCCAGACAAAGTTACATAATGGCAGTAGTTCTATGTGCCTTTCTGCACATCTTTCCACATCATTTAAAAACATGCAGAATACTTGCATATTCTGGACCATATTCACATAATTTGAGGGTAAGGGGATTCTTTCCTAGATAATGCACCTGCAGTTATGTTCGATTTACCTGCTATATATTCTACCTTAACATTAAACTGTTGCAACATCCACCACCATCTCTATGATCTCTACAGTTTGGTATTTGTGATTTTCATGGTCTATAAACATTTCAGTGTGCACATTGTTAGAGACAACAACTCTTGTACCCACACATAGGATTGTAGTTTTCACAGTGCCCGTGCATTGCTTACAATTTGAATAGCTCATCCAGTTGTATTGTTGCAAATGTCATCTTGCCCGCTGAAATGGAGGGAACTGCTTCAGGAAAGTTGGTTGTGATTATAAGAAAGGTCAGTACAAACCTTCCCCCTTTTCCCCTGTGCTTAAAGGAAAGATCAGCCTTTTACCCACTGGATGACTCACTGACTGCAGGATCCTTTCCTTTTGGATCACCCTTCAGCTTTATTTTATCTTTCGTAAGTTGATCACTATCCCAGACAATTGATTTAGTTGACTGAGGATGCTTTTAAACTTTTTTCTTTAATGACCCAGTTGAAGAATTGGACACACCCCCCTTTTAGATAAAACATAAGGCTCAGATTTTTGTTTCTGTTTTAACATACTTTTGTACATTCTGCATGGCTGAAAACACTGATAGAGATAGATTCTTCCCTAGGTATGAAAGCTTATTGTTTATATAATGTATATCCTGTAAAGTGGGGGAGGCAAGGAAAGGGGCCTTTTCTGCTATTGCATTGCGCCTTTGGAAGGAGGTGCAATTGGGATCCTCACTATGCAGTTTCCCTTGCCAGGTAAGATTATTTTATTTCACATTTATTTTTAGTATAATTTATGGTTGTATTATATCCTTTTTTACTTTTTGTTTTTACTTGTCATGTGCATTAGTCTCCTGTTCCCATTGTTATTATGATATTTTGATGTTGTTGTTTAGTCGCAAAGTTGTGCCCAATCCGTCACGACTGCACAGACCACATTCCTCAGGCTCTCCTGCCTTCCACCCTCCCTTGGAGTCCACCCAAGCCCACACCCACCACCCCAGCGGCCCCATCTGGCCACCTCAACCTCTGCCGTCCCCTTCTCCTTTTGCGGTCAATCGTTCCCAGCATCAGGATCCTCTCCAGGGAGTCCTTCCTTCTCATTAGGTGGGCAAAGTGTTTGAGCTTCATCTAGCTTCTAAATTTGTTTGATTTTATTCTTTATGTTTTTGACTGTTGCCTTGTGAGCCGCCCAAAGTGCCCTTGGGCTATGAGGCAGCATGCGAGTGCCATTAAATGAATAAATAAATAAATATTTTGGTCCAAAAAGAAAGACCAAGAACTTTACATATTGATATTTTAATGAAAATATAACAGAAAAACACAGACACAATATAAAACACTACAACCGACCAATTAAAACCTCCCTCCAGCAACAGACCAGCATATGTAGCAAGACAGCTTGAGTAGAGGCATCTTGACCTCTTGGTGGAAGGACAACGGAGGAGGACTAGCCTAGCCTCCTTTGGCGAGTCATTCCAGAGCTTGAGTGTGGCTACTGAGACCTTCCTTTGATGGCAGTGGTACTAAAGGAAGGGCCTCGCCTGAAGTTCTTAGCATTAGTCTTCAGGTTGCTGTTTCCATAGACTCGTATGTTTGCTTTGTTTTGTTTCTTTTTGTCTTAATGTGCGTAATTCTCGAGTGCTCTTAACGGTCGGTCGGTCGTTTTTCTAGGAAAATAGCCAATCAATGCAGCGTGTCACTGCATCAAATACGTTACCATACAATAACAGGGGAGCCTATTAGCAGGTTGTGCATTGCTGTCAACATTTCTCTTTACATAGAAGAATAGTGGAGGAAGCAGCTGCCAAATTCTACAGAAAACATGGAACCTAGTAGTCAGTGTTGTGGATTTAAGGGAGGTCTCCTTTGAAAACTGATCTCAGTCTCTCAAAGGCCAGAGAAGTTTGTTTGTTTCAGTTTTTACACTGCCCAATAGCTGAAGCTCTCTGTGTAGTTAATAAAAGTTAAACCTGCTGGGCATTGCTATAGCGGTGCCAAGAATGGATGAAGTAAACCTAGCATTCTCTTCAATTCGTTGCAGCAATGTAGGTCATAAGGAGCAGATGACTGGATGAACATACCAACTAGCTGACTCATAGAGGCCTGGGACATTGTTAGTTATCCAGATTTTGGCCACTATGTAGGCTATTGAATTTGAATATATACACACACACACACACACACACACAGTGAATTTCACCAAAAGAACACAAAATCTAATCTAAAAATGGTATAACAGCATAAATCCAGATATACTGACGTATACTAAAGATTCAACAAAGGCCAACCAAATGTCCACATACATATACATATGGGAGTGTCTTTGTATGTCATCCTCTCAAATATTGAAAGTGTCCTTAGGTGTTCAGTTCATTGCATTATAGAATGCGAGCTTTTATCTTTTCAATGTTGTAGTAGAAATCTACAACATTGAAGAGTTTGGAAAATCTATTTGTGCAGGCCATGAATTGACTTCCAAGGCAAAGACAGATAACTTAAAAGAATATGAACATAAGAGGAACGGTCCAATGCAAAGTTTATTCACATGGAATATCTTAATCCTGTTGGAGAATTAAGGCCATTGTTCCTAATATGTCAGTACAGACAGCAAATAAAAGGTTCACCCTCCAGTCAGGGAACAAAATTTTATGCTTCTTTGGTCAGGTATGTAAAGAGAAACATGTGCTTAAGTGTTTTAAAATGCATTTAAACATTGATGCATCAGCACATTGCCCTCTCAGAGACTTCCTGGAACCACATTAACTTAAGTACATCTCTTTCATCAACTTCAGACTATGGGTAGGCACTTAAAAGTAACAGTTATTTGCCCAAGTATGATTTACTTTTTGAAACAATACAATTCACAGCCATCTTTTCTCCATATTCCAATTTTAAGAACATTTCATGGGGCTATTAAACCATCAAGATGATCAGTATTTATGGAAGCAAATCTTTCCTTTAAATTTCATTTGTGACAGGTAAATAACCCTCCAGCTACAGAAATGGTTCGGTGGCAATACAAATGTCTAAATGTCAGTAGAAGTGAGTTGCATTTTACTCCAAAGAGTCCAAAGGAAATCTGTTTTGCTGCATTTTGGCAATATTTGTAGATATGGCAATCATTGTCTATTACGAGATGACTTTAATTGGAAGCGGAATTTGACCCCCTCCTGCCCATGTATAATACGGCCGTGTGGGTTGAGGAACTACAGGAGTAATGGGCAACTCAGCAAGTGGTCAGATTAACTACTGAGCTGGACCTCAGGCCCAAAGCCCAGCCCTCACCCCAGCCCCAACCACCGCCCTTTTCCAAAACATTTTATAGTAGAGAGTTGCTGGCTGGGAAAGTACATGGTTACAGATTTTCATATTATTGCTTTTAGATCAAGCATATCTTATCCCTGTCCTCAACATATTGGTGCTTATTCACCATTAGTTGTGTTCAGCATCAGGGCAGGAGAAGCAAGCCATATTTAAATCCTATACTCCTCAGGGTGCTTATAATATAAGTGAGTTTAAATGCAAAATTGCTGATACTTAGAGTTTGTTTGTTTGCTTGTTTTTATAAATGGGTCTGTTAGCAGTGTTGCTTTCTTTTCTGACATGATCAGGATTGTGGAAGCAGTTGTGAAGCGTGGAACAGCACGGGGGGCAGAAGAGAAATGCTAGTTGGGCTCTTCAGAGATGAAGTAATACATGTGCCCATTTAAGTCCAGGCTTAAAATTTTCTAGTTGCACTTCTGTCCTCCTGAAAATCAGTCAGGTAGTGTGGGGGTGAGGGTGGTTGTTGTTCTTGGTGCACACGCATGGGTCATGCTGATCTGGTCTCTGAGACACCAAAGGAAGGGGAAGCAGCAGAGGGAGCTTGGGAACACGGGGCTCAAGACTTTGAGATGATAGAAATACCACTTATCCAAGGTTACCCTCCCAAGCACTCAGGCGGGCTCTAAGAATAACCAAGATGCACAGACGCACAGGTGTCCTCTGAAGCTCTCAGATTCCAAGGAGCCTGATAGGACTCTTGACTTCATGAAGTGGTGCTAGGAGGAGAGGGAACACCAGCTAGAGGACTGGCGTAAAGAAAGGGGGCGGGCCTGCTTTGGGCTCTTCAGAAGGGATTGAGTCCAGATGTACTCAGACAGAGGGTTCCCGAAAGTAGTTGTTTAGATGGGGCTCAACAAACTGCTTATGCATGTACAGAGATACATTCTGTGAGGGTTGCATTTGCCAAGTATCCTTTGATGAATAAAGAGCTTTTTGTAAAGCATCATGTGGCTTTGAATGTGTGAAACTTGGCACATGACAGGTAGCAACAGAAAATCCAGGTAGTCATGCAAGATGCACAAGCCTATCTCGGGAGCAGGGATGCAAAGAAAGGAGACACCTCTTTGAAGAATGATCTTCGCCCAGGAAGGTGTTCCACCTGATGCTGCTCCAGTCATGCTAGGAAGGAGATGCCAGCAGAGGACTTGGACCCCCATTCGAAGGCCCCTCACTATTCAGCTGTTCAGAGGTGAGATTTGTAAGCAAGGAGATCTCTGGTGCAATTTTCGCCATAAAGTCCTAAATATAGGAATGTTATTTCTGTAGCGTTATTAATTGGTGTTTAGATTGCATGAGTGGTGGCAAGAAATAAGCCACACATAATCCCTGAAGCATGCATGTGTGTTTGCGTGTGTTTTAATGAAGACTGTTGCCAGAATTTAATTAAAAAGAACTACTACAACACTTTATAGGCCAATGATTGTGGAGAATATTTATGAAAACATGAAAGAAAGAAAAAGGAATGCGCCACCTACATGAAGGGGAAGCCCAGCCCCAGGGAAACAGAGCAGCCAGGGGGAGATGACCTTGCTGAAGCGTTATCAGGTTGGCTCCAGGCCCAGTATGTTACTCCAACTGTAATAAGGGGGTGAGGAGGTGAGGAGCTGAAGCACCCCAATTTCAAGTTCCCAAACCAGCGCTGGTTGTTCCGTGCAGCAGTGGGCTCCTTGGTTAATGCCAAGCAATTCATTGAGGCAGTAGGACTATCGGGGCGAGGCAGGGAGGGGATGCAGGTGGTCGCTGGAACTGATGACTGAATGGTGCGGCAGCACAGTGTTGGTCCTGGTGGAGCTGGATGGGAAGTGTATCATGGTCTTTGCCAGAGGCAGCACAATAACTGGGGCCGGCATTGTCCTCAACCCTTCAGTCTGAGGGGAAGAGGAGAAGGCACAAAGGTGATCCCTGTGGCTGATGTCCTCATGGAGAGAGCAGTCCCACTGAGAGAAACCGCAAGGAGCTGTTGAGTTTCTCAGACAACTATCAGGTTACCCAGACTGGCTGCATTAGGTGGGCACCATTCCAGGGATGACCTCTGGCAGTTCACCTCTTTTGACACTGGAAAAGCTTCCTATGACCAAGTCACCCAGACGGGAGGTTATGGTTTATTCCTCGGGGCAAACAGGGAATGGCAGAAGGCAGCCATGCTGCAAGGTCTCAACACCGACACTTGCCAAAGGACATCCAGATTTGTCAGTTGCAACTGAAGCAAAACATGAATGCTTCCTGGGTAGCAAGAAAGTGAACATTTAAAATTAATTAAATTAAATTTTAATATGTTGTGACTTGCTTCTGTCACTTATGCCGGAAGGTATGAATATCTGGTGAACCAACAGATCTTTGGAGCAGCTCTGGGATTTAAGGGAACACACATGGGTCCTGCAATTCTCCAACCCATTAACCAAATGATTTAAAAAGCTGATCTCCTGTTACACAAACTCAGACAGTTTCTTTAGAAACGTGACATTTTTCATTTCAAATCCAGTCCAGACAGTTTGAGTTTAAAACTAAATTGCTGCAAAGCACACAGAAAGCTGTGAATGTGTAAGCTTCATGCAAAGTGCAAAACCAAGTGAGTGAAACTATTTTTCTTCCTCTTTCATTGGTGCCACCATTTCAAGTTTGTGAGAGTAAAACTGGTGTTTAGTTTGGCTCAGGCAAAGTGAAATGAAATAAGCTGGCCTACCAAACAATCCCAGCTTTGTATGCACAGTAATGATTAGACTTTGTGGAAACGAGGAGAAATATGGCACTTACTCAAGGTTCTCAGGGCAATTGGAAATTAGGATGCACTGGAAAGAGAATGTTGTTCTCAAGCTGGAGCAATTAACAATTGTGGCAATAAAACATCCCAAAGTATCCCATAAGAGCCAAATTAAGTACTAATTTGCAAAAGGTAGGAAAATATTTTTCTAGTTTAAGACTTCATAATTTGTGTGTAAAATACCTATAATGGAAAAATATAGCTGAGATTATAGAATATTCATTGCTTAGAGCAATTGATTTCTATTGGATTTCTGTGATATTAAATCAGTATTTTCTTCTGTACAGAAATGTTATAGACTTGTCACTTACAAAACATCTGGCACCCTGATCATGTAGAACCTACAGTGTAGAAACACACAATTACAGAAGTACAAGACCAGAAAGGGGAGCTGTAAGGGAGAGATTGATCTTCTGAGTCCTCAGCTGAGTAGAGGCACAATTTTGCTTAGCTCCCTCTGACCGGCAGCATCTGCCACGAATAGTCTCTTTTGCATGTCTCTTAAAAGTGCAGGACTCTACTCAACTTTGCAACATGTGTAAAGAAAATCATATGTTATCACTATTAGGTACAATCCTTTTATACAAGTTGACGAGATGCATTTATTTAGAATATTTATGTCTTGCCTTTCTTTCACTAGCTTCCAAGTTGCATTTAGTTACCAAAATGCATCTCACATGTGTCAATCAGCCAAGCAGGACTCTGGGTTATGCTGCTGAGACAGGCTGCTCAGCAGATTTCTTTTAAAGCCTTGATTTCTTGCTGGAAATGGGGAACAGAAAAAATCAGACTGTAATGAAAGCACTGCACCACAGAATTGGGTATTGCTTGCCCCAGATGACTAAGTGCAGAATTGGTGTCATATCCTAGAAACTTACTTTATTTTGTTTGTCTTTAGATGTCTGTGGTTTATGATGGAGTTTTTACCAAAGTGTTGCTTCCCCTGAATAGAAAAGAAGTCTATGTATATGTTGGGAGAAGGCAGCTGTAGGAGACTCTGCCTATTTTCACCCATCCTGTCCCATGGGTCACCACCACCTATGGGTGCCCATTTTTTAAAATCTAAACGGCACCTGAACAATTACAGCACCTACAGCGTCAAAATTAACTCATTTGCAAGCTAATTTTGACCAGTCATAACTGCTATACCTCCCTCTTTTCACTCTCCTTCCAAAAAGTCATTTAAAAAACCTAAATTCAGGGTTGCGGCAGGATAACAATATGGTGGCTGCATGTTACCCACTTCTGGTCTCTCTCTCTCTCTCTTAACAGAGTAACTATGGATTCTCCTCAGAGACTGTCATGACACAATCTTGCTATTAAAATTTCACTGCTGCTGCATCACCATTTGTTAATTATCGCCCTGCAACTGGAATCCTCTTTTTAAACTGGTGACCGAATCTGGGGCCTTCTGCGTATGAGACAAAGCAAGGGTGCTGCCACTGAGCTCCGGCCCTTCCCCGGAAAGAGCCTTTTCCTGTCACTTCCCCAAACAGATGATGAGAAAAGGATATTTAGGCACAGCTCCCAATTTTATTCTATTTTGTAATCCCCCCCCCCCCCCCGCTGTAATCCACCCAGTCAGCCTTATGGTTGATGGGCCAGGTTAGAAAACAAATAAATAAATAAATGCTATCCATATGTAAGTGGCTTATAATACTTACAAACAAAGTAATCCCATAAAAGAAATAAAACAACAGCACATAAACAACAGATTATCCGAGTAAGAAATTATGATATGCCTTCCGCCCATCCTTCAAAGCAAACTTCCTAGGTGAATTTTCTTAGGATTATTATACTGTGAGGTGCATGGATTTGTGGAAATAGGGCCTAGCCATTGTTTGTGCTGGATAAAAGTGAGTCTGCATTAAGACTGCAATCCTGGGTATATTTAGTCAACAAACAAATACTCTGTGACTCCCAGCATTCCTCAGGCAGCCACACCATAAAATTGACAAACTTGTTTTTTAAACCTCATTTCTACAACCTGTAAAATTCTGTAAGCCTGCAAAATCTGGAGAAGTGACTTTGATTCTGCTAGTAATGGAGATGGACACCCTTTCTTCAGCTTTTGAGATGTGACCAGGGCTTGCCCACATATTTTCACGCCTCTGCAGTCATGAAAATTCCCACACCATCTTACATCATTTTCTTCTGCAATACTATTGTGAAATCATGCAATACATACAGTCCTGGGATTTGCTGGGTCCACAGTAGTGAAATTTGCCCAGTGTAGAAATGGTTTCATTTCTACAGCATGCTCACTTGGCAGTCCCTCATGTTATACTGGGTGATTGTTGACATGTTCACTGGATTCGAGACAACAAGATGACCACCGCTTAGGGTTTGACTATGGGTGAGTGTGGGTCGCCATTGAACTGTTTTTGAACCATGAATTGTTATGTCTGAACCCAGCTGAAATAGCTAACCACGATGAGCAACCCACAGTTCACAACCTAACAACAAACCGTGGATTCTCTTGTGGGTTGTTAATGCAGCTGGGTTCACGATAACACATGATTGAACGACAGTTCAATGACGACCTACACTCAAGGGCTGACTGCATGAACCCACAGTTACTGCGTCTATGTGATGGTTTAAACACGTCAATCTTGCTGGCTTAATGACACAAGCGATGATGCTATGTCAGTATAGTCTTTGCACATCCTTTTGAATGCTCTTTTCTTGGGACGATTGCTTTGTAAGAGCATAAGTGCCACTATCCTTTTTCAGAACATCAATATAGTGTTTTGGGCAGCTCTGCAAACCAGTTGTATGCCTGTTTTCCTTGCAATGAAGTCCTGCTTTGTGTTGCAGCTCTAATTTTATTTTTGAAAGCTACATTAATGTCTGTAAGCTTCCTATTTTAAAAAAGACAATGCCTAAGTTATCTTCTGGTGTACTGCTATACACTTGGTAAGTTTGCATGGCCAAGAAGAGGTAATTTGTGGGAGAAGAGCCCAAACCAAATACTAAACCTTCCAGATCCAAGCACTTGAAAACTTGAAATTAGAAACCCAGCTGTCCCAGACTGCTTTGATTTAGCCTTTGTGCAGAGTTTGTTTGTAGTTTAAAATTTCCAGCCAAACCAAGATCAGGGTTTTGGGTTTGCAGTCTTGTCCTGACATCTTACAATGCATCTCAGTATGTGGGTCTAGCCAAACTATTGTGAACAAGAACTGTTTCATTATAATTTCCACAGTTTTTTGGACTTGGCATCTCATCCTCGTTCTTCCATATCCTCACTGGCCATTATTGAGCAACTCATGTTTCCTTCACCTCAGTTCCTATTCCATAAAATATGAATCTTCTGAATTCTAAAATTGCTTTCATCATCATGCCGCAGACATGACACTTTCTTGAATTTTTTAAATGCGAGGCATTTAAGAACATGTCTCATTCTTAAATCTGGGGGAGACTGAATATTTGTCTGCTCCAACCTCATTATTGAATCATGCTTTCAAGTATCTCTATCCCTCTCCTGAATTTCTTGATATAGAAATATACCAGCTGCTTGACCCAGTCAAGCATTGGTGGGCATGAATGCTGGGGAGTAGCCATTTTCTGGGAAAATGAATGGATGACTGAGTTTGAAGAAACAGCTTATGCTGAGAAATTATTCTTTTTTCCCCACTTGGCTTCAAAGAAATGAAGTCTCTTATAAGTTTGACCAAAACCACCAAAAGCCTGTATGAAGAGTTATCATTGACTTTCCATTGGAGAGTGAGATTGACCAACTTGAGGGAGAAGAAGATAAATTTTCATAAGATGGTTGCCCTCTTTCTGGGGTGGCTTGGATGAACTGCAGATAATCTTATATATCTAATTTAACCAAACTAGAACACATTTTTGGAGGTTTTCCCATCTCTGAAACATTCAGTATCGTATTCTTATAGAAATATAGTTTTTTGGATGGTAATTCATTTTTTCCTTACTTGTTTTTTTTGACGGATGAGTGAACTATAGCAGAAGCCTAATATATTTGGATCAGGGTTACAGAAATCCAGAACCATTGGCAAGTATGGCCCTTGAGTTTATACAAACTTGTATCTGATTTATGATGGTGGAGAGACATAGAAGACACACCATATGGTTTGATACCTTAAACAGTTCTGGAAGATATCCAGATTATAAGAAATATATACTCTTTATTCTCTGCAGAGAGTAGAAAGAATATTGCTCTTTTCAGCTTTCTTCTGACAGTATTCATAACACAACTGGGGCTGCTTTAAACCCAGAATTTAGGATATAAGAACTATGCTGAGCATATCTAAAATTGATATGCTGGGATCTTCCTGACATAGAATCCAGTGGTGTATGCTGTCTAAAAAGACAAAATCTTAAATTGAAAATAATGCTAGGATTATTATTTCTTGTGCAAAAATGGAATTTGGGGCTTGTACACACATTTACGAATCACTGTTACCCTTTTTAGGGATTATATGGCATTACAGAGTGTTCTGTGATACCCTTTTCCTTGGATTATTCTGTTAGACTGTGAACTCTGCTGACTAGAGGTAACAGCCTTATTAGTGTTCACTTAGACAGAGCAAATGAGCATGAGCTGTTTCAGTTTTTTACAGGAAGCCATGACTGTCTGAACTCACTTCAGTCTATGATTTCATCCCTTCAACATGTACACAAATCAAAATGAAATGACCAGAGTGGCTAGTCTACTACCTTAGGATAATTGTTCCGACTCTTACCAGGAAGAAAGTCCTCCTGAATCCAGTGAGGTTTACTTCCACGTAGACTTGCTTAGGATTGGCTGCAAGAATGCAAACAAACCTTCAATCCACTGCAATCAAAGCACTCTGGTATTTCCTCTGGTATTTGATATTGAATATTGAAATTAATATTGAAATTAAATCTACTGCAAAGGTCTCAGATTGCAAGTGGCCATCATCATCATCACCACCACCACCACTCCCCAGCTAGAGAATATTGGAAAATTGCTAGCTGAATATGCAGTAAGGGCTAAACTAACTAGTTATAGAAATAATGTAATGATAACTAGAAAGCTTATTATACAGAATTAACTTAATAATGTAAACAGAGCTTGTAAAAATATCATTTGTTGTTGTTGTTGCTAGTTGTGAAGTCATGTCCGACCCATCATGACCCCATGGACAACATTCCCCCAGGCCTTCCTTTCCTCCACCATCCCCCAGAGTCCACTCAAGCTCACAACTGCTTCAGTGACTCCATCTAGCCACCCCATTCTCTGCCATCCCCTTCTTCTTTTGCCATCTATTGTTCCCAGTATTAGGCTCTTCTCCAGGGAGTCCTTCCTTCTCATTACGTGGCCAAAGTATTTGAGTTTCATCTTCACTATCTGGCCTTCTAAAGGGCAGTCAGGGTTGATCTCCTCTAGCACTGACTGGTTTGATCACCTTGCGGTCCAAGGGACTCGCAGGAGTCTCCTCCCGCACCACAATTTAAAGGACTCAATCCTTCGGCGCTCAGTCTTCCTTATGGTCCAGCTTTCACAGCCATACATTGCAACTGGGAAAACCATAGCCTTGACTATACACACTTTTGTTGGCAGGTGAAGTCTCTGCTTTTTAGTATGCTGCCTAGATTTGCCATAGCTTTCCTCCCCAGGAGCAAGCGTCTTTTAATTCTTGGCTGCAGTCCCCGTCTGCGGTGATCTTGGAGCCCAGGAAAATAAAATCTGTCACTACCTCCATTTCTTCCCCATCTATTTGCCAGGAAGTGATAGGACTGGATGTCATGATCTTAGTTTTCTTAATGTTGAGTTTCAAGCCAACTTTTTTGCTCACCTCCTTCACCCGCATCAAGAGGCTCTTTAGTTCCTCTTCACTTTCTGCCATGAGAGTGGTATCATCTGCATATCTGAGGTTGTTGATATTTCTCCCAGTAATCTTAATTCCAGCTGGTGATTCTAGGCCCGCCTTTCTCATGATGTGCTCTGCATATAAGCTAAATAGGCAGGGCGACAGTATACAGCCTTGCCAAACTCCTTTCCCAGTTTTGAACCAATCAGTGGTTCCGTGTCCAGTTCTCACTGTTGCTTCTTGATCCGCATATAGGTTTCTCAAGAGACAAATAAGATGGTCTGGTACTCCCATCTCTTTAAGAACTTGCCACAATTTGTTGTGATTATTAGTGGGTTAACACAAAATAACACAAATGTTTTGCTGTTATTTAAATTAATTTAAAAAGAATGGAAAATAAGTTAATGTTAAGATTTATAAATTAGAACAATTGTTCTATGAGTGTCAGTTAAGTGCTAATTAATTTATCTAAGTGTAGAAGAGATAACAATTACTTTTTGTGAAATCTTTTGAACTTGATATTTTATATAATATTTGTGCAAGATCTCTTGGTATCCTTTTTCTTTTTTATATTCCACTTTTAAATGAAAATAATTTTAAAAAATCATTCATCAACCATTATAATCTATTTCTTGAATGAAAAGAAAAGAAATGACCTGCAACAAAAGTCTGATTTATGAACAAATCACAGTGTCTAATAAGTTAGAGCAAGCAGAAATAAATGGTGCATTCTAATGACACTAATAATTCTAATATCTAATAATTATTCTAATATCCCTCTATAAGTATCTCAAAGGCTGTCACAAAGAGGAAGGCCATGGTCTCTTCTTGCTGATATCAGAGTGCAGGACATGGAATAATCAGTTCAAGTTGTGACAACCCAGATTCAGGCTGGACATCAGGAAAAGCTTCCTCACGGTCAGAGCAATACGACAGTGGAACCAGCTGCCTAGAGAGGTGGTGGGTGCTCCCACACTGGAGAAACTGGGCAGCCATCTGAGTGGGATGGTGTAAAGTGGTGCCCTGCAGCAGCAGGGGGTTGGACCTGTTGGCCTTCATGGCCCCTCCCAACTCTACTGTTCTGTGACTCTGTGAAAACCTATCTGGTAGCAAATATTCCTTCAACAGGGTGGCTAATATTTTTCAGGCCAGAGATACGGACTTATCTTGCCTGCCTGAGAAACAGTCCTGTTGGAGATAGTGCAGGCCTAGCTCTATTTTTCTTTAAATTGTGTAATGCCAGCTGTTTAGGGCAGGAGCCAGCCTATTTTACTTACGTTACTCTATTGAATAGTGTTTACTGTAGAGTGACGATGATGATTACATTGCATTTATATCCTACCTTTTTTCTTCTTGCATGGAAACAAAGGAGGCTTACAATGTTCTTATCTCCATTTATCCTTACGACAACCAGCCTGTTAGGTAGTTAGGCTGAGAGGCAGTGACTGGCCCAGAGTTACCCGTGGACCTCATGGCTGAGTGGAGACTGGAACCCAGATCTCTGGAGCCCCAGTGCGGCACTCTTAACCGCTGCACCACACTGGCTTTCCGTGAAGACCCTAACATTTAGGGCCTAAATGAACAATAGTATATAGCTAGTCCTCTTCAGGCCCACAATAGTGATAGGCTTTAACCTGGTTGGTGGCAAGGTAGCTCTCATACCAATTGCTTGCATCTCTCTCTCTCTCTCTCTCTCTCTCTCTCACACACACACACACACACACACACACACACACACACACACACCGACCGACCATTGGACAGGCACTCCTAAGACATTTGGAAGAATGACTGGCCAGAAAAGTCTGCTGACCAAAGGCCAGCAGCAGAGGGAGAGTGGCGCTATCCTATTGAAGAGCGGATCTGAGAATCCTCACACTGTTTGGTGGTGCTGGATTGGCCCCCCCATTTCGCCCGATGCCTTATGTAGCTCCAGCTTTGGTTACAAGCTGTGATTGTGCAGTAGAAAGGACACGATGCCTGATTTTTGAGACTTTTGGTTTATGTCCAGAAGTACCACTCAAGTACTCCTCCAAATTTACCTGAATTTATAATTGACTACAAAAATGTAATTGCTAGAAAAATGCAAGAGAAAAATACTTGCTCTTCCACCACTGCTACTGCACACGCATGCGCACACACACCACCATTGCCACCAAAATTATTACAGGCAGCAAAATTATAGAATTAAAAAATAGCTTAACTCTCCCTTCCATGTCTTACACTCAAATAGTTTGCCTTTTCAACAGTATCATTTTTTAATCCCCTCCCTCATTTTATTTCCCCCTTTTTACAGGAAATGCCTTGAGGAATCAAAGATTTTGTTAGCTTCCCTAGCTTGTATAAAATGATTGTGTTAGGAGGATGTGAACTTTACATTTAGACTTCAACTGCCTAATGAGCAAATAATTTGCATCAGTCATAGCATCTCTGCCCCTTGTTCCTGTGCCAGAAAGCCACGGTGATGAGATGAAGGAATTCTGTTGGGTTCTGTTACTATGAACAATATTTCCCCTGGCAATGAGGGCTACAGCATGTATTCGAAGCTGGGATGCTGCATAGCGGTGGTTGCTTGATGTCACTGGAAAAGGGAGTGCTGCATAATTATTTTTCATAATAAGCATCCACTCCATAAAGTTGCAAATTGCTCCAAGTTAAATAAAGTCAAGTTCTCTTAAGTTTGCCATACCTTGATCTATCGAGACATTATTTCTGCTGTATTCAGAAGTATGTTAAAACCTTAATTATTTTTAATGTATGACTCGCCCTGAGGTTGTGCAACCAATTAATTCGCTGGTGATATTATTGGACATAATCCCAGAGGGTCATGAACAACTGGGACCCTAATTAAAATAACTGGAGTTATTATGAGATAGGATTGGCTTATTGTTTTTAGATCAGGTCTGTTAATGAATGAAAATGTGCTTAGTTGATTAATAAACCTCTTTAATTAGTTATTGAATACTTGGGTAGATTTGCATATTGCAAAAATATCAGTAAAGATGCCATTTTAAGATCTTAAAGGGAGTGTCACAATCCCCACAGAAGCTTGTTTTGGGGCAAGAAGTCACTATGACAACTCAACGGCTTTTTCATTTTCTTAAACAGGTGTGCATCTAGGCCTGCCCAAAAGGTCTCCTGGTACGCGGTAGCTGTGGAAGTGCAGTGAGGAACTTCCACTGGCATGAACCGAGGGAGGCCACATATAGGTGGCTTTGTGCATACGTGACTCCTATCAGCTAGTAAGCTGTCAACTGAAAAGATCTGTGCAGCTTTCCAAGACTGTAAAAATGATGTAAAAAGGGTGGCAAACAAGAGACTGTTGCTCCAAAGTGCCATTTAGACATTAGAAGAAGAGTAGTGAAGGAAGCTGACAGGAAGAAAATTTGAACGTGCTGCTAGAAAAATGCTTTGTGAATACTCTGGGACCAACAGAAGGACAAACAAGCAGGTCCTAGATCAAATCAGGCCAGAGCTTTCCCTAAAAGCAAAAATGACACGAGTGAGGCTGTCATTCTTCAGACACTTCACGAGAAGGCAAGACTTCCCTGGAGAAGAAATTATATTAGGGAAAGTCAAAGGCAGAAGATGAAAGAGAAGTCCAAGTACAAGATGGATTCAATCCATCAAGGGAACTACAGCCTCCAACTTGGAAGAACTGAACGGGGCTGCCCTGGGCAGGACATTTTGGAGGGCCCTCATTCATAGGTTCGCCATAAGTCCAAGACAGCTTGATGGCACATAACGCCACCACCAGTCACTAGTGGTAGCACAGGCAAGATTGCGAAGAGCAGCAGTGGTATTCACCACTCTTGGCAAGTGGCTTTGTGGCTCATCTCTGCAACCCATGATAATTTGCTCTCCCAGTTCAGAGGACTACCCATCGGGAGCAGTACAAACCATGGTATTTCAGGGTAACTTGTTCATGAAAAATAAGACCCTGTGGAAAGTGGTTCAGGTTCACACAACAGGACAACCCATCCTAGCTAGCTGCCCCTGATGGGTTATCATGTTATGTGAACTGGGATGATGGTCTCTCCCTCGGCCGTGGTGGATTGTCATGTCCTCTGAACCTAGACTGTTTCCTGCAAGTTTGCTCGTTTTTTCCCAGTAAACCACCCTGATAACACACAATGTGCCCAAGGGGTGATTTGATCCTCTGGGGATTTCAGCCTAGTTCTCCCAGTGTAATGCCAACACTGTAGGCATTGTACCACACTGGCTCTGAAGATCCTCTAACTTGGATAGTGTTCCCCTAAATACAGTATTTAAACAGTCAGTAGAGTCAACAGAAAGCCAAATAGTATCAGATCTTTGAAGAAACTTCTATACCAGAGTGAAAATGGCTCTGTATGATGAAGTAGTTGTTTCCTTTATATTGATTATAACATGTATAGTCTGTGCGGGCAGCGCAATACTTGTGGCACTTTTAACCACTTCTTTTAAAGTGGTTTTATTCCATAAGTGATGTGATATCTGGTTGAAATTTTGCAAACACATCCAGCTTTTGAAATAAAAAGTTTTTGGCTTTCGAGTAACATTGGCTTATAATGTAGGGAATCGTCATTAAACTAAATTGTTATTTTTGAAGAAAAGCCCAACCACATCTATTTCAAGGGCTCTCTATGGTGCCCTCCTGGATGGGAGAAAACACAGGCTAAGGAATAGCAGTTAGATAATATGAAAAAGGCAGGCAAATCCATGCCTTTGAATTCTGGCCATACTTTGAACTCAACTCTGATTAAACAAAGCAAAACATGGAGACTCAGTTTCATGCAATATGAATTATCCATTCTAATGCATAATACACACAGCAGGGAATAGCATTTCTGCATTTTTATTGGTCTTATAGCTACACTGAACAGCAGCCCAAGAGCATACATTTTTGCAGGTGGAACTGTTTCCTGGCACTAAGATAAATGCACTTGACACCAACATTCATGCTTTTCTGCCTTGGACTATAGTGTGTTTGGCAAGGAGATGGAAAAGAAGGCCGATGGAAAAGAAGTGGCAGTCTTGTTACATTCCTATTACTGAAGTTGTATATGCTGCCCTTGGACAGAAACACTTCCAGGGCAGCTTGCAAATAAAACTATAAATGTCTCTAGTGTGGGAGAGCCCACCACCTCTTCAGGCAGCTGGTTCCACTGTCATATTGCTCTGCCAGTGAGGAAGTTTTTCCTGATATCCATCCTGAATCTGGGTTGTTGCAACTTGACTTAATTAGTCTGTGTCCTACACTCTGATATCAGCAATAAGAGATCTTGACCACCTTCTTTGTTACAGCCTTTGAGGTACTTATAGAGTGCTATCATGTCCCCCTTAGTCTTCTCTTCTTAAGGCTGAACATGCCCATTTCTTTCAGTCTCTCCTCATAGGGCAGTGATTCCAAACCCTGGTTCATTTTTGTTGCCCTCCTCTGGACCCTTTCTAATTTTCCTGCATCTTTCTTAAATCTTGGTGCCCAGAACTGGACACAGTATTCCAGATGAGGTCTGACCAGTGAGGAGTATAGAGGAACTACTACTTCTCATAATTTGGAAGTAATACTTCTGTTAATGCATTCTGAAATAGCATTTGCCCTTTTGGCGGCTACATCACACTGTTGGCTCATGTTTAGCCTATTGTCCATAATTACTTGGAGATCTTTTTCTGTTCTGTTGAGCCACATATTTCCCATCTTGTATCAATGCATTTGGTTCCTTTTTCATAGGCAGAGGACTTGGCACTTGTCCTTATTGAATCTGTGTAACACTATATCAGGTTGGTTTAGTGTTCTTGATTTTAGAATATTGTGTTGTTTTAATTTTTGTAAGCTGCACAGAAAACCCAGGTATGGGCTAGTGTAGCAGCATGCAAACTGAATTAATTAATTAATATTCTAATCTACAGTAGCAGAATTTTAGTGATCTGAGAGGAAGGAATGCACATGGTAACTCCTGCTTCCTTATTGAAGTTCAGTTGTGATTCTCAGGATCATTTCTTCAAAGTGTTACAACATGGGCAAAATGGCTGAGACAGCATGAGGCAAACCAGGCAATGCAAAAAAATTTAATCAGTTTGAGAGTTCAAATTAAAAGAAGAGATACAGTTTAATCAGTATAAGAGAGTAAAAAAAAAAAAGTAGTTGCTTTAAAACCCTCGTTCACTCATCCTTACTGGTGTGTTGTTAACTGCTATCAAGTCATTCCTGACTTACGGTGACCCTATGCATGAAAGCCCTCCAAAAAGTCCCATCTTTGAAGCCCTGCTCCGTTCCTGTACACTCAAGGCTGAGGCTTCCTTTATGGAATTGATCCATCTCACAGTGGGTCTTCCTCTTTTGCCCTCCACTTTTCTGAGCATGATTGTCTTCTCTAGGGAGTCTTAGAGCACATGATGTGTCCAAAGTATGATAGCTTCAGTTCTGTCACGTTTGCTTCCAAGGGAAGCCCGAGAATGAATTGATCTAGGCCCACTCATTTGCCTTTCTGAGGGTCCGGAGTGCTTGCAAACTTCTCCACCATGTTTCAAATGCACCAGTTTTCTTCTGGCCAGCTTTTTCACTGTCCAGCTTTCCCACCCATACACAGTGATCAGGAACGCAGTGATGTGGATGATCTGGCTCTGGTCTTTAGTGAAACATCCTTACACTTCATAATCTATATCAGCTGAACCATATCTCAGGCAGGTTTATTAAATTACAAAGGTTCTCCTTTAATGGCCATAGCATAGGTCATCCCTGGCAGGTTGTGGCAAGCAAGGGGAAAAATGTGTGGAAAGCTTTCTCTTTTAACATCTAGGAGGGATGGGTGGAGATGAAGGATAAAGCTATTATCCAATCAAAAAGAAAAAGATGTGTGGGAGAGCTTGTAGACACCATGAAGCCAAGACAAATGGTTGGGAGGTACTTCCTGTCTCTGAGATGTACACCAAACTAATTTTAATGTTTAGTTGGCAGTTTTTAGCAAACAAATTCTGTTGAGGGAAAGCAGGCAGTTGGGGAACTGGCTTTTTCGTTACACTCTTAGGGTGAAATCCTGTGCATATTTAGGCAGAAAAAGATTCCACGGTTCCCAACATTCCCCTGTTGGTGGGCAATGCTGGAAGCTATAGGATTTTTTCCCCTGTCTAAACATGCACAGGACTGCATCTTGCTGTTTTTGTAAAATGCTTGAAAGACTTTAAGGCTGCAGTCTATGTATGCTTTCTTGAGAGTAAGCATCATTGAACTCAGTGAGGCTTTCTTCTGAGTAGACATTCATAAGCTTGCCCTGTTAATGTAGGATAACATTTAGGTATTAATCAGCTCATCCATGGAATAAAGTATCTCCATTGGCATGGTTTTTTATTTAACTGCAAATTATTTAGGATTTCTATACGGGTAAACACTTCTTAAAGTGGTGTACAGGATTAAAAACCAATAGAAATATACAGATAGGCAATAAATATAGATTATACTATAAAATGCTATATGGCATGCAGTATCTAAAATAAATACATATAGGAGTCTGCCCTCCTCATTTGCAAACCAAGATCATATTCCTTGTTGTCTATAAAGGATTCCTTCAATATTTCATTTCATTTGCTTCATAAGAAATATTATAGACTAGGTGACTGGTCTTAATGTCTGACCTGAGAAACATCCTCCTTATTCTTTGTGTTTTTTAATAAAGGAAAGGATTTTTTTATTAGAGGAAAATAAAAACATTGCTTTGGAAGGAAAAGCTCTATCAGGTATTGTAGCTTATTCAAATAAGAATGTTCTTTCATTTCTTTATCATCACATGCGCTAAACCTGTTCTTCTTTAAAGTTTTAATTTGGAATACACATATCCCCCAAAGAGTGTGGTTTTGGGAAGGAAGTGCTAATCTAAAAGATAGACTTTTATCTTATTTTATCATTAATAAGCCAGTGTGGTGTAGTGGTTAAAAGGGCAGAACTGAGACTCAGGCAACCTGGGGTCTAGTCCCCACTCAGCCCTGGAGCCAACCAGTCTCAGACTCTCCACCCAACCTACCTCACAGGGCTGTTGTTGAGAGGATAACATTGAGAGGAGGAGGAGAATTATGTAAGTCACTTTGACTGCTTTAAAAAAAGCCAACAGAAAAAGGTGGAATATAAATCTAATAAATAATGCAAAATTGCTGTTAGTTGTTTCAGCTGTTTTCAAAGTTCACATTATAGAATTTCAAGTTTGAATGTTGCTTATTTGAAGAAGAATTTTATTTTCTGTGCTTTTTTAAAAGAAGTGAAAGAGAGCATGCTTTTTAAAGTTAGGGTTGTGCCTACACATCTAGCATATGAACATTTGACCCACTTACGTATCTTGAAGTAAAGTTTCATGAAATGGAGTGCCATCCTGAATTCTTGCTGGAGTATGTAGAAAGCTGGCAGAGGGGAGAACAAGAAGTAGGGACAAGTTAGGAGAGGGTGCTGAGCCTCTTTCAGCCCAATGACCAAATCCCATTTTGGACAAGCTTTTGGGGACCACATGCCAGTTTTGCCCAAAGGCAAGTGGGGCAGGAACAAACATTCACAATTCTCAACGGATTTAATTTAAACCTCTTACTGCCGGTAATTAACCCTTAGTAGAGGCCGTTCAAGCTTTTAGAATGGGAGAAAACTATACTAAGTGAGGAAACCATGAAATGAACAGTGGTTGGTGGAAAATATATCGGCTATGGAAGGTGGACATGGCTTTCTGAGGACCAGAATTAACTACCAAGCCTTTTTAGGGGAAGTAATATCTTCTTAAAAGATAAATAGGAATAAACTGCTGTATTATTTCTTTCTATGCAAGTTTGTAACAATTCGTGGTCCCTAATCTTTATTAGTGATTGTGGAAACCAACAGTTATTATTCCAGATTAATTAATCTGTGGTAAACTGTGCTCTTCAACAGCGGTCCTAAATCTGTTTCTGGAATGTTGCAGGCTCCAGGACTGGCTCAAGACCTTGGATTGCCTGAGGTGAAACAGTCAGAACTGCACACACCCCAAGCTGGTCAAGTTATTTTTGTGCATCAGGCAAAATAATCTCTCTCCCTGCCAGTAAAAAAATGCAATCAAAATGAAGTGAACACCTAATAGTCCGCTTCCTTTTCATGATACTCAGATATGTTCCCTGAGACAACTTGCTGTGGTTACTGGTTGGACTGGCTTGGCTGGACCATTTAGTGTGCTGCTGACTGGCAAGGGCATTCTGGGGCAGATGGAGAGCCAGAGAGAAAAGCAAGAGAAAGAGAATGCAGAAATATACATTTCCATTGTTTACACTATCATAATTTATTGTTTGTTCTAAGTAAAAATGACTGGAATGATAACAGGATAACATTTGTTTGTTGTTCAGTTTTTAAATAACTGTTTACGAGTTCTTTGATAACTGTCTCCACATCTCCATAAGTATGAAGTTTTGTTTTGGATTTTTATTAGCTCAAGCTGTCTGCCAAGGCACGACACGGACAAATGTTGACTTTAGTAGGCTTTCCATATAGGGAAACTAATGGTTGCTAGGAGAAAAATGCCCCATCACTGATAGCATGTTTAGATTTTTCACATCTCAGAAATGAGTTGCTGTGAAGGTATTTCATCCAGTGCTCTGGACCTGCACTTATTTCCAGAGTTCTTACAAGTGGGGAAGAATTTAAGAGCTTGTGGCGTGGACGCTGCTGCACACACATTGAGGACTTCATTGTTCAAAGATGGCATCCAAACACAGCAATCATAACTGCAAACCTGTGTGGAGACACCTGCTGCAGAAGGACGTGCTTTGGCCATTAGGAGCTGCCACAAGGGGATGGGAGATTTTCCCATCCTCCCCATAGTGATTGTGAGAGAATTCTGAGGAGAGTCAGTTGGATCGATCCAGAGAGGGATGCTGAATATTCGAGAGAGGAAGAAGCAGCTGAGGAGACAACCAGGCTGTGAAATGAAGGAAACACCCAAGGCAGACAGCGGTAGGGGAAGGAACGGAGCTGTAGCCTCACGCAATGGTGGTGAGCAGAGTTGACTCTGCAGAGTTGTGAGGTTATCTCATGATAGCTAAACAGAGGGTGTTTCTGCACTTTGCAATGTCCTGTCATCACTTTTCTGAAACAAAGAACCTTTCCACACAAGGCAAGTATTGTGCACCCATGGTAGTTTGTGGGTGCTTTACACAATGTTGTCATACTCCAGGGACCTTCCTGTGCTTTGCAACTGTTAAAGCACTTCCCCCCTAATGAATCAAGTCTTGTATTATCTGTGAATGGTGACATGAACCCTTGTAAATTTCTACAATTTTGCTATCTTACTACAGCAGCACCTAGGGTGCGTATAATGGGACATACAGAAAGGCAGAGACAGAAACCTTGAGAAAAAATTGTTCACAAAGGAGCTAGTCTTAATCCTGCAAAGAAATCGCAATTGGAAGCCTTGGTACAATGGCAGTTGTGTGGTGGTGTCTACCAAGGTATAGATGTTTAAAATATGAACCCAGCATTAGCCAGGTGGGAAAGAGCAGCAAGGAGAATTAAGAGGGAGTCGAAATTTATATATGAGTCTGGAACAATGCCAGAGAAAGTGCTAGAAGTAAGAAATGCCTTTTGAAACAGTAAAGTATATAATGGAATGTCTCTCACATATCAGGTTAATAAATTATAGCTGTTCTTGCAGTATGAATGATTTCAGAGATATAGGATGCTTGTGTAAAGAAGCTTCCTGATCTTGATCTCTTTTTAAATTGAATACCACATGATTCTATGGTAGACTCATTTGTTTTGTTCATTTAATATTATTTCATTACATTAAATATATATATGGATAATCCTGGGGTCATGTTATTTTGCATGCATCTTATAGCAATTAATAATATAAATATTAAATAACTAGCTGGAATTGTAGTCTATTTTTTTATCTTCAGGTAGATGTTAAAAGTCCTGGCTGTTTTTGAAACATTACAAAATTTTGTCAATCCTATGCATCAGTGGTTATGTACATACCACCGGCAGTGACGCCTCTATCATACTGTCTTCAGTACTGGAAAATGAGTGGAACAATGCTGAAGCAATTTCTCTTGTGCATAAGTTTAAGGTTTTTCTTAAGATCTGTTTGCAGTATACACTGTTGCTGATGTTAATCCATCCACATATCATATGTAACCTAGTTTATTATATTTTCTTATCCTCTGTTGCTATCATCAGACCCAAGCACTGGTGGTGTATAATATGATTGGCTGGAAATTAAAAATAGTAAATCTGGATGCTGAAAGTTTTAATAACTCAATGTCATCATGGAATCTATCTATCTACCTACCTACCTACCCAAACTACTCCCTAGACTGCCTCCCCACCCTCTGTTTTACTAGTCTGGCATGAACCCTGGTATAGATTGATATGCGATTCATTTCTCTGAAATAGTGACTATGTCAGGCAGTGCAGTTGCAACCTTCTACTAATGAATCTGTTATATTAATTGATCAAATACTTTTATGTTGACCAAAAGGTATCCTTGATTAATTGAGCACCACATATAAAATCTTGTTTTTTTAACATAAGAATGGATAATAACTGTGTGTAACAGATCTTGGAAGAGATGCTTCTGCTCCAGACAGAAGGCTTTGGCCCAGTTTGCCGAGTAGCCACAGCTTAGACAACCCAAGGGAAACAAACCCCCAAAGAACTGAGCAAGCAGCCACGAGGGTTGTTTCCATCTCCAGCAGGACATGCCATATCATCAGTCCTGGGGGGTGAGCTGTGCCTGGGTAGGAAATTAGGTAAATGGTACCTGGCTCAGGCTGGGGCATGCTGCAGCTTAACACGTCATTGCAGTTGTGTGGGCTGTGTGACGACTCTAAGATGCTCTGTGCTGCCACGTGTGTGAACCAAATAAAAACAGTCAAAGTATTGGTCTCAAATCAATGTTTTGGTAATGAGCAAACAAATGCTGGTCAGGTAAAAATCATTTGATTAATTGACTAACAGTGCTACTCTATGTATGTCAGTGCAGAACTGAATTCCCGAGTTCAGTGCGACAGACACTCAGGTAAGTGGGTATAGTATTGCAGCTAATTGAGTGAGCAGATCCAAATATGGTATGTAATCATCTGGGGGAAAGAGATTGAGGGTACACAAATTATGTATTTCTGGGTTTGGCAACACTTAATTTAAAACTTTTTTATCCCACTTTCCCAAAAGTTCAAGGCAATATAGGGTGCCATCTTATGTGAAATTGATGGACTGCAGGCCCGACAAAAGACAGATGTCTATGCCTTTTGCCTCGTGGAGCCTCACTCCGTCCTGATCCCCTCCTTGTTCTGGCACTACCAGCTCCAAAGTCACGCTAGCAGCTTCGGAGGTGGAGCTGGTACAGAAAGACCTGCTCTTGCTACAAGGGCGGGAGCAGCTTGCTCTCCAGTCAGACTCCCAGCTCCAACCTCAAAGCAGCTCTGGACTGGAAATGCTGCAACTCTGAGCTGTCCTGTGGCCATCCAGACAGTGCCTGAACAATCCAGCATTGAAATTCATATAAAAAAGTTTTTTAAAACTCCACTAATACGTAGTGATAGTATGCAATGATCCCTCGAAAGCTAACCTACCATTTGCCTCTCAAAAATAAATTTAAAAGCATCAAAATTGGAGAAGATTCCAGAATATGCAGGCTGTACATAATTGACCAAAGGCCTGGAATGAGATGTGCCTTCATAGCTTTTGAAAGAGCTATAATATTGCTAATGAGGCTTTGCTCCTTTTCTTAGAGTTGACTTCATCTTCCATATAGAAGGAACATGAATCAAGCCCTTTTAATAACTATCTCAAAATTTCATTCAGGTGAATTCATAAAGTGATCAACTACAATGGGAAAGTCTGGGAAAGTCTTGTCAAATCTCATCACCTGCTCTCATTTCCTTTTCTGTTCTTCATTTACCCTGATCTTTAAAAACACTTCTGCATTCACCTGAGGACAGATGTGCCAAAGGGCTGTGATTGGTTGTAACTTTCATCTTGCAGCAAAATGCTATAGACTGACTAATCCTTCTGGTATGTCACCATTGGATACTATCTCATAAAGTCGGAAAGAGAGTTTGGCAGACAAAAAATGTTATTGTGTCTGATTTATCCCCTGGAGACATGCATTTCTTTCTGCAGAAATGTTACAACAGTAGTTTGAATGATGCTCAGTTTAATCACTGTAAAATTGACACAGCAGCCGCAAGATCATCTTCCATGCTGTTCCATCTCCTGTGTGCTCCAAGTCCAAGGTCTACTTTCAAAGCAAATTGCAATCACAAAAAGGAGTCACTCCAATGGAATCTGCAGTTCGTAGATTTCCATTTGAGATGCAATTTAATCATTAGGGAAAGTTTTTGCAAAGCCAGCTCAGCATGCCTTCCTAGAAGGAAGTTGACCCCAATTTTGTAAGCGGGTGTTTATGAAGTCAAAGGTGCACTCTTAAACAGACTCAAACGCTGGCCCAGCAGCAGAATGCACAATCAGGCACACACAGGAGAAATTATCCACGATTAAAGAGTTTCTGATTAATATGACTTATGTGCCAAAACTGCACATGCACCGTATGATCTCAATTAGACTGAAACCTTATTCTTCAAGGCTGAGCTCCAGATTCATTCTGTAATTTCTCCTTTGTTTAACTTGGACATTTTTTGACAGGTTTAAAAAAACTACGCAAAATAACCACCCCTCATTATAAATTATACTTCTATGTAAATGTCTTTCTTATGGTGCCTTTACTATTTTAATCTTTTATCCCTGAAGGTTGTGTGAAGTAAGGGGGCTGTTGTGCATTCATCTAAAATACACTACCATTTAGTTTTGCTAATGGAGCTTTAACAGTTTTCAGGAAAGAATGAGTCCCCATGTGCAAGTTTTTAGTAAAAAAAGAAAAAGAAAGAAAAAGGAAAAGAATGAAAGAAACAGAAACAGAAAAAAGCAACTCTTGCCAAAGAAAACTGCTTGAAGGTGGAAAGGAATAAGTATATAATCACACCACTGTCACTACCTCTGATATTAAGAAAGTAGGAAATGTCAAAGGCCTGTAATAAAAATAAGTCCAGATTTAATGAGTCCACTGGAGATGAATTATCAACATTAATCATTTTGGCTAGTGAACTAAGACAGTTGGCAACAACAGACTCACCTTTTCTATCCTGTGTTTATATACAGCAGTCACTCTGAGCTGCTTTTGAAGACATGTTTTTTTCACTGTGAATCTTAGCAATATGTCCTTTTCTGAATTAGCATTGTCAAACTGTAAGTACTTTTGCAAGCTGACATGGGAATTTCACATTTCTTTGTGGCCTTTCTTTGCAACATCCCATGATGCATAGAAATGCTCTTGTAATAACACTGATCTAATGTGGATGATTCCTTTTGGGATTATCGGCCTTGGTGCCCTTCACACATGTACATTCTGAGGCTACAATCCTATATAGACTCACGCGGGAGTAAGCCCCATTAAACTCAGTGGAACTTAGCTATGTAGAGGATTGCACTGTAAATCATATTGTTGCTTTATTCTAATTTGCACCTATATTTATTCTGAAAATTCAGTTAAATAAGATGGTCTTTATTCCTGTGTAAAAATATTGCTTGCTGTGGTGTTGAGTCTCTGAAACGACTCCTAGGCACTGCGCAACAGGAACCCTGTACAGTTGTTATCCAGAGATCCAGTAGAGGGAGCTAAGAAGTTAGCTTGCTGGCAGGCAAATTAAAGGAAGGGGTTCGAGCTGAGTTAATTAATTAATTAAGGGATGTGGCCACGAAAGAAAGGTGGATGTTTTTCATTCTCTAATTTGTGAGGCAGTCACAAAGAACATGCTATGTAAGGTTGACTTAAACAGAGCTTACTTGCAGGTTAATAAATATGCAATTGCAACCTATACAGCAGTTCATACATTCTGGTTTGCATTTACATGCACACATTTTGTTGACTTGTTATTTAGGCAAGTTTTTCTCCTTAAGAAAAATGCTAAAGAGGAAGTCTATGGCAAAACAAAATCTAGTCCTCCAAAATTTTAAAAGTATTCCTTAAAGCACTTATCAATAGAATGGGATATTTTGTTCTAAGATATATCATAGGTGGTAAGAAGAAAAGATGGCATAGATCAGTCGATTTCAGACTATTACTGTTGATTGGTCCCAGCTTGGGATTCACTCCCTTCTAGACTAGGGGGCCTCTCTCTCTCCCTGTCTGTGTGTCTCTCCCTGTCTGTCTTGCAAACAAGCATACAACTCCGTCCTTCCCCAGGCTGTGGTCCCAAAACAACTGGGCAATCTCCTTGCTGAGTATCATATCCAAATGGGAGAGGCTGATCATGTTCTTTCACAGTTCATTCTTCAGGTTAATGTTTATGTAGCAAGAGCCTCGAGAGCTGGCCCACCAACGTTGTGATGCTGATACGCTTCCATCCACATGGGATCAGCCCGTGAAGAAGATGCTCTGTAGGACAGATGTGTATTGTACCTTTTGACCCAGAAAATTACTATATTGGTTGTGGGTGCACATGTACATGCATGTGTGGAGGGAGTTTCAGAAGGATAAAACAAAAGGTACCAGGATAATTGTCAATTATCTGGAAAAATGTTGATTTTTTATGCCCCCCCAACCCCTCCCCCCCACCTAAGTAGTGTCATCAGATAATGAACTGGAGGGATTTTAAAAACAGGTACTCAAGCAGATTTATCACCCAGTTTTATCATTCATTTCCTTGCTTCTTAAGTGCTCAGGATGGGTTGGTCTTACTATGGCAACACTGCAATATATGAAATATTGCTTGCAAGGCAGGGATAGTACAATGCAGCTGGTTGTAAATGCCCTGGATCAGATGGACTTTTTGCAGCCTCTGATGCAAAGCCGCTATTATAGGGAAGTAAATGTTGCTGCACGTTGCATCTGGGATGGAGGTGTAATACAAGTTGAGGACCGGTACAATGAGAAGTGCAGTTTGCAGATTGTACTATGTCGCTGCACAAGGGATGCAGAGGGACTGGGAGAAGATGCAGTGGGCACTTCAGATGTTTGGTGTCAATCTGGGAAGTTGTCTTTCAACATGGAACTTTTTTTTGTAAAGTTGGCTTATACAGGCTTTTCAGGTTTGTCTCTCTCTCTCCTTCTTCTCCTTTCCTCCTTCTTTGAGTTCAGTATAATTGAATCTAGTCTTTATCTTGTTTTTCTTGCTAATTTCCATTCAGTTACATCTTTGACAAATTTCCCATTCCTTAGAATGTGCCCTCACTCTTTAAATGTACTTGGTTTGTTGCAAAGGGTAAAATTTAGGTATAAGAGCACCTAAATGCTGTCATGTATTATTATCTTTTATCACCCATGATGCCAAAACTAATAGGAAAAAAAATCCATGTTACCTTTATTTCTCCTATTCCTCTTCTTCCGTTTCTTCCTGTGTTGTTTGTTCCTATTTCCTCTTTCCTTCCAAGGAGCTGCAGCTAGGTAATTTTAGACACTGGGTTTAGGCCACATATGTATGTTTATGCAGAGAGGTCCTAAATTTTCCTGCTTTTCCTAGTTGGCCATGCTGTAGGACTTGTGGGGGTTGTAGGATTTTTTCCATCCAAATTTGCATATGATTGCAACCCATAATGGTTTTATGGGCGTCCTCATTAGAATCATGTGTGTTATATTAGCTGTGAAGTAAATGATTCATGTTAACCTTCTCCTCACCTGTCCATTCTATGCTTCACAACTGCTTCTCCATCCCTGACAAGTCAGAGCAGTTTCTTTGCTAAAAAAAACAAATAATCTGAGCATGCAGAGTTTTGTACTGGGAGCTCACATACATTACAGCACTTCCATGAAGACCAGAACAAAATGGAGTTTGTGCTTGCTGTCCTCATACTAGACACAATGATGTGGAGAAGTCCTGTCTACCATTTATTTGTAGAAAAACCATATATTTTTAAAGTAAAAGTAAAATATCTGTAACCATCTTTCTAGCATTCACTGCCCCCAGCTGTGAATGCTATTAATAACAAAAAGAAAGAATACCGTGATCGTCCCTGATAGACCTGTGCCTGCCCAGCTATTGTCTTGATGCTTGTTTGCTATTATTTCCATCAGATACTAGTATTTGGATGGTCATTTTGGGCCCCATGAGCTACAAACGCCCTGGATTTAAGAACTGCTGCCCAAATCAAGGTGCAAACCTTTCCTTGCATCCCTTTGTAGTTTCTTCACTATCAGACTTTACAGCAGGACCCTTCCTTCCTTGTTTACCCATGTAATAAAATGTGTGCATCACACATAATCATAGTAATCACTTCTTGTTGTTCCCAAAATGTTTTAGAAATATGTCAAATACTGACTTGCATACATAGGAGGCAGTGTAGATGAGGGGTTAGAGTTGCTTTGTATGAATCATCCCAAAACTGCATCACTAAAAAAGAGGATAGCTATTTGCATGAAATTCACAGCTGCTCATTTCCACAGATGCAGATTTAGAAATAATTTAAAAGAGCTATAATGCCTCATGTCATCGTGTGGAAGACAGCGCCTAGGCAACAGGTGTGCCCGCCTGCTAATTGATGATGTTATGGTGGTTATCTTGAAACCATAATTGGACATGACTGCCATTCAAATAGATTCAAGCTAGATTCATCCTGATACTTGAGGAGGTCTGTTCTACACATTAATGAGATGAAGTTAGCAAATACCAGGAAGGAGACTTGGACAGCTAATTGTCTCTTAAAGCCATATTATCCCCTCTCTGGGATAAACTCCAGAAATCAAATATGTTTAGTAGAGGATTGGCATCAGGAAAAGATGTGTTGAACTGATGTGAAATTGCACAGATTTTTTTCCCCTGAAATATTATGGCTGTAGTCTTTGGATACCCCTGGGGGTAAAATGAAGTTCTCCAACTGACTGAGATTCTGCACTGAGAAATAGGCCCTAATATTTCATGATAAAATAGAACCTACTGTTCTCTTTAAAAATGACTGCATATCAGCTCAGCTCTCACCCTAAAGTTCATTCAATCTGTAGGTGCATGTTGGACTGAATTAAAGTAAGGTGGATGCCTTTCCAAATTGCAGCAATAATAATTCCAGTATCTTCTGCCTATGTTTTGTAGATACTTCCTCTTAAATTAAATCCATATGTAAGGCTGGCCTGCTAAAGAAACTGAATCCTTTGTGAATTGCTCTACTGAGTCTGTATTCCCATGTCAACATTAACAACCTTAAATGTAAGACAGAGTCCAAATAAAACACGTTAAGTTCAACTATAACATCATTGTTACAGTCGTGGCCACTGACTGGGGAAGACATTCTAAATAACACTTAAGCTCTGCTGGAATGATATGTTAAATGGAGTCAATTAAAAGAAGACTCAGATTTCTCATTTTAACTGTAAATGTCTCACAGTGGTGATAATATTCTCCAAGTATATGCTCTTGGCAGGTTTGTGGCTATATTAGATAGTTACTGTTTTGAATTTTTAAAAAGCTATCCCATGGCTCTGTTTCTGGTCTGCAGTAACTAAAATATTCTTAAATTTCTGAACACTATTTCAGCAAAATAACGGAAAGGCAAAAAAGGTAAAATTGATTATTTGGCCAAGAAAGCAACGCTACAAAATAAAAAAGAAAGTGAATTCTAAATTAAATTTTCTACATCAGCTAATTTTTACAAGTATATAGATATTGAGACATACTTCCAAAGCAGCATGTGTAGAAATGTACCCATTTGCTTAAATCCACTTATTCTTTAAGTTAGTGTGTTAAAGACCCGCCCTGCTAAGATAGATGTTCATTAGGCTTGGACCAGGCAGTATTTATTCTATTTCCTATATTAGAGCACATGATCACTTAAACATTTTCTTCTACTCAATCATGCTGAAAGCTCTTTTTTAAAATCATTATGGAAAACACGTTCCTCTGTGGTTTATTTTTTTTATATTGAACGTACCTCTCTGTGATGAAATCAAGACACAAACATGGAAAATACCATACAAGAAAACTAATATTGCATTTCCTATGACTGTCTCCTGATTTCACCACATGAAGGCCCCAGCTTTTTCTGGGAGTAATATTTTCTTGTAGAAGCGAACTGTATAAACCACTGCTGTGTGGTATGGTGAGTGTCTCAATTGTGCCAAAGTTAGAATGAAATAGTAATTCAGATGGTCTTCTAGTATAACAGCATTGAACTAGGTGAGATAGTTTTCTTGGAAATCTGAAGGAAATAAGATTCTACAGATGACCTAAGCAACTTGTTCCTGTGTTAATAAATGTACATGTTACTCATGGCAGAGGTTAGAAGTAAATGAGATTAAAGGCCAATTCCTATAACCAATTGTGGGGTGAAAAGTTCCTCATTCTCCGGTGCTTATCCCACCCTGAATATCTTGTATGATGAAATGGTCTTCTGAACACATCTTTCTTTTGCCAGCACTCAAGTAAAGTCACTCCATTTTACTGTTTTTTCAGGATATGACAACTGGCAATTGAATACATGGCATTCCTTTCAGAAGACATTTTTATCGTGTAGACACTGATGGAGAATTCACCATGTGATTACCTTTTCTCTACTTTTAAAATTGTAATAATCAACTTCAAGTTAGAAATCTGGCTTGTGATAATCACAACCTAGAGTATGGGTTGTAGAATCCTGGGTTATTGCATATGACCAGAAAAAATGGATTAACTATGCTTTGTTAACCAAAACACCCTAGAAAAAGAATCCATGGTTGTTGTTGAGATGTGAAGTTTGAGTTGTTTAAACTATGGAACCATTCAAACTAGCATTATGTATGAAGCCAGAATTGTGGGTTGTTCATGGATTGTTTTATCATGCTATAGGAACACTGGGCAAGAGTGGTTAAAAGCAACCAAACCAAACCAGGCTACTCTGCATTCCAGTGTTAAAGTGGTATGACGAAATGGAGGAGGAAAGGAAGAGGGAAACAAACAGCAACAGGCAAACAAGCCAGGATCTGGAAAAGCAACCTGTGCTTTATGTGATGAACTGGCAGACAAAACATGGGTAAACTCTGGGTAATGCAACACCTCATATTTTGTGTTGTTATTATGTGCAAACCAGGTCAATGTGATATTCAATCAATAGAGGTTCCAATTTAAGCTAAATTAGAATAGAATGAACAGTATCTGCTGAAATCAATAACAAATAAGTGTCGCTTGTGGTATCATCACAGAAAGAAACAGATACTGAATATTTAGGAATAACTAGGTTGAACTGGAGGAGGCTGATCTCGCTCGTTCGCTCGCTCGCTTGCTCGCTCATGCCACATGGTATGGGTATCACACAGCAGTAGTTTTAAATTAGTCACCATGATGACTTTCCCCAGGCAATGAAGCATTTGAATGCAATGGCTGCTCTGTGGACTGGCCGTCCATTCCCGCAGGATCGGAAAGAAAGCTCAGGGGATGCATGGCATGGAGAAAAGGGCCAAATGCGCCACGAGCAGCTGCCCAGGGGCTGCAAGGTAAAAGCCGTGGCGGGGGGAGGGCTCTGTGTGGCCTCACCTCTTCCGCTAAAGGACTCCAGTCAACACACTGTTGATCGGCTGTGGCCTCTTGGATAGCCGCGTGCTTTGCATCTGCCCTTGCTCTGCCACTCTTACTTAATGTTTAACGCAATTCAGCAATTACTATGCAGTTTAACTTCCAAGTCATTATAGTATTTAGCCATCATGCCATTACAGTGTTTTGCCATAATCAAGGTAATTAGGCTTACACTGAGTAATTGTAATGTAATTATCATGCCACCTAAAACTTCCAGGTATCAAATTACTCGTCATTTTATACAACCCCCAAATATATGTTTAAAAGGAAGCATCTCTGTGTTTACAGAGCAGTTATTTTTGTTGTTGAGATTTTGCACCAATCAGATTGGCAGTTATTTCTGATTCTGAAAATCTTGTGCCAGAAGGTCTGATTCAATTAGATTATTTGCAGAACTAAATCAGAATATTTGATGAATAATAGCAGCACACCCATCTGCTCCAGAACTGATATCTTTTTACCCATTCTGGAATTTGTGTTTTATTTGGGATAAAACACCATTGAAGAGCTATGGTTATTGATACAACAGTTATGCCACAAACCAGATTAGGGGAAATAAATACGGAATTTGCTAAATTGTTGGTAATACTTTTCTTGTGATCATTGATGTACCCTTTTAAAATTGGTATTTTAAGTTTAAGATTAATGCGTTCATCTGCAATCTGGGAATGGTGGCTTGCTAGCTTGAGTGGATATTATGCTGTGTTATCCATGTGGCTGAGCTACTTTCTTTCCATGTTTGGCCAACTGTGCTTTCCTTGCAGCTGTGTCACTTTCCCTGGCAAACCAAGTGGTAATTTATTTATTGTAATAATTCCAAATGATGTCAAGGCCACCTTTAAGGGGGGAACCCTGTCAGAATTAAAACTGTGCAGAACAGATATCATAAAAATTAAGAAATATGTGCTCAATGAAAGTTCTATAAAATGGTAATCACCTTTAAAAATCAATCAAAATAGACACCACCAGAAATAAAATCCAACAGAAGGATGAAGAAGGCCAGTGAATGAGAAGGCCAATGAAAGCAGGCTGTTCTTCAGAGCTTAAAACCTGCAAATAAAGGACCTGATCTATCCCCAATGGACACTGATTCCAGATGTGAGGAGCCACCACTGAGAAGACTCTCGCTAGTGCTGTTGCATTGCAGGCTCGCTTGCTTGCTGCTGAGTGCTGCTCTAAAAAGACATCTAGCTGAGCCAGTATGGTAGTCGCCCAATCTATAGAACAAAGACTCTTTCTATAGAATTCTATATTCTTTGTCTAAAATAAAGTCCATACGAACCTGTCTTCCACTGAATAAGGGGTGGATCCATCTAGGTGAACACTGCCTCTGCTGCCTGGGTGAGGTCTCTTGCACGCCTCCCTGTCTGTGTTCTACCACCGTGCTACAGCCGGAAGAGGAGCAAAACCAAACTGATGCCGTTCGGAAAACCTTGGAAAATCTCCAATGCATTCAGTTGGACTTAAGCTATTCTTTTTGAATTCTTTATCCCATTATGCCCAACATGGACTTTGCCTTTTTTCACAGCAGTGGCATGCAGGGTATACCTTTTCATTGTGCTGCTCATTATAACCCCAAGGTTCGTTCTTGTCAGCCATTGTGGACTCCGATCCCATCAGAATGTATGTGAAGTTGGGTTTGTTTCTTCCTTCCTTCCTTCCTTCCTTCCTTCCTTCCTTCCTTCCTTCCTTCCTTTCTTTCTTGAGAAAGGTTTCACAGTAGAACCTCATTTGCCATTTCAATGTACAAAGCCCCAGTCTTTTAGAGCACTTTTGGTTCCCATCACGCTAAATGATTTGGTGTTGTCAGCCAAGCTGGCTGCCTTGCGCTTCAGCCCTAACTCCAGATCATTTATAGGCAGGTCAGAAACACCAGTCCCACTGCAGCGCCTGCGGGGACCCCGTTGTTTCCATCCCTCCAAGATAAGAATGGCTCATTTGTTACTCTTCCTCTTGGCTTTCTGTTCTTTAATCACACACTGGTCTGTAAGTGTATCTCTTATGACTGCTTATTTTACTCAAATGTCTTTGATGAGAGGCTTTGTCAGTGATTTTAGTGAACTTTGGGCTGACAGGTTTTATTGCTGCTCTTAATGGATTTATCTTTCTTTTTGTTGCTGCTCCATTTTTTATTGTATGTTTTATTGTATTTCTTGTAATTTATATTACAGTTCCTTGCTGGCCACACCGAGGGTCTAAAAGCTTCAAATAAATACATAAATAAATTCCTCCCAACATGTGTACAGCACTCAGCAGTGGAGGGACCACATAGGGGCCCCCTCTGCAGCTTGTTTTAGGGAATGGAATTTCCATGTTTTGCTTCCATGTCATGTTTCCAAGTTGCTCATCACCTCTACTGGGTCAAGAAACATCAGCTGTAGCTTGAATGCCTTGACCAAATGGAAGCTGAAAAGCTGGCTCAGGACACGGAAGGTTGATACTTTGGTGCATTGATGATATACATATTGGATTTATTGCATGCCATGCTTTATTTTAATCTGTTTTTACTGTAAGACCGTACTGAGACTATTTTAGTCGGATGGTATAAAAAGCGTTAAAGAAAGAAAGAAAGAAAGAAAGAAAGAAAGAAAGAAAGAAAGAAAGAAGGAGAAGGCATTTTTATGACTTGTAGGAAGAACTCTTTGGTGTAGGGACCCTTCGAAGCTAGTCATACTGGCTTCCTGGCTGCAGTAATTCTGGTCAGATATTGGTTATCAACCTGTCACCTGAGTCCCTTACTGCAGTCTAGCATATGAACATCCTCATTCTTCAGATGCAAAAAGACAGTTTCTTATTTTTTAAAAAATATTTTTGGTGGGAATGAAATCAAGAATAACTCCATACAAATTTATGAGATATTTCTAAGAATTGTGAACTTATTCTTTGTCACTCTTTTTTTTTAAATCTTGGTTTTCTGCTCTGTGTTATCATCGCTAGTCTTTGGAGACTAACAAGTTTTACATAATTGACTGAACATGATTTTACGCAAATAATTTTGGTTGGAAGGCCTAGATTCCATAGACTTCAGAAAGCAGTTATTCACAGTATTTACTTGAATAGCCCCACATCATCTATAAAAAGTGGGTCTTTTTATGAATCCTCTTTGACTACCATTTTATAAAAATATCCATAAAATATTTAAGTTAGCCTGCAGAAAATACCTGCCACGGGTAGAGCGCTGAATTGGAAGAGTGCCCTAATTTTATTTGTTGCTCACCTTAATCCATTTCTTTCTCATTAGCAACATTACAGGAAGGATATCTCCACATTACAAGGAGGATATGGCCAGGTTGGAATTGGTGCAGCGTAGAGCCACAAGGAAGGTGGCCGGATTGCAGGGGAAGCCGTATGAGGAGGGACTGAGGGGGCTGGGTCTCTTCAGCCTGGAGAGGAGGAGACTCTGAGGGGACCTGTTGGCAACATACAGGTATGTGAGGGGGTGTCACACGTAGGTGGGTAAGAGACCTGTTTTCTCCTGCAGAGGAGGGCAGGTTGTCTTCCAATGGAGCAAAGCTTAGGGAACCAAGGTTCAATTTGGATGCCAGGAAGCACTTCCTGACAGTTAGGACCCCGAGGGTGTGGAATGGGCTTCCTCAGGAGGTGGTTGAGGCCCCACCAGTGAGGGTGTGCAGGCATAGGCTGGACATGCACATGGTAGGCAAGTCATGAGCAGAGCCAGCTGGAGCCGGGGGTCAGATCAGATGTCTTGGGAGGCTCCTTCTGTCTCACTCTATGTTTCTATATTTCTAATATTAGATTTTTATCTGTGTTTTAGAACCAATCCCTGATGTTTCTGGGCACCAGCTGGGCTAACAGCTTTAGGAAAGAACATTCTGCATTAGTGGTACTTTAGCCTGTAAATTCCATTCAGCAAGAAGGGTCTTGCACAGGCTAAAGTGAGTGTGGCCAGTACACCCCACACATATACTAGTTGCGTGTGTGTTAATCCTCAGTGGATGCATTAAAATACCTGACGGTGCCATTTATGTGTTTGAGGAAAAGAGGGTGTGAATGCAGCCATTTATTCTTCTCCCACCAAGAGAACCTTATGGTCCATAATTTGGGTGGGCGCAGTCTGCTGGATGCAGGTCCAGCGACTTCTCAGAATGGTGGGATAGATTACTGTCTTCTATAAACAATAAGAATAGAATATTTGGCAAGCCAATCCCTCCCTTTTTCTTAATTATAAGGACATCAGAAGGATCTGGCTTGAAAAGTTCTTTCCCTCTAAATCCCAGGCCACACGTGATTGCTTCAGAATTAGCCTGGTGTCTTGGAACTGCTAAAAACTCTTTGGAAAAACGATGCTCTCTGTGTTGCGCTGCAAGTGCATCCAAGTGCATCCTGCCCATCTGAGGAGGCTCTTCCTTGGGTGCTCCTGCTGGGATGGCAACTGGAAAGAGGCGCTACTCCGCGATGGCATCTTGTCTGTGGAACGCTCTCCAGGGAGGCTTGCCTGGCAGCGAACACCAAATATCAATTATACGTTCTGCGGAGATGCATTTGTTTGTCTTACTAGAGGCAGTGGTGGTTTTGCAAAGGAGTTGTTGATTTAGCACGGTGAAACACAGAGGCACATTTAGACTTCTGCCATTTAGAGTATTTTAGAGCTAAAAGTACTACCTAGTATTGTGCCTGGAAGCCAGCGTGTAACTGAATTATGGCAATGTGCTCCCATATTATTTCATCTAACTGTCATACAGCTGAGCCGTATGCTGCTAAATACTCACTCTCCATGAATTCCATCTAGCGTCTTAACTCAGAACTTTTTCCTATCTAAAATAAGACAATGAAAATAAAGTAAATTACCAGTCTGATACTCTTTAGAAAAAATGAGCCCTGTAAGGGGAAGCGAGAATTGTTTTGAGCAAAGTCCAAGCAATAATTTAACATCTTTTGTGCACACAAACACTCTTTTGAAAGTCACAAATCATGGAAACCTGATGTTGAAGTCTTTTTAAAATGCTACTAACCTAAAGTTGGGAGATGAAAAACATGTGGCAGACCTTTCTAGCAAGAGTTCAGAGGAGGGCGGGGGGGGGGGAGAGGTGAATGCGGGAGGGAGAGGATGTTTGCCTCTGCATAGGAGGGCCTAGAATACCCTGCGAGCCGACAGTTCACTTAAATCATTAATCCTCCATTGAAGATGTTTCCACATTTTAATGGACTGCAATTAAACCCAATATTTCTTAATACCAGTGTCAGGTGTTTTTCAGCAATAGCACAAATGAGTGCTTAGTGCTATAATTCTGAAGAAGAAGGCATTTAGTCTGGGCTCATTTGAACAGCGAAATATAAACACTAGCACATAATTCCATCTGCTTTTTGGCGATTTGTTGTTCCTTTTAGGTTCCCTTTCCCCGTTTGTCTTGTGGACACAGTTTGCAGGAAATGTCAGCCTGTGTGATTGATAGCATAAGATTGGACGTACTGACTTCATGCTTTCATAAAGCAAGACAGCTGTTGGAAGAAACTTTTCTTCAGGAGCTGGAAAGGTTTGAATTTTCCATCTCTTTGACTGTTTGGTTTGATGAGGAATTGGGTTTTACTATGCAAGTAAATAAAAGGATTCCTTAAGATATACTAGAAGGCCACTCAGATGATCTTTAAATAGCAATTATAGAAAGAAGGGATGGAAATAGCAGCAGCAGCAGCGACAAAACACTTCTCTGCCTTTGGAATTTGGGTTCAGCCTTAAAAATTATGTGCAGGTTCTCTAAAAACCCTGGCCCATAGTTGGTTTTTGTCCATGGAGCTCCAGAGTGCATGGGCATGCTTTCAGCAAACATGGTGGTAGGCGTGTCCATCCGAATTTATCAAGATGCCTGTCTGGATCACAGGCTCCCACCCTGGTCTTCACCCCTGCAGATGCCTGCAAGAGGTTCGTTGCTGCAGCAGTGCAAGGAATCAAAGACCCTTAAAAACTAACTAATAGTATTCGAACATTATGGCAATTTGTACTTTATTTAGTCCACAGATTGCCCAAATCTTGTGGGGGTAATTGAGCACTCTTACTGGGTGGGTTCACACATCCTGACAAGCAATCCTGTGTGATTTCCCCCATGCCTGGTTTTTTGTGTGAGTGGTCAGACGAGTCCCCACCCGTTCACCATTTTCTTCCCGTCGATCCCCCAGACAGCATCCCAGGAAGCACCACAGGGAGGAACAAGGCTCTGTGCTCTGACAGCCACAATCGGCTCCCCATGGCTGTCTCTGTGCAAACCCTGAAACACGGGAGAGAGGACAGGGCGTGGGTAGGGGACCTCTGGTGCAAAAGGGGGGGATGCTCAGGTAGAAGGGAGCATTCAGGAGGGCAGTACTCTGGAAAGGAACAGTGCTCCTTGCCACAAGCACCTGGGCGAAGCCTCTCCCAGGTGAGTGGGAGGCTCAAGAAGCAGCTGGTTGGTGATACCTGGCTGGCATTTCCCCCTTTCTCTCTCTCGCTCTGGAAAGGTGTCCCCAGAACGGTCGCTTCAATGGCATTCTCTGGTTAGCTGCTTGGCAATCAGCTCTATGGTTCTGGCCTCGGTACCATGATGACTTGTTTTTCTGGTTTGGACAACACAGGAAACAACCGTGGAACTGAGAAGCCATGCAACAGACTGTGGATTGTGGATTCTCAAAACCAAACACACCTTACTGAAATACCATAATAGGGTTCAGATGACACCATAGGCTATTTGGGCAAAAAAGCACAGTTGCTTATCCTAACATGGGAATCCACCCCTTTTTCTCATGTTCAATTAACAGCTATGAACTGTGTTGCCTTGATGTCCAAACCTCAACACTCTCATTGTTCAGGGCAAAAACCCAGAGTCAATCCAACAACAAACCTTGGCTTTTGTCTGGAACACTTAAGCCTTAAACAAACCAGAGAATCCATATGCAGATTTCATGATAGCAGCCTATGAATAGTTAATTGAAAGTGGAAGTGATTAACATAACAGAAGCAGCACACTTGCTTGCTCCTACTTATACCCAATAACTCATGGATGAATTAACCCGCAGGTTGTTGTGATGTGTGAATGGGCCCACTGTAACATGGGGTGAGTGGCTAATTGGTCAGAGGAAAGAAACGGAGCTGGCCTGAAGTAGCGGTGAGCTCATTAGCTCCTAAGCTGTCCCTGCTGAGTTAGAATGACAAATGTCTGTAATGAAGCAATTTGTTTTTGCCCAAACTGGTGAGAAGGGGTTGGTCAGATTTAGCATCTCTCACCATGAACATTTTTAACCTATGAACCACCTCCTTGTGAAACTTGCAAGTAAGGTAATGAAGAAGTAATTTCAGTTACTTTTATTTTAATTTTAATTGTAATGAACTGATTTTTGCTGGTTAGCTGCTTGAAGAGCTATTGTTCCTTAATTTGTTTTTTTCAATGTGTATTCTACAGTTTTGCTTTGGATTTGATTCTTTTTGATGTTGCGTGCACTGCCCCGGGAGCCTGTGGATGAGCAATGTTCTATATCTTTTTAAAAATATATACATATGGGAAGCAGTGTGGTATAGTGGTTAGCATGCTGGACTAGGACTCAGGAGATCCAGGTGACACCCTCTCTCAGCAAGGAAAGTCACTGGGTGACTTGGACTAGTCACAGGTTCTCAGCCCAACCTACCTCACAGGTTGCATTGTGAGATAGTTGTAAGTTGTTGTTGGAAGCACAAAATGGAGAGGAGGAGAACCTCGTAAGCCACCTTGGGTTCCTAGCAAGAGGAAGAAAGATGTGGTATCAGTGTAATATCATATTTATTATTATTATACATACTTGCGTAGTTTTAAGAGCACTTGCTCCTTAGATTAACACCACCGCTTCTGTCCCCCAAAATCCCAGCACCTCGATATGCAGGCAAGTTGTCTTGCGCTGCCTTTTGATGCTTTGTTTGCTTTTGGTTGCAAGGACAGAGCATAGTTGGAATGCGCTTCTCTCTGGCACCTCTGAACCTCCCCTCCCAATGCTGGAACAACACAGCTGTTGTACCACAGTGGCCCAAAGGAGCAGCAGAGAACGTGAATGTAGAGATTGTCCCTGGGTTGCCTCACTAGCAAAAATTATAAACAATCACTAACTTAGCCAAAATACCCAAACCTATAGTTCACGGAACGCTTCGTTATATGTTAGGCTGCTGCAGCTAGAACAACAAGGAGCCAGTGGCTCCTTAAAAGCCAGCAAAGACTTCTCCTTAAGCGTCTGTGTGCGTGGCATCTCGTAGCAGAACAAGAGTGTTCACGTTGAAGGTGTCCCATGGCTCTTTCTCATTTGCGTTACGGTACGTGGCTTCTGCTGTCTCCAGCTTTGCCTGGTCGTCCTGGCAGGCACCATAAGCAGCTATTGGGAAATATGTCCGGCTTTTGGTTGCACCGTCAGTCTGAGCATTGGGTGACTCTGATTGCTGAGGAGAGCATAGCGCGGAACAAGCTCGCTGGTGGCCAGATACGCCCCAGTGCTGACTTTCTCTTTTTTAGATTATTCAGTTCAAAAAAGCTACAGGTTCATTGCAAAATAATTAGGAAGATGCAAACGTGTTTTAAAGAAATCATGATTATAAAAACATCTGATATCCTAAAAGAACCTCAAATAACTTTCAGATTAAGAGCCATCGTTAAATCAGAGTTGCTTAGGGGCAGCCAGAGCGTGGCATTTACTACTCAGTGGGTGGATTCTTAAGTGCTTTGAGGTAAAAGGATATTTGGGTCACTATAGTTGGAGCTAGTAAACATTTCCATAATTACTAATCATCTGTGCTGCTCCTGAGCTCAGTCTGGATCCCAGCAACAATCTAATCGCTTATGAAAATATACAATCTCGACCCTGCCAATTATCATGATTGTATAGAACTGGAAGAAAGCCAATTTGTATTAGTTTCATATAACCACTTTGCTGCTAGTACACTGGAGGCCTTCATTTCTAAAGATTTAAAAATGGCTTCATTCACCAGAACATTTGAGAATTTGGGAGCCCAATATCCAGTGAAGCAAATTTTCACCTACGATAATGTCATCTTATAAATGAGGAGCTAAAGTAGCAGCAAAGGGCCAAATTATTTGCTACATTGATTCACCCATATTTTATTTCCTCACTTTACAAATGTTAAAAATGGGTGGGGACTCTTTTGACTGAGGGAGTAGCCCAGCGGCAGCAGCTGCCCCTGCACTGGGGTGACCCCCCCTCCATCTCTGCTGATGGGGTGGGATGAGGGGCAAGTCCTTCGGCTTCCACACGGCCCTGGCTGCCGAGCTCCAGGGAGCCCTGCCAGCCCCTTCCCTGCTGGGGCGCTCACAGGCCTGGCAGGTCTCTCAGGAGCAGCCCTCGGCCGTCTGGCTTGGCTGAGGCAGGTGAGCTTTCTGCCGAGCTGTGTCTGCCGGGGAAAGGGCCCGCTGCAGCTTTCAGAGGCCTGGCCGAGCACAAAGCATCTGCTCTGAAGGAACCCTTCCTCGGAGGCAGGCGAGACGGGAAGGTGCCCTGGGAGGTTTATGAGTGCTATAGGCAGGGGTGGAGCGAGAGGCAATGTGGGGGAATGAGCCGCACAAGGAAGTGCGGGTGGTAAGCAATGCAGCAACCACGTGGGCTGCCTGGGTGGCGTGTTTGTGCTTTCCACTTCTGCTGATGAAAGAGCTTGGTCAGGCCAGAGGCGTTGGACCTTCCCTCAGGACATTTCTTCTAAGCGTCAGCCTCCCTAGGGGGTTATGGAGGGGATGCTACCCTCAAAGGCAGCCTAGATATAACTTTCAATAAAGCAAAGAAGTGGCTCACCATGGTGAAAGTACTATACTTTATAGCAAAGGAATGGATCATTAATGAATATTATTAATTATTAGTTAATAAAGAAGAGCAAATTAGATCAGGCAAGTGTGCAAGGCAACAGAGGTGGGTCTGAAATATAAAAATGCAAGCATAGTTTAGCTTATGCGTCTCACTGCCAATAACAGGACCTTTTAAAGGCTTTGACTTTTTAAAATGAAGGGAAATGGCACAGAAGCGCAGAGCGATGGATGGTTGGGGAAGGGGTGTGGCTATCTGGGAATTCTGGATGGTCGGATTTGGCCTTAGGGGCCCTGCTGCAAGCACAGCAAATCCTGCCAGATGAAGATTATAATGCTAGCCCCAACTTAACTTACTGTTAAGAGTTACCCAAACAATGCACGAGGAGTCCTTTGAACGCTCAAAAGGCTCTCGATGCAGATTTGTGATGATGATAGTTCCTGTTAATAAAGGAGAATGATTCCATGTTTGCAATGCATAGCACAGCTTCCAAGTCGCATGTGGCTTCCAAATAACCATCTGATAAGGTCAGAGAAAGCTGTTCTGAAGCTTTAGAGAAAGGAGGAGTCCATTAAAACAAACAAACAAACAAACCAACGCATGTGATTGCACAGAGCATCTTCTTGTAAACAGCAGTTGAACTTCCCTGGAAAGACCTTGCCTCTCCAGCAATGTCTTTTGGGGTCCCAATGCAACCAGCTACATGGCACCCGTCCCATACTCATGCTAGAAGCCCATCTTGTACACAAATCTCATGAGTCATGAAGGAAAAGGTCCTGCTTTAATTTAGCTGTCTTGTAACTTTTTGGTTGTTCCCAGTGAAGCTATTTTTCTTTCTTGTTGAACTTTTAAAGTAATATCATTCTAATGCACCAACTCTACAAGAACTCAGAAGGGCCTTGTGTGTTCTAAAAAATGGGGGGATTTGTACTCTTCAGCTTCTTCTAGTTCCCTTTGTTTACTCATAGGGTTGTTGTTGTTGTTACTGCTACATTTATGGCCCAACATTCTTCCATGCACCATGGCAATGGAACCAAAGTGAACTTAAGGAGTATGGAGTGAGCAGTATGGACTTACGGTGACCCCATGAATGAGTGTCCTCCACAACACCCTGTCCTTCACAGTACTGCTTCGCTCTTGGAAAATCAAGGCTGTGGCTTGCTCACATATATTTTGGACCTGTAAATGCAACCAGCAGCAGTGGTTTCACAGATTATTGTGGGGGTTCTGTCCTTTCCCCCTTCCTTCCAGCCTCTGCAAAAAGAAATCTGGAGCTGGTAGATCTTAAAAGTTCATGCCACACAGAAAAGAAAAAAAACAACTCTGTTTTCTTAGCCTGCAAATCTGGTTTAACAGCCTAAGCATGCTTTCTAGTCCCATTCAGGTGTTCTGTTTCTGTGTATATTAAATGTGCACAGAGGAGATACAATAGTCCCATCCCTCCATCCACATTTTTTTCACCCTCTACCTACAGAAGATGATGAAGCGGGGAACCTCCATGGGTTTTCCGTCTCAGAAGGTCCCCCTCCTTGTGGAGAAGGCACTGGAAGGAATGTGGGACTAGCTGAAATCGAAATATCCAAATGAGCTTGAGGAAGGCCTGGGCCAGCGACTCAGCGTTCAGAATGCTGCTGCATCTCTAACCCTGCTTTGGATTGGCACCGGCAAATCCCACAAGATCTGAGCAACAGACACATAGATCAGCCGGAGAGGAAGCAGCTGCAGGAAAGTCGCTTCACCCTTTCGGGCAGATGGAACATGCTTTTCCAGCTCACAGTTCCCTGGAACTGCAGACCTTGGTCTCACGGGGAACCAAGGAACCACTGGGAAGTTGCACCCCCGTCTCCCAGGGAGAGCTCTGTGGCGAGGGGACTGTCAGTCTGGACCCATGATGCATTGGCCGGAGAAGGAACAGCTGCACGGATCTCGTTTTGCCCTTCCCTGCCAGAGAGAAGGCCTGTAAAACTTTGAAATAGAGAACTCTGACTCTGCTTTTCTTCCTTGCTCACAACCCCTTTCCTTTTGTGCCTTGTGTTTTAGACTGCATAAGGCTCGGAAGACAGGACTGTCTTAATATTACTCTTGGTATGCTGCTCTTGGAGGCTCCCCTATTTTGGCAGAGGAAAAGGGGCAAAATGCTGGAATCAACAGCTGCTAAAGCATGACCTATAATTTGTCATTACATTTGTTTCCTCACAGTAATGGAGTCACAGGCAGGACTGGGGCCCCTGAATCGCCAGGCCCCTGGAAAGTATCCCTAAGCCCCCATCCCATCTGCTTGGGTCCTGCTCTAAAGAGGAAGAGGGAGAGGAAGACGAAGACGAAATCATCACTGGGATTCTTCTGCAAGCCAGACTCTGAAGGAAAGAGTCAGCAGATTCAGGACTCCTCTGTTTCACTTCATATTCCCATTATTAATATCCCATGTTTTACTGTCTCCACAAGACATCTGTGGAAACGATCATTCCATTTTACAAACAGGGAAGTACAATTCGGAATAACATGTCTAGTGCCATACCATAATGCAGGAATAGAGGGAACTTGGATCCCAGGGTCTTGCCATGTCTAGCCCAAGCATCATACTGGTGTAAGTCATCCAGGGAAGTGTAGTGATTGTACGGGTTAGAAATATCCCAAATAAATAAATAAATTTGACAGTTTTAATTGTCAAAATAATGCAGAAGGATTCCTTGTATCACTGGCTACTTCTGATTCAGTTCATAAGGAAGTGGGTGAAACAGATCACAGTGGAAATGACATGACTCAGCCTTTAAGATAACAGCTGGTGGGCACACACACACATACAGAGAGCCCTTGGGCAAATCAGCAGAATACAATCTTAATAATACATAATAAATAAATGCAAGTGTTGCACAGTGGAGATGGAAAGTTATGAAAATTCTTTATATAGTGCTTGAAAAAGTCTTTACAGTGTTCACATGCATTACCTCATTGTAATCCTCACAACAGCCCTGTAGGGCACGCCACTGGGACAGAGGTGCAGAGGTGGAAGCCGAGCGCTGAACCAGGGGTCTTCCAATTCACACAGTGGTGCGGCAAGGTAATTTTAGACCCTGGACTTAATAGTCCCATGGGAGACTTCCTTGAGGTGTCATGTGTATTGCTTCAGTGGAGAATCACACAATGAATCTTTCTCTTCTCCACATCCCTGCAACACCTTCAAAATTCCTGGCATGTTAGAGCAACAACAACAACCCCCTGTTTGCTGATACTGCTAATAAAAAAGAAACACTCTGTGTTTTGCATTTTAAGCTCACTTAAATCACAGCACTAACAGGGCTACAGATATAAAAGGAGGTTCTTTTCTGCTGCCCTGATACTAAATATATTTACTTGGGAATAGGCACCATTTTTCTGTAGGAAAGGATTATATTATTTCAAAAGTGAAAACAATATAAGGAACATCTAAGACCATGGACAAGCCTAGCCACCCACCTCTGAGTATAAAATGTTTCTAAAAAATAAGAATGAGCAATTGCAGAGGCAGCACCAGCCCTGGTAGGCCTGGCATTCCCAGGCCTGTCCAGGCCCTGATGCCAGGCCAGCTTGCCACGGCTCCTGTCACTGAACACCCTCTGGGTGGTCCTCCGGGGCCCCGTGGGATGCAGTGCCCTGGACTTCAGCCCTGAGGTTCACCGCTAGATGCACTGCTGAGCACACCTGCTCGGTCTGCTAGACTTCTACCACAGGGTCACCCCTCGCATTGTGTTTGGGTTTTGTGCATGTGTGTATTTTGCTGCTCTGTAATGGGTGGGCTGGATCTACAAGAACGGCCTTACTGCTCCATCCTATCTGAATCAACAACACAATGGCTTTCCACATGTATTATAATTACTAATCACCAGCACCATTTAATCTGATGTACGGGCTGAATGGGTCAAATTCACGCCTTAGGCGCATCATAGGCGAAGTACTTGTAAGCACTATCTTTGTAGCAACTAGAAATGCCTAATTTCTTTGAAAAAGAGGCAGTGTTACATGTTCAGCTATGAGACATTAAGAGATAAGTCGGTGCATTGCGGTCCATTACTGTTCCCATGCACCAGTTTAGTATTTTAACTGATTCACCTGAATTAGACATTAAAGGACGAATAAAGCTGGTGTCACCTGCATGTTGATGACACCTCATCCCAAACTCACGTTCTTATTCAGATGAAATGCATGACTGATGAAACTAACTGCAACTTAAAGACAGGGTTCAAAAACATGCTCAGATAGCCTACATCTCTCCTGCCCTGCAAATTGATGAGACAGCTGAGGGAGGGAGGGAGGGAGGGAGACTGAGATGCCCACCCCCCATGTGTGTTGTGCCTTGGCAGCACCACTCTCTTCCCATCCCTCCCCTGTATGCCTCCTCGCGGTTGATCTTACGACCTTGGAGAATCGGCTCAGGGGCTTCTTCCCACGCCAGCTGTGAATGGGAGGAGGGAGGCACGTCAAGCGTACATCCCAAGTTCTGAGGTTGGAGCTCTTTTCCAACCTGGGAATCTGAACAATCTGAATCTGAACATCCAGCTACTTAACGCAAGTGAAAAATAAGCAATTCTAAGCATAAAACACACACATTTTCTACCAGAGAATTCTTCCAGAATAAAATTCTTTCACTACAGACCAGCATTTGACAGGTGAAAACAGTTCTAATTAAAAGTGGGTTGAAATGACCAGGTCAAAAGAGCTCATTTAAGAGCAGTCAAGGGTGGAGCTGGACACAATTCCCTGGAGAGGAAGTTTGGGAATGACAGGGCAGCAGAAGGAGCACTCTCCGTCTTCTTCCCATGGCAAGATTCATCAGGTTGGTGAGCATCCCAGCAAGATGTCTCTGACCAGTGATAAAGCGTATAAATATACATATAGATGCAGCTACTGTAGTGTTCCAAATATTTTTAAAGCTTTAATGGTAACAAAAATCGAGCCATGAATTACAGTAGCGGCTATTATAGACAGTACAGAAATGGTACAATTTGCTCCAGTTGTCTGGCCCTCGGGAGCAACAGGGCAGCAGAATTCTGCACCAGCTGAAACTTCTGAACTGCCTTTGAAGACAGAGCTGTGTAGGCTGCATCACAGGACCACATGTAAACAGGGCATAGATAGTTATGTGATGTTTGGGCTCCTCCAGACAGAGGCATGGTGTAGAGGCAGGTAGCCAGGCTGCCCAGTCAGTACTGCAGGGCGGTGTCAACCTTTCAGTCATGCACCTTGATCTAGATTTGAAGCTCTGTCTACCCACACTTTTGCTAACTTCTGTAAGTAAATGTGCTTAGCATCAAAGCCTAAGAGATAAAGAGGATAAGTCAAGAGGTATTATCTATGTCCTGTTTCCCTGACAATCAAAAAAATTCCTGAATACTGATATTATTATTATTATTATTGTTATTGTTATTGTTATTATTATTATAACATTTCTATGCCGCCCCTTGCTGAAGCCTCGGGGCGGCTTACAACACAATAAGATACATTGAAATACAATAGAACATAATAAATTACCAATAAATACAAAAATACAAAAATACACTGAGATAAAATAATATAAAATTAAAATTAACAGTATAAAATAAGTAAATAAAGAATATAGGAGGAGGAAAGAGAAGGAAGAGGAAGTTGCCCTGGCCAGATCATATATTTTAACAATTAAAATGATGTTTAAATAAAAAGGTCTTTACCTGGCGCCGAAAAACCAGTAACAACGGTGCCAGGCGGACCTCTTTGGGGAGTGAATTCCATAGGTTGGGTGCCACCGCAGAGAAAGCCCTCCTCCGGGTACTTACTCTCCTAATTTCTTTCATGGAGGGTTCCCGGAGAAGGGACTCTCCTGCAGATCTCAAGGGGCGGTCGGGCATATACGGACGTAAGCGCTCGTTCAGGTAGCCAGAACCCAAGCTGTTTAGGGCTTTATAGGTCATAACCAACACCTTGAATTGGGCCCGGGCTTCAATGGGCAGCCAGTGAAGCTGACGGAGGACTGGAGTCATGTGAGCATAACGCCCCGTCCTCGTCAGCAACCTGGCAGCTCTATTTTGCACCAATTGAAGTGTTCGGACCGTCTTCAGGGGAAGCCCCACGTAAAGCGCGTTACAGAAGTCTAGGCGGGAAGTCACCAGCGCGTGTGTCACCGTCGCCAGGCAGTCGAACTCCAGGTAGGGGCGCAGCTGATTAATCAGCCGAAGCTGAAGGAAGGTGCTCCTCGCCACCGCTGTCACCTGAGCTTCCAAAGAAAGCTCCGGGTCGAGGAGTACTCCTAAGCTGCGGACCTTATCCCTAAGAGGGAGTGTTGCACCATTCAGGACCAGGTCAAATCCACCCTCTCCGAAGCCCGATCCGCCAACCAACAGGACCTCCGTCTTGTCTGGGTTGAGTTTCAGTTTATTGGCCCTCATCCATTCCCTTACCTCGGCCAAGCACCGGTTCAGCACAGCCACTGCCTCACCTGGATTGGTGGAAAACGAGAGGTAGAGCTGGGTATCATCAGCGTATTGATGATTCCGCAGCCCACACCTCCTGATGACCTCTCCCAGCGGTTTCATATAGATGTTAAATAGCAGAGGGGATAGAATGGAGCCCTGTGGTACTCCATGGCATAGCTGCCATGGCGCAGAGACATAGTCCCCCAGCGCTACCTTCTGGAATTGACCGTTGAGATATGAGTAAGCATGATTTAGTTCTTAGCTGATTTTTGTACAGTCTTCACTGTGAAGCCAATAGTTGTGCTTGGAAATGATGTTTCACAATCTGAATGCGTCTTTAGGAGAAACCCTCTCTCCCCTAGATACCCACCTCACCTTGGAAGTCAGGGATGGAGAAGATTCCAATGGGAGCAGGCACTCCTTATTGCTGTTTTATTGTATTTTAATTTATTTCAGGAATCCTAAACAAATGCTAGAGCAGCTTATATTTCACATGCATATCATGTGAGATCTCATCCATTTCCATCTCACGGGTGACTGTGTGTGCTCTCTCTTTGGTAAAGTCCTGCGTTTGATACTACCATGGATAGGAGCTTGGGGAGGGGGGAGTCTGTGATAACCATCTCTTATTTGCAAGACCCACCTCCGTTATATAGCTATTGAAGGAGAACACATACACATAAATTCAACCAGCGACTACCCAAGACCAACAAAAATTGTGTCCAATTTTGTATTTGGGCAAGTTTTACTTCACAGCAGCAATGCCACAAAATACCACTGCTCATCTGTGTCTTCAAGAGAGAAAAAGCATGGCCCACCTTTTTCTCTAATAGATCATGAGGTTTGTGAAAACTGGAAGCAGGAGCAGTTATGAATGATGCATCTAAATATTCAGAATTAGCAGTGCTAATTTGGGGGGAATTTGGTGTTCATTGGCTCTGGACCATAATTGTCTCAGATCAGGACACAGCATTCTGAATTACATGCCCTAGCCAGTCCTGTTCCCTATTTTTCTTTTCATTACTTGTCAGTTTGTCCTTAGTTGCCCTGCCTCTGTCCCTATTTATTTGTATGCTATTTCTTCCAAATTTGCAGCGTGCATATAAAAATATCACAGCAGGGATGATAGCAACAGTGATTTATAGTGTGTGTGTGTTACACAAGGCAGTCCTTAGGGTGAGCTAATTTTTGTAGTTGTTCTTGTGACCCTAGATGCTTAGGGACATGGACAAGTGTGAACCACCCCCTTTTAAAAGGAACAGTCAAAGCTCCATCTCCCTTTAAAAGGGATTTTTTTAAGGCAAGTTGCCCATAGTTTTTCTGTAGGGACATTTGCAGTCATGACTGCACATCGCTTTCAGGAGACCAGAGAAAGCCCTGTCAAGAAACAGAGAACAAGAAACAGCCTTTAAAGGGAACCAGAGAGCTGTCAGAATGGTGGTTCCTTTTAAAAAGGCGTATGGGACATATTTTTCCACATTCCCAAGGACCTTAGCGTTGGGGATCAACAGTGAGCTTACCTTTAGTGCTAAATAAAAACATCAGCAACAATATAGAAGGCTCTTTAATAAATGCTGCCAGTGCCTTTTTGCAGGCAAAGATTGCTTGTGTCTTTGGTTTCCCTCATCTGCTCATTTTTTGACTGCCGTCAAGAGAATCCAAAGGAAAGGAAAGGACAGGACAGGACAGGATATCTCTTTGGGCTGGTGTTTGTGGTTGATACTAGCTATATTAAGACAGTAACTTCCTTCCCAGGCAGTTAACCCTGTCAGGCCTTCCAGGACTTCTAATTGCCACGCTTGTGGTCACCTGAGTAGAGATGATACGGCAACCAATCATACAAGAGCCCCTAGAGCAAGCCACATGTGGTCAGGGTGGCTTGTTGCCTTCAAATAAACCATGCTGCAGGGATTGGTCCAGGTTTGCAAGACACAACCCATGGTGGCTTGTCACACATAGTGAGTTATTTTGCTGAGCCAACACAGTCTTACCCTAGTGCACAATACTTTGGCCTCATAGAATCATATAGTTGGAAGGGGCCTAGCAGGCCATCCGGCTCAACCACCTGCTCAATGCAGGACTCAAGTCACCCATCCAGTTTTCAACCCAGCCTGACCCTACTTAGCTTCCAAGATCTGGCAGGATCAGGTGCCTCAGGCAATATGGAAGTTTCCTGACATGGTCTGAGGTGCACTGGATTATTTGGGATCCTGTTGTCTCAGAGCTGGTCTCTGAAGGCCAAGCCTGTGCCCCTCTCGTAGCCAGCGTGGATGCCACTGGGCCCCAAAAAGCAGCAAAAGGGGCATGCTGGCGAATGGGGGAGGAGGCAGCAGAGGCAATGATTTATGCTAATTCCTGTTAATGCCCCAGCCTCCTTTGCTCCTTCACCCCCGAGTTTGGAGGTGCGCATGCCTCTGAAATGGAGGGCTTGACTCATGTCTGTGATTGAGAAGAAGTCACTAGTGATATTACTGAAATGGGGGGCATCCAGATGCTGTAGAGATCTGAAGCTGTAGAATTCTCTGTTAGAGAAAAATGTTCACCTGCCAAACATTGTTTCAAAAGATAAATTAAACCCTGCCTGTGTAAAAGTTTCCATAAAGGAAGCCTCCATGGCAGCATAAAAACATGATGATCCAACATGTTTGTGTCTGCCCAGCCTTTTGCGTTGTTTTATTGTGGGCTTAAGTCAATGCAAACTGATAGCTGTTTCCATAAAGATGAAGGTAAATACTAGCAACATATCATGGAATGCTACAAGGTGTAATATCCTGCATAAAGAACAAGCAACACAAGATGCTGCCAACATTAAAAGGGGGGCTTTAAGAATAGCTGGCTCAGTTCTGTTTGCTAGAATACCAGCTAGACGTCAAAGATGAGCATGTGCAGCAAGCAGTGTTGCACGAACTGATCTCCTGCGAGCTGGGCAGGAGGGAGCGTAACGCAAGACACTGAGCACGGCTTTGAAACATGATGCAACACCAACACGGATTTTCCTGTTACCCTCGAATGTTGGTTAGGATTGATTAAACAAAGACAAAGAAGGTGCGGAGTGGAAGAGGGAGCTCAGAAAGATGAGCAACCCTATTACAACACAACCTTTTATTTTAGTCTGTGTTGAGTGCTTAAGGGTTCAATCCTATGCATGTTTAGCTTTTTTTTTTTTTAAGCCCTATAGTTCCCAGACAGCTGATTGAGGAAAGATAGAAGTCATAGGACTTTTTTTCTGTCTAAACATGCATAGGATTGGACCCAAAAAGTGTGCATCTAGAAATTGGATATGCAAGTATCAATATCTTGTTCTCTAAAGGTCCCAGTTAATAGTTGTTTAATGTGCATGAGTGGGGAATGAACACAGGCATTTTAGGCAAACACTTTGAACATAGGTAAAATACTGTCTTGTGTCGCTAAATTCCAGTGGTGTGGTGGAACAATGGCAAAACTGAACCAGGCACATGCTTGCAGTAGCCACTAAAAGAAAGGCATACAGGGAGCATACTCTGCTCCACAATTGAAAGAGAAATAGCTATATCTTACTGCCTCAAATTATTGTCATAATTCATTTTGAAATGCAGATTTTTTCCAAATGCAGAATATGTATTTCATTTTATAACATCTGTAGTTTTATAGTTGTCATTTTAAAGGTGTTTATACATTGCACTGATTTATAGAGCTTATTGGCTGCACTGGGCAGAAAGAGTAAGATAAAAATCAAATTAGTTATGAATAAGTATTAAAGCCCAGTTTGATTCCTATACAAATTAATGTTACACGTATATACCTAGTGACAAGTTTTCCATCAGATTTCTTTGAGTAGGACTTTCCGTGAGGGGAGCTCCAAGGCGACAGCTTGGAATATTGCTAGACAAAGTAGACAAAAGTTTTGCCAGTGGTCCAGGAAGACTAGGTGACAGCCCGAGCTCTCATCTTGTTTCACTTCCTCCTGCCCAGACAAAAGGACAAGGTGTTGGTGTTTGGAAAGAACAACAGGTTTCCATTGCAGCCAGATGGGAAAGGAGAAGCCGACAGCTGCACCCACGCCTGGCCTCTGCATTAGCTGGTGCTATGCCAGAACCCACCTGCCCTTTTGCAAGCCCCTTGCTTCCCTGCAAAAGAGGCAGTCATTTTTCGGGCTCTTTCACAGGGTAGGTTCAAATTTTGGAGAATTTTTTCAATGTGCAGGGTACCAGTGCTTACCTTACCTAAGGAGACGGTTGAGGCAAACAGTTTCTCTCTCTTTGTTTTACAATTGATCCAGCTCTGCCCTTGCCACTTCTCTGGCTGCCCGAGCTTTTTAAGAAGCCATCTTCCATTGCTGCCGCCTGCTGTGTGTCCTGAAAGCCGAGGGAGGCGTTTTTCTTTGGCTTTGTTGTCGTGCAATGCCCTTGCTCAGCTTTCAGCCAGCCAAGGAAAGAAAGGAATAAAGATTTGAAAATAAAGTGCACACAGGACCCACCCCCACCCGCTTAGTTGGCTTCTTACAGGAAAGGAAGCACTGAAGTAGTATACACTGAGAAATTTCTCCAAAATTCCAGTCCCTTACTACAAATTTTGTTGGCAATTTCTCTTTGGTTCCTGTCCCAATATATGGTAAAAATTTATTAGTACATAATGAAAATATTACAAAATACAAATAAGCTTCCAGTCATCTTCCGAAGGAAACCAAACTGGGATAAGTGTTGCTCTCCTTGAACTTGTCTCCACTCAGTTTTGTGTATGAAGCAGATAATCTGTTGTTAGTCGGCTGTGTCAACTTTAAATTTCATCACATAATTGAGATCTAAGGACTACATGAAGAGTGCTTCCATTTTTGTTTTTCCACTGCATGAACTCTAGATGGCACTGTGGAACATCAGAGCAGCACAAGTACACAAGAAAGAAATCATGCTTTCTTTCACTTTCACAATTAAATACTTCATTTTCCCTGCTCTAAATATATTGGTCAAAAGTGCTCTTTACATTCAGAAGTAAAACTAGAGGCTCACAACAGTATCTAGAGAATGTGTAAACAATATAAGTAGAGAACAATGAGTGCATGATAAATACCTCATGTAAAAAAGCCCTCAGGGAAGTGAAGTGGGCATGCCATTATCAGTTCCCGTAAAGCTAGCTAAAATGCAGGATTTAAAATCAGTAAAAACTGCATCATTCTCACTATCTGATGCTGTGTTTAATCTCTAGTACCTGGACTAGCAGCATTTTAAAAATAAGTAGTCCAAAAGCAATGCTCCTGGGAAGACTGTAGGCACAAAGCCTTACAACACCTGGGCAGCATTTAAACCAAACTGTGAAGGATCCTAATGCACGCCATGACACACGTGGTGGCCCAAAGGGCTTGCTGGACAGCCTCGTAAGTGCAATAAGAGTGATTGTGCGTTTTGCACTTAAGGTCGTCCAGATTCTCACATTGTCATTTGGCGTTTTTCGTCCATCGCCCCCTCTGTGGCACCCTCCTCCTTTTGACATCACACGCCTCGAGGAAAACCCACCGGGCAGGCAGGTTTTGTGCTATGTGCTGGCAAGACCACAAGTTCCTGGGGGCGATGACAGAGGCCTCTGAGCCATTGCCATGTGAATCCTGGCCCGTGGCACTTTTATGGACCTTAAAATGTGTGTTATTGACAGATGCTTTTCACTTTACTGCGCCTTCCCTTATTCACTGGGGATGTTGAAAGCCAACGAGACAGTTAGCAAAATAAACCATTGTCAATTAACAACCCAATAGACACTGTTGTTGATCTAACTTTAAAGCCTTTGGCTTTAACGTGGAGTTGGTAATGGATATCGGATCGCCCCGTTCTCAGAAGAAAACTGCAGGAACTCTCAGTAAGAGCCATACTCAACGCTAAAAGGGTTCTTGCATTTAATGTGCCGGGTGTTATTTTTTTGTTTTAGTTTTAGTGTAAATGGCCACCGCAGGTGTTTCTCAACAGGATTGGGACTATGAAGGCAGCAGGAAGAAGCAATTTAATCCCCCCCGCACATTATCTTAAGGAAAATGTGTCTTTCTGCTGCAGCATGAGTGTGTGTAGATTTGTGTCTAGGATTGTGCTAGGTGGAAGAAGAGGTTAAACTTTCACTCCATGCCTTCTATTGTCCTAATCTGGCCCACCCCCAGTACATTAATAAAATCAGCAAGCCACATGCTTGCTAAATTCAGTAATGTATTTAACTTCATGTCTTGTTTTGCCCTAAGCGGGACCATTTGGTGCATTAGATGCATGGACCACTTAAAAACCCCATCTGGATTAAAATGATTAGTACTAATAATAAAAGAGCCAGTGCAAGAAAATGTGGAGAGATGGAGGTGTAGTGGTTACAGTGCTGGAGTAAGATTTGTGGGGTCTGGATGCAGGCCCAAGCAGTGCCTGGAGTCAGTCTCGACTCTCAGCTTAGCTTACTGCCCAGGATAAAATGGAGGGGGACACGTATGAAACCTTGGCTTCTTTCAAGAGGGGGAAAATGGGAAGCCAGCTTACCACTAAAAATGTAAAAGGTAAGAAGTTCTGCATAAACTCTAAGTGCCAATCCGGTTGGTCTCTTAGGTGTGCTAAGAGTGGCTTACCTAAATCTGCTGGGGAGTCCATGGCTGTGCGGAAATCTGAAGCAAGGAGTTCACCACTTCGTTGTACTGCTTCGCTCAGCAGCAGGTTCTTCTCCACTAAGGAATTTGAAGGCTGTAAAGACACAAATGGTGAAAGAAAATAGACTGGTTTTCTCAAAACTTTCTCTGTAAGTTTCAGAGAGGAAATCAAGAGCAGCTACTGGGTGGGGCATATTGCCAGCTTTTTTTTTTTTTTTTTTTTTAAAGTAGGCCTAGAAAAATGGTCTGCTTTCACTTGTTTTGTTGTCAAAATATTGTTTAAAGTAATTTTATGATGTTTTTTGCCGTTCTATGTTTTATTTGATTATTAGTTGTTGTTTACCACCCAGGGAGCTTTGGCTATTGAGCAATATGGTAATAACACAAATTAAAAAATGAACAGGTGAGCTGTTTACACTCCTTTGTCTTCAGAAGCCCCAGCAAGATGGCAGACGAACCTCAGGCCAGGCTCAGCCGCAGGCTGCATTGTGCGGATTGGCCACTGAATCCATCTGTTGTCTTCTGGGGGTTCCAGGAGATTGGAGGCATCAGCATGTAACATGCTGGTTTCCTTTCTGAGACTTCTAGGGGAAATTTCAGTAAAATCACCCTCTTTTCCTTCACCATTCCTGCGTTTATTGCTTTCAAATCCCCTGGTGGAGAAGAACTTCAGCCACTTGGCAAAACATGCACCTGCTCTCAGTTTAAAAGCATAATTTGGCAAAATTATAAAATTGTAAATCAGCACATCTGCATATCTTACACAAGGAGCATTGCTCTCAGGCACAGTGCATGGATTGTGTTCCCTTGCTGTAAGTACAACTCTGTGTCCAAATGTCTGCTTATCCCTTTCTGCCTGTTAAAGGGACCCTGTTAAAAAACCAGTTAAATTACCACCCCACTTGGATTCAGTACTCAGAGGTTTTAAAGACAACATACAAGTGGCTTAACTTATTTACTTATAAATGTATAAGTAAATTTGCCAGACAGAATGAGGGCATGTGCAGTCAGAATATCTTTTACCTGACCTACGAACATGTGATGGGCAAAAGCGGTGGCATGTTTGTGGATTGCATGTAGGCCACCATATTGCTTGTTTGGTTGGGTAGCAGCCAAATTCTGTCCATTCCAGCGAGTGCCCATGTGGACCAGTAGCTGGCCAAGATTCAAGTTCTCATTTTCAGCCCTTGAAGAAGTGGACATAGAAGGCAAAACATGCAGATTCTTTTCCGCCTGACTTGGTGAGAAATGAGCTCATTCTCACCTTCTAGTCATTTTAATATTTAGTCACCACTTTGATTGGCATCCATTTTCCAGATTAGAGACTTCCTGGTTAATTTTGACACCTGGTTAATTTGGTCTTCCTAAGGCAGAAATGATAGCTTCCTATAGGCAACAGTGCTACATATTTTAAAAGTTACTCTGCAAATGCGCATGCAAGTAAATGACACCATTGTTATTGCCCCATATTGCAAAAGTTGTGGCTCAGGAAGCGTGATTATATCAGAACTGCAAGGTCCTCTGCTTGTGTGAGGGGTCTGGCAATCCTGCAGGATACTTACAAAGGGCTTTTCTAAAGAAGGCTTTTTCTACAGATGGCTACCAGTTGAAGTCCGGGTCTGATTCACAGTGCTAACATGAACATTTAAATCCCTAAATGGTTTGGGGCCAGGTTATCTGAAGGAATGCCTCTTTGCATACATGCCTACCCAAACCCTGAGATCATCAGCTGAGGCCCTTCTCAGAGAGCCCTTTCCAAAGGAAGCAAGGAGGATGGCTGCTAGAGGAAGGGCCTTCTTGGTTGTGGCACCCCTTTTTTGGAATCAGCTCACAAAGATGTGCACCTGGCACCCAATCTCTGTTCCTTTCAGTGCCAGGTGAAGACCTTTTTATTTCTCCAATGTTTCAGCAGTTATATCTTAAATCTTCATTTTTACCATATTTTATTGTACCACTGAGTTTTAGCTGCAATGGCACTGGTGGAATTGTTATACCATTATCTTATTGTATTGTGGTATTTCTAAATTGAACTTCTGTGCTGTATTATGTATGTTTTATATGAATTATGGTATCTTCAATTTCGTAAGCTGTCCAGAGAGCCTTTAAGCTGATAGAGGGTGAAGAAATGTAAATGTAATAAATAAATAGGAAATAAATAAGAAGGTAGTTTTCTTTTACTCATGGTTGCTTATGAGTACTTTGGATGGTGTCTTGACCTCCCATGTAGAGTGTGTCTAAATAGCACTCTCAGTGATATTTTTAGCACAGGGAAATCCAGCATTAAGACTGTGAAAGAAAGCACCATTTCCTCCTGTATATTTGTGCTTTTTCTCTGTACCACCTAGAGGTTATGTAAGAGAAAAGCAGGAAAGGAAAGAGTGGCAGGCAACTGCCGGGCCCCATCTCCACCTACCTCTGCACTCTTGCCTGGAGAGGAGGGCTAGCTGCGAGGGGCTCGTGCCATGAGGAGCAGATCCACTGAAGCCTTACTGCATTTCCAAATGCAAATACATCGTGCCATGAAACGTCCATGTGCAGCTTCATGGCTGAGAGCAGTGCTTTCCAATCATGTAACAGCTGTGCTCACCAGCACCATGCGACTGCAGCTTGTTATTTGCTGCCAAGGGCTGGTTGGAATATCCAGCCAAAAAAATGCATGTGGCATCACCTGCCGATCTAGCACTTGGTTTCATGTAGGGACGCACAGGTTTTGTTAAGTCCATTCCATCTGCTTTTGCGGGTTGTTTTCATCTTTCAGAAAGCCATTTGCTCACTGACAGATCTGGGCGGGGTAGGGGTTTAAACCACAAATTTGTCGTCTTTACATTAATTCACATAAACACTAATGTGCATACGTGCAAATCCACAATCTGCCTTTGTTAATTCGTAATCTGCATTTACAGAAGTGTGCAAAGTGAAAATTGGCATGAATCCAAAGCAAAAAAATCCAGTCTGAAAGCTTATGGAATTCACATGTCTCAGGAATATCCAGTCCCCTGTAGAATTCACAGGTCAGATTTAAAAACATCTCAACGCATCATTAAAGGGCGTATAGTCAAGGCTATGGTTTTCCCAGTTGCAATGTACGGCTGTGAAAGTGAATCATAAGGAAGGCTGAGCGCAAAAGAATTGAAGCCTTTGAATTGTGGTGCTGGAGGAGACTCCTGTGAGTCCCTTGGACCGCAAGGTGATAAAACCGGTTAGTGCTAGAGGAGATCAACCCTGACTGCTCTTTAGAAGGCCAGATCCTGAAGATGAAACCCAAATACTTTGGCCACCTAATGAGAAGAAGGACTCACTGGAGAAGAGCCTATTTCTGGGAACAATTGATGGCAAAAGAAGAAGGGGACGGCAGAGGATAAGGTGGCTGGATGGAGTCACTAAAGCAGTCGGCCTGAGCTTAACTGGACTCTGGGGGATGGTAGGAAGGCCTGGAGGAATGTTGTCTATGGGGTGGCGATGGGTCAGGCATGACTTTGCAACTAATGACAACAACAACAGAACTCATCATTATCTGCTGTGGGTTTCACTGATCTCTCTAGATTCATGCAGGTCCCTCATATACACGCTACATGCTTGTTCCAGAAGTTCTTGGCCATTCTAAGTTAGCGTTTGGACAGTGTTTCACTCTTATTCCCCCGCCCCCCATCTCTCGGGGCATCACCTGCTTTATGTCTATCACAGAGAGTAAGGCAAGTGGCAAGTGGCATTTTGGAAAGTGCATATGAACTAAAGAAGTAACCCAGGGCTCCTAGACGTCATTGGTGTGGCCACAAGATACTTTCAGTTCCCAGATCTGAGGCTGGCGGCAGCTTGGAAGGAGAACCTGTGATCCATCCCTGACTCAACCAGTGTAGAAAGAGCTGGGCCAACCCCTCTGTGAGGCTGGAAACTCAAATTTGGAGCACAGAAAAGGGACAGTTTGGTGGGAAGGCGACTGGAGAGGCCGAGACACCAGCTAGCCCCAGCCTCAACCGATTCTCTCCAGCCTCTTTCCCAGCCATCTCCTCCCCTCTGAAATGCCTTTGTCAGAGGGTTGACAAAGCAGAGTTGTCCAGTGCAATGACCCCCCACTGCTCCTCTCGCCCGGCACAGGAGGAGGCTAAGGGCACTTCCAGGTGGGGTGCTCTAACTTGCTGAAGACACTGCACACAACTCCATCTTCTTCTCCTTAACAGGGTTCCTCCAGAAAAAGAAAAGGCACACAAAGCCGTGGGAAAACATGGCATCATTTGGACCTCCCGTAAAATCCCTCACACAAGGCAGGATAATTAAACAACAAATGCATGGCCTAGAAGCCCTCAATTTGCCTTCTCAGGGTTGACTTTTCCCCCGCCTGCCCTGAATCATAAAACATGTAATGCTCCTGCATCAATTTTCTTGGAAAGGTCCAAAAAATATGTAACTTGGGGCTAAACCCCAAGTTGGTGATGACATATAAAGCCCTAAATGGCTTGGGTCCTGGTTACCTGAAGGAGCGCTTATGTCCATATATGCCCAGTCGCCCCCTGAGATCAGCGGGAGAGGCCCTCCTCCGGGAGCCCTCAGTGAAGGAAATTAGGAGGGTGGTTACTCGGAGGAGGGCTTTCTCAGCAGTGGCGCCTAAGTTATGGAATGCGCTCCCCAGAGAGGTCCACCTGGCGCCGTCGTTATTTGTTTTTCGGCGCCAGGCGAAGACCTTTTTATTAAAGCAGCATTTTAAATGTTAATATCATTGAATTTTATTTGGCCAGGGCGGCTTATTTTATTCCAATGTATATATTTTAATTGTTATTGTTTTAATTTATTGTGTATTTTATTATGTTGTGAGCCGCCCCGAGGCTACGGCAAGGGGTGGCATAGAAATGTTTTAATTAATTAAATAAATAAATAAAAAATAAACCATATGGTAGGTTAAACACACAGGGCGCATCCAATCATTGGCTTTCCCCACCTCCCCCTGAACTAAGCATGGTGGCCCCCAGTCTGAATCAGATCCACTGCATGTGGACAGGAGAGATGTAACCTTTTTGCCCAGGCAGTTCCCCCTCCCAAATTTCTTCCTCAGAGCATCAGGGCCACCATCAAAGGTCAGTGTGGTTGGGGATGTGCAAAGCGCCCACAGCCCAGCAAGGGCCCACTGAGAGGAGCCTGGTGGACGTGTCCTCCTGCTGCTCCTGCTGCCTCTTGCTCTGGCCCTGGCCAGGGTGGTGGGGAGGAGGACAAGCTGGGGAGCTGGTGCCCACTTGCCACTGGCGCCTCTCTATCTTGCAAGCGAGAGGGAGCCCGAGGAGCCAGGGCAGCTGGTGACCACGGTGGCGGAGGGAGGGGGTCCTCAAGGGGGGGCCTGCTGCGGGGCCCTCAGAAAGCTGGATCTGTTACCAGGAAAAAAACTCCCTTGGAGGAAGGCAGATGACAGGGGAAAGCATCTGGATGGGCAGTCTGGTGGTCCTTGATTTACTGTCTTTATTAGAATACTTCTCTATCACATTATGTATTTAAATCCATAAGTGTTTCACATTATAACAATAAAGCATCATGGATAAAACAATATGTTATTAAACAAAACATTTCACCATGTACAATATAGTAACAACAAATGGGCAATAACAGAAGTCCTTCATGGGTCAGGGAAAGCCTGTGCGATTCAATGTTTGTCCAAGAGAATTAAAAGTGGTCCCTATTTCTGTCTCTTGAGCCAACATGGGAGACTGTTCCAAAGGATGGGTCCCACATTGAAGAGCCCCATTTAGGCACACTTCCAACTGAAAGCATGTTCACTTAGAAGTAAATTACTCAGTGGCACTTTGTCCCAAGCAAGCTGCATAAGGAACTTCTAGTCCAGTCCTCAGGGATACGCACTCAGCCATTTCCATAGAACGCATGAGGTCTGCGCACCGGACAGCAGCCTTTTCATTTCCTTGGGACTGGTAGGATGGGGACCTGCTTTAAATGTGTATATTAGGGCTGCAGAATGCATTCACCTTCATGTATGCATGGCATTTAAAAAAATTAAAATTCACGTTTACATTTCTGGCCAAAGAATCATGAAGATTTTAATTGTGCTGATCAGAGCATCACCTGTGCATGTGATTCACTGGGACTTAAGTATGAAAATAAATAATAAACAAAGATCCACTCTTTGTTGCAGTGGCTTTTGTTGCTTAAGCCCCACCCCATCATATGCATATGATTGGGCTGTTAATGTTTGTGGGTGGGTGAAAGCAGAGGCTTCACCCACAAAAGATGGAAAAATGCTGCGAGAGAGCATAAAGGGTTAATGGCTGTCACATTATGAAAGGGTATTTCAAATTTCATCCCTGCTCATATGCTTCCACAGGAAGTTACAAGAAAGGGCAATTGACTCCCTGTGGGTGGGCCATAATCTCCAGATTCCTTCCTTTTAATTCTTAAAGCAAGTTTCTAGCCCTTATAAAACCTGATATATGAAGCACCCCTGTTCTACCCTGTCATTTGGTCATTTTGCGAGAAACTAGCCTGCTCCCACCTTTGGTGTTTTTCAGTCAATGAATGAAGTCACAGCTCTGCTTAACACATCCATTTTGGTGTGTTAATCCTTCTGGGTGTGCTAAGCCTTCTTGGGGTCCTCTCTCTGAGGAAGTAACAGCCTCATAAAAACCATTTAGAAATCCAGGAGATTTGTGTAGCTGGGTTTGGCCAATAATCTATCTAACAAAACATAAAAAAATTGCAGCCAAGACAGGAGTTCATGATTTAGGCCTTGTTAATATTTTTTCCTGTATAGACCTTAAAAAGAGTCTTGACAATGTATACAGATAAAGTGTACGATTCTCATTTCCATATTGTCTGGGGGTGGGACTGTGGCTGAGAAAATGTGGCTTACACAAGACCTGCAAAGCAGCCCCATGTTGTTATTACAATTTTGTGGAAAGTTGTGTGTTCAGGTAGTGTGTAACTGCTCTGCAGTGCAGTCCAGAGTTGTGGAGCTTTAGCAAACTGCCGATGAGGCTGTTAACAGTTAGCACAAGTTGTGAGTCGGGGAACTTGCCATTTTCAACTCTTTCAGCAGGCCTGCGTCTCCCCATCTCTCTCTTTGTGTTAGCCTTGGAGCTGCAACAGAGAGCCATGCCAGTCCAAAGAATTAAGTGTTTTCTCATGTATTGTAGGAAAAACCCCCTCTCTTGTGAAGGAACCAGAATCTACTAAAGTTGCTTGTCAAGCAGAGGCTAGAAGGGGTGGGGTGACTGGAGCAGGTCGCCCCTGCTTCCTCCAGTATTACCTGTGCTCTTCAAGCTGTAATTGTCTTTGGCCCAAAGTGCCATGACAGGCTTGAAGAGTCCTGCAAAGAAGTGAGCGTTGCAGTGGTGGGTGGGAAGACCTTGCCTGGACCCCATGTGACCTCTTGAGAAACAACAGGGGGGCAGCCCAGGTAGGCAGTTATCTCAGGCCAGGCCTGCTTATCTTGGGAGAGCCTGAGCCAAGATTTTATTGCTGTGTGGTCACCATGTGTGTCAGAAATGGTAGGCCCATTCTTTGATGTTTCTTGTTTTAAAAGTGTGCACCTGCAAACTAATATTTTGGGGAAAATTATACAGTTCCAAAAAACATGGCTGGAGTTCCAGAGTCAATCCATGCAAAAGTTGGATTTGATGTAAAAAGTGAAAGTGTGAAAAGTAAAGTAATCCGGGCTTCTCTAGAACCGTAAAACTTGACCAAGCATACTGATTTCTTCTTCAATTGTTAAATATATTCACCACAGATGCCATTGCTGCCTTTCAAACGTTTTGGAGTTTAGTTTCCATCAGCCGCCAGCCAGCATGGCCAGGTTGTAGTCCAAAGCATCTGGAGAATATGGCGTGGGAAGAAATTGTCCTGCAGGGTTTCCAAGATGAAGGAAATCACATTAGGACGAAAGAGCTCATGATGTTTCATGAATATAATACTCCTTTGCATTAGTACTTTTCAGTTCCCAGGATCTTCTCCTATTCTATGCAAGCTTCCAAATGTCATGGAATGTGGAGCTGAACAATGAAGAGCATACACAAAAAAGATTCAATGGTGTGTTGTACTAGTGTGCATGAATTGTAATCACAAAAATCTGTGCAGCTTTGCCCCCCACAACTGGAAAACTCCTGTGGATGCCCGTGAATATCGTGTGTAGTTTTGCTCCTGCCTTTTGGTAAGAGTGTTCAGTTGGAGTATGAAATTAAGCATTCCAATTTATCTTCTGCAAGAAACCTCTTGTGAGTGTCCGAAAAGCTCCATCGTTCAAATGCTTGCGGACAGTTTGGAGGTATCAATGACCCCTGGTCCAATTCTGTTCTCCTGACTTCAGGTCTGATCCACCTCCTTGATCCCAATCCCCGGCTGTGCTCTCTTGTCTTCTATTGCTTTTACCCCTTTCCCATAATGTTCCTAGCTGCACCCTGAAGGGATAGTGTGCAAGGAAGAAGAGTTTCTTATATTACTAAAGGGCTAGGCGGGGAGGGGAGGGTGTTGCATGAAGTTTAGTACCATAGGAACTTCTTGCAGTGGGACTGACTTCTGAGTACACATGTCTAGAACTGCACTATATATTTTTTAAAAAATAATGCATCTTTACACATTACCTGTGAAACAATGCAAAGAAAACCCAAGCATCTGTTTCCTTTCTGTAAAACAAGGGGTGCTTTGGTGAATGAAAGCAGTAGAGGTGGGGAGTTGCTTAATGCTCTCTCTCTCTCTCTCTCTCTCTCTCTCTCTCTCTCTCTCTCTCTCTCTTTTTGCAGGATTGCATATTTAGCAAACAGTGTGCAAATTGTGCAAACTGGCATCCCCAGAGTTGGAGGACTGGAATATGGTAACAATAATCGGAAAGCAGAAATTCATACACTCATTCAGATCCTCTCTTTATCACATAGCTGGCGAGGAACAATTATGTTATGTTAGTTGTGCCCAATCCATCGCAACCCCATGGACAACAATCCTCCAGGCCTTTCTGTCTTCCACCATCTCCATGTAAGCCTTCCTGTCCTCCACCATCCCCCGAGTCCACCTAAGCTCACACTGACTGCCTCAGTGACTCCATCTAGCCACCTCATCCTCTGCTGTCCCCTCCTTCTTTTCCCATCTATTGTTCCCTGCATTAGGTTCTTCTCCAGGGAGTCCTTCCTTCTCATTAGGTGGCCAAAGTATTTGAGTTTCATCTTCAGTATCTGGCTTCTAAAGAGCAGTCAGGGTTGAACTCTTCTAGGACTGACTGGTTTGATCTGCTTGTGGTGCAAGGGACTCGCAGGAGTCTTCTCCAGCACCACAATTCAAAGATCTCAGCACTCAGCTTTCCTTATGGTCCAGCTTTCACAGCCATACATTGCAACTGGGAAAACCAGAGCCTTGACTATATGCATTTTTGTTGGCAGGGTGATGTCTCTGCTTTTTAGTATGCTGTATAGATTTGCCATAGCTTTCCTGCCCAGGAGCAAGTGTCTTTTAATTTCTTGGCTGCAGTCCCCATCTGCAGTGATCTTGGAGCCCAGGAAAATAAAATCTGTCACTACCTCCATTTCTTCCCCATTTATTTGTCAGGAAGTGATAGACTGGATGCCATGATCCAACATGATGAGGAATGATACTCAGCAGCTAATGCAAGCTTTGCAGTCCATGCATCTGGCTTTCTTCCCTTGGCATCTGAGTGATCTGATGAAATGAAAACTTTGAAGTTTTCCAGAGAAATGTGCTGTATTTTCAGTTGTAAACCTACAGCATCAAGCCAGAAGCTGAGATACTGACTTCTGAATTCTGAGGATGCTGATATTCTTTTTCTTTCCTTGTTTCTAGTCCTCTTTGCAAAGGAACTGACTTGGAAATGCAGGTAATTTATTTGAAAAGTTTGTAAATGAACAGAAGGAGCTTAGCTTTGTGTATATTTCAAAATTTTTTGTTTTTTTATGGGTCTCTTTCATGATTTTCAAATTTTGGAACTAAAAAATTTGATCATCACAGCCAACTATAATGAGATGAAACTTGTCCACAACATTTATCATATCAATGTACTTTTTAATTGTGAACATTATAATTAGATCCGCCCCCATGCAAGTGGATTTTATTAATAGCATTACATTGTATTTGTGGCCACTTTGAGGGGACCAAATTAGACTAAAAAGAGCATGCGAATACGGCTGTAAATAAAATAACAGCATTTATCATATGATTAGTTTTTGGTCAGTAAAACAAAACATAATCATAAAATCCATGGATAGTGCTAGGGATCAAAAAAATCTGGGGCACAGGCCCGTAAGTTAAATGAATGAATGAATGATGAGAATGAAAATACTGCAGAAATGCTCTAAAAATCTCTGGGTTGAAAGAACCCAGTGTCCTGAGGACAATTCTATTTCTAAAAAGAGATGCATGAACAGTGAAGAGGGAATCTGATTTCATAAAGAGAACATCCGCCAGAAAGATTCAAGGTGGGAGGGTGGCAGGAAGCACAGCACAGGTGGTCAAAAAGCCAGCTCACCTGTGGGATCAGGTCCAACAGAGATTGTCAGATGCACCTTTACTTATGCATGGGCAGCCCAGGGACCCTCAGCTCATTCAGAATCCCAGAGATTCAGGGCTCCAGTCCTTAGTGGACCTGCTCCCAAGATCACCTCTGATGCAACCTACAGCTTATTTCCATATCCTGGACTGTCATTCCATTACAGTATTCTTTGTGTGCCATAAAAGCTGTGGGACAAACATGTTCCTTATGCAGCGTGAGGAGTATGGCTTACTTATGAGTAAGCATGCTTATTAGGACTGGAGCCAAAATACATAGTTGTTAAAACACAAGCCCAATTTCCGCTGAATGTAAAGCTTCTATTGTTAGTGTCTTCTGACAGGAACAGAGCTTATAAAGACTACTTGTTCGCATAATGCATGCAGCTGGCAGAGTGTGTATGTGTGTGCGAGGGGGGTGTCTCACAATAATAATACTAAAAAACCCCTCTATTGGATCACTGCTGGGATCCTTGTCAGTACGATCCTCAAAGATGGTTAATTGGATATTAATGTGTCGGATTCTCAACAAAATAACAAGATATTTGCCAAAAATGAAACTCAGAGGAAACACGCCTCCAAAATTTTACAACAAAGCTTTGTTTAGAATAGGAGTTAAAATGGCTGAAGATTTATGACATGTTGACATAACTGATGGCAAAGGAGTTGGCTGATGCTCTGGGTGTGAAGGCCCAAATGAGAACATCTGCATTAAGAAGCTAATTCTCTTAAACACACTGATCAAAATATTAATGCTACGTGTAAACATGAGCGCTTTATCTGACAGTGATTTACATTTGGAACGACCTAATCCAGCTATGCAGGGCATCTTTATTCATTACCAGCAGCCTTTACTTAACACTTCATGCCCGCTTGCACAGGTGGACAATCTACTCAGAGTGACTATTGTGTTTATGTTATTTTTTCATAAGCCGGGTTTGAAATTTGTCAAACTGCATCATTGTTTAACTATGTGCCAGTCAAAGGGAAATTGCCAGACGGAGCAGCTTTCCCCTAACCTTGCTCCAGGCAATGAAATTACACATAGGCCACAGTCTTATGTCAAGTCTTAAAAAAAAAGGAAAGGAAAAAGGGAAAAAGGCTGTGAATAGGTATGACTATGTGCATTCACAAAACCTGGCTTTCTTATGCCACTAATTTTATATGAAGGCTCATGCCAATGGTAAATAAAACTTCATGTCCGTCATGTCACTCATTAACTAGGTTCTCATAATTTATGTATTTAAAGCCTGCTTGTTCACCAGGCAATCAAACAGTAAACCATGTTTTATAGGTGTTAGTGTTTATAGAAACTGTAAATAAATGTAGAACAAAAAAATAAAAAATCCAGGTTCAGAAAAATGATCAAGCTTAAGTCATTTATCATTGTTCCAAATGGAAAAATCTGAGAGCCCCTGGAGCCAAAGCAAATGTTTCTCTGACTTTCTTTTTCCCACTTCTAACCCACAGCTTAAAACTACTAGATTGTAGAATTTTGGTTGGTATGATTTGGTGAAATGGAAAACTTTACAGATCACATGCTTTAATGGATGATGTGTGTCGTAAGCCATGTTTGATATAAATCTAACAGTAGCGATGAGCTAAACAGATACTGAAAATAGTCAGGAAAATAAGCCAAGGAGTGGTGTACTGTCGCATATGAAGACAATTGGTCCATTGGATGCAGAAACTATGATAGAACTGCAGTATCATTTCCTGTGTATGTCCATGTATGTACTGAGATCACATTCTACCTGGAAATTTAACTTCAGGGAATCAGACAAAATTGTTGAGTTGGGTAGGCTAAGTGACAACTCAGGCATCTTGGCTGCAGTCCCTTTTTCAGAGGAGACAAATGTAATATTCAGAGTCTATCACAACCGTAATGACTTGAAATAATGCAGTCAGCTTTAAGTGGTTGTTCTTTTCATGTTTTGTGTTATAAAGAACTATACCTGTGGAAAAAGCATGTTCTGTATTTAATCCAGTGGTTCCCTAAGTTAAGTCTCCAGAAGATATTGGACTTCAAGTCCCATCAGCTCTAACCATTGGTCATGCTGGCTGATGATGTTACAGTTGCAATTCAGCAGCATCTGGGCACCCAAATGTGGGAACTGCTGATCTAGTCTTCCATGGAATTTCTTCTGGTCTATTCTTTTAAATGGTTCGGATCAAACCTTTCACAACTTGTCTCTGATAAGGAAACTTAAAGGTAAACATAAATGTATTTATTGGTAGAGGCTTCTAACAATGGGGCCTTCCTGGCCTACCTCTGTATGGAACTTCTTAGCACAAGATGATGGGGTGGGGGGAATGACTTTTTTGGAATTATTAACCCAAATTTACCATCTATTATGGAATACGCATTCAGACTTGCAACCTTCCTGGCTGATCATTTATAATATAATGAAAAATGTTGATACATCTCTAAGACAGCTGTGGTGACACAATTATTTCTGATATTTATGGTAAGCATCAAGGATTTCCAACAGCTTTCAACAAGTGGCCTGATTTTATGCCAATTGCCATCACTTTTTGGTAAATGTCAACATTTAGCAAAGCAAATGTAGACATTTCCAAACAAATTGCTTGCCATGCTTTGCTGACAAGTTGTATTACTTGCATTGAAAACCATTAAACGAGTGCACATAGCTCAGAATCCTGGAGCCTACACTTATGTTGAAACTTTTTAAGCTCTGTGCTAAGAATTACTAGGCCATTACAATGGATACAGGATCTAGACAGGGGAAACTAAATGTTAACACACCATCAAATGATATATTTAAAAAATGAAGAGGTGTAATATTTTGTGGAAGAATCACATGACATTAAATGTAAATTGAATTGTGTTATAATAGTTCTCAGGGCCATGCCAAGGTCTGTTGGTTAACAGCTTATTAATGATAGTTATTGCTAAAAACTGATCTTTTGTTGGTTGCCAATATATCTAGTTGCTGCTTGATAACACTTTTAAAGGAAATCCATGCATTTATAATGGCAAATGTGTTCAATGAAATAAAATTATTCTTCATTCACTGAGTTTCAAATATATTAAAATACCTGATCAGTTTTTAAATCAAAATATTTTCCATACTTCTGGAAATCTCCCAGAAGCGTGAAACTAGTGCGTAGCTGAGGACATTATCCGTTAAGTATAACAGTGCAGTTAATTTCAGAAATTATAGACTAAGCATGGAGTTCATAAATTCTAAGGATTGGATCAAGATTTGGAATAAAATCCTATACTTGCTTCAATGTAATAATAATGCTTACTTTTACACCAAAAATCCTACGGGCTGGCAAAGGTTAGGAGTTCTAGGAGTTGTTTCTTTGTAAATGTGCATAGGATTGTGCCCTTAGAATTGAATAGTCCTGTGGAAATCCCAATGATTTCAATGGGTCTAGTCCAAGTATGACTAAATTTGGATCCATGGTTTATTTTCATTTTCCATATAACTGCACACATATAAAAAGCAATCAAACACATTCGTGCATAGAAAGACTTTACCTCCCACACTAAAAACATGTTTTTTCAGTTCAAAAGACTTTAATGAAAAAGTACACTTTCATTATCTTAATTTCTGACTTCCTAAAATAGATTTGATTGCTAAACTAGCCCACAAAAAGTGAGGTTCATAATTCATATGCATGTTTTTCAAATTCAGATGTTTCTGGGCATTTTACCCAGCTTTTTAAATGGATGTGAGAAAACTCTTTTATGGCATGCTCATATTTACACAGAAAGTCACATCATTTTTCAAGATGACAGTACCAAGCAAAATCATTTTTATTGCTGTTTCCCAAAAGTCATTTCAAAGTTGCAAGCTCTTGGAAATGAAATGCTTTAAGCGCATACCACTCGATAGCCGTAGGCCCGTTGTACATATAGGGCTGGATTCAGGCTTAGTCATGCCTAGAACAGACCCATTCAAATTAATGGTACATAACCATGATTATCTCCATCCTATTCATATCAGTTGGTCTAAGTATGACGAAGACAGGAGCTAACTCATATGTAAGCCATATTACAAGAATTAGGATGTTATAAATGGTGGTAATAGTTGATTCTCCATCCATCAATATAATTGCTCAAACCTGGCTTGAATTGCAATGGGAAAGTAATTGTCGACTGCAAAAGTTGTTCGCGATTGTTACTTTCGGGAATTCTAAATTGGCTGGGCGGTGGTGGGGGGGGCGGTTTGCTGGTGCCTGCTTGTAGGCGACTCATTGGCATTTGTAGCATGGGGATGAGTGATGCAGCCTCGAGAGACCCAGCTCTCCTGCTCAGCAGGCTCGGCAGGAGCACGGCTTGCCACATGGGTGGTGGTGGCTGCCCAAGAGGGGCTTCCTTGCCACGGCGCGGAGCCTGTAATTCCCGCCCAGTCTTTGATCAGCCTTGGGCAGAGCGTGAATGTCTGGGAGGGCTCTCCCACACTGTCCTGGCCTGGCCCGGCCTGGCCCGGCCTCAGCCAGACACCCACTGGGAATTATGGGGAGCAGCAGCCTGGCCAGGCAGGCCTGACTGAAAAAAAAATTTTTTTGTTTTATTTTTTTACATTTGACTTGGGGATGCGATGCTTCAGCTGGGGACTGTCCAAGAGAGCACCTGTTACCCAGGGCGGCTGGTTGCAACCCAGGACATCACCCCAGCTGGGGCTCCAAATGCATTTCCCTGCCCTTGGTTCCTCTGTCAGAAGGCCGGCTGTCAAGAGAAACCACAAATGATCTTCTTTAAAAAGGAGGATTTGAGAGATTTACATCCCCAAGACAACAAGACACTCATTATCTTTAGTCCCTATCATGGCAAGCTTTTTACATGTAGATCCAAGACTCTAGATACAGTGCAGATGTGCACCCCTTCTGTTCTAGGAAAAGCAGAATTTGGACAGTTTTGACAGCAAGCGAGCTAGCTATCAAAACTCTGGATCCCTTTTAAAAGGGTTTGGCCTAGGACATACACAGATCTTTTCCTCAGCTACTAAGCTCCATTTTCCCTGTCAAAGTTGTCAAAACTGCCTTTTCCCTAGAAGAAGGAGACATGTGTGCATGGGTGTGCATTGTTTTGTCTGTTTTTTCTGAAATTCAAAAAGACTTCTTGCCAGGGTGAGTTGTCAAGATGTAGAAATACACTTACAGTCTATGCTCAGGGTGGCTCTTGTTGCATGCTATAAGGCAGCTTAGTGATGGCCATAAAATAGGCACAGGAGGTCTTACTAACCTAACTTTCAACTGTTACTGAAATTAATATTTCAGATATTATGTAATACTGATATGATCACACACTTCATGTGTACCTGGTGAAGAAGTTCCAGGTAGCATTGCAATCTACATTTAGGTGTGCTGTTTGTCTGGGATTTGCACAACACATGGGTGGTGAACTGCTTCCCTTGGAGTTTGGCGGGAAACCGAACAGGAGCTGCAGAAGAAATTATTTCCCCAGCAACATGATAAAGTTATAGGCTACTGCTCTTGTAATTCAAAGTATTTGGGGGTGGCTTGGCCCTGAATGGGTAATTGAGACCCAATTGCTTCACAGGGAGATAAAATACACACAAAAAGAGGCAGGGAGGGAGAGAGCGATCAATACTTCTTGGAGGGTGGCATGGAGCCCAGCTCAAATGTTATCATGAGAGCACTGGAATTCTATGGAAAAGTGACAAGGCAGAGTAGATAAATATATGTTTAAATCAAAGGCAGTTGTGAATATAGAGACAAGGTGAAGAAACTCACTACCCAAGAGCATAAGCAGTGTCACGCGAGTACCTGCAACTCTTTCAGTTGGGACCAGGAACTTGAGTATGGAATAGTTAACTTATCTTATTTTATTGAAGATTGAAATAATGTTGTAAGCTGTCCAGAGATGATAGTAATGGATGGCCTACAATTTTTAAAAATAAACAAATAAATAAACTTCTGCCATGATGAGGCCGGTTTCTTTCATCAGCCCTTTTGTGGTCACCTTAATGGATATTTATTTATTTGTTTATATTGCGATGTAGATCCTGTCTTTTTCCTATTCCATATTCCAGCTGTGATTCCGCAGCAGTGCTATGGAAGCATCTGAGTGGGCATTCAGCGAACACTCAGACAGAATGCCGTGCTCTCTTATGGCTTCCGTCCAGTGCAGGATATGGAGGATCGTCCTTTGGGGTGTGATGCGGTCTTTGCTAATTGGAGGGAAGGATCAGCAGCAGGCTTGGTTGTGGCTTGTTATCCTTTGGATCTTAGCATCACACTCTTCGTACAATGGTACTATGCTGTCTCCAGTACGAGAAGCAGCATGCACACCTGCTGCTGGTAACTTGGACCAGAGGGTGTAGTCGCACCCGTGTCCTGTGAGTTTCCTGTGGGCAGCTGGTTGGCTGCTGTGCGAAGACAACACTGGACAAGCTCTACCCCCCGTCTGATCATTCCTGTCTCCTCCTAAGCAGCCCCAAAGGCTCTCTGTACTCACTTTATTTGGTAGTGTACCATGAAACACTGCTCAAGAACCTCCCATTTTGTATCATCATTACACTCTGAGTTTATAATTCACTTTCTTAAGAGCTATTTGTTATACTTTCTCGTTGTGCAAAGAATTATATCCCATTGTGTTGGCAATTGTTCAGTAATGCTAATTTGTAATCCCCTTTGAAGTGCTTGGCAATTTCCTTGAGATGTTTATACAGCCTGTGCAGCCTAAACAAACAGGACCAGGAACATGGGAGTTTGTTGATATGCAGGTGATCTGTATTTATCTGCTTACAAAGGATTTGGTCAAGATCTGCAGCATACATTTCCCATTAGCAAGGAAGGCAAGTCATTCTCACCCACAGTTCTGAGAAGCCTTTCCATGCACAACATATGCAAGAGGTTAGTCTCCCTGGGTTGATTCAGGCACAGTTAATTCATCAGGAAGCATTTTCCCTATAACTCAGCTTCCAAACCTCCACCTCTTCTCTTTCCTTAGCTTAGGAAAAACTTTTACAGGCTTATGTTAAGAAAGAGCCCCTGAAGAGCTGTATCAAACCCAGCATATCAACAAGTTAAGATTCCCCCACCTGTGGTCCCAACTTCAGTAGTCAATGCACAAAATTTAAGCTTAATCCAGTTAAAAGTTCTTTGCCTCCTGGTCAGTCCAGTTTAGAGAATAGAGATTCAGTTTCTCCTGGATGGGGTCAGGATCCCCGAGGATTCAGTTTATCCTTGATGTTTCAGTGTCCGTTTGGGGATATTCCTGGAATCAGTCTGACTGGCCCCTTTCCAACTCTCATATTCTATAATTCTGGGATTGGCCTGTTTGGACTACTGGAAACCATTCCAGGTGGGCTTTCCTTTGAGAAGTGCCCACAAATTTCAGTGAGGCCAGAGTACCACGCCAGGCTGTTTACCATGACTCTAAAATTCTGGATTCATTTTTGTTCTGATTCTAAGAGTGTCCACAGAAATGCTCTCTGGTGTTGGCTGGGAGCCCCCAGCTTGCAGACTTGCAAACTTCCAGTGCACATGGGAAGGAGCAGGGCAACCTGTGCCTCTTCCTCCTCCTGCTCTGCTTTTTCTGCTAGGCAGGCCTTTTTGCCCACCCAGCCAAGGAGGAGGAGGAAAGGAGGAGGAGAAGTATCAGGAGGGCCCACAACATGGTGCCACAGTCTCCCAGGCACCTCCTTTGCCCCCTTTCCGAGAGCAGCCTGTGAAAGGCTATTAGTCTTCTCGGACACCGCTGGTCTCAGGGACAGCATGCAGTTGCTGAGCATCATGGGTAGGAGAGTGCTGCTGCTGTGGGACCTTGTGGGCAGCTGGTTGGCTGCTGTGTGAACAGCATGCTGGGCTCGGTGGACCACCGGCCTGGTCCAGCAGGGCCCTTCGATGCTCTTGGCCGGTGTGGTTCTGCCTCCATGGACCGGGAGGAGAAGGGCAGCTGGAGCGCCGATTCAGCAATCCTGCGGCCAGAGCGCTGCCTCCCACCCCAGATCTGGGAATCTGAACTATCCCATGACCCCTCCGATTATGCCTGGAGGCCACAGGGCTTCTCCCTCATTGCTTCATAAAATACATTCACGTTTAAAATGATTGCTTACTTTATTGGACATTTTTTTTAAAAAGGGCCAACAGTCCTTTATAAACAATAAAACTGAAGTTGAATATACAGTCTGATAACATTATGTTCAGTGTCCCGTGCTTTAAAATGAGTGACGTTAGTACATTGCTAAGTTGTATGTGTGCTCACACCCACATTACATGCAGACAGATACAGTATGTACTCACCCGATGCAGCTCAGAGAAATGGTACTTGATTCATGTCGTGGACATCCTTCCATATGAATTTACGTACTGGGGAAATCAGCTGTCCACAGACTGATGTTGTTTTGAACCTTGAATGAACTTTCCTTGCAGTCTTCATAAGTGAAATATTTGGTGTCACTTCACAGCCTCTATTCCAGCTTTTTTTTTTGCAGCAGAGTCATATCCTATCAGGACAGAGCCACATTAATTTCAGGTTTTGTGGTTGATTTTATTTCATCATTCATGAACAGTAATTAGGAACAAAATATACGGACTATAACTCAGAATTTATTTTAATGAACTGATATGTAGCTATAAAGAATTCTAGGTTGTAGAATGTAAGAAAGAAAATATACCATACTTTAATTCAGTGATAAGCTCGGTTTTCTTTTTGCTGAAAGAACTATGAGCAAGCTCAAAATCACAGTGATAGTGAAACATGGCAGAAAACATACCAGTTTGGTAATCTTCTCTTTCAACAAGGAAACAATGTACTTGCTCTACAAACAGTGCCTTGCAATATGCTGCTGATTTGGGTCCAGAACACTGCACAGCGCGTCTGTTATAATGAATGCTGCCTGTTTTGAATCCACGTGGCAAGAGCAACTGGGAAATGATGACTTGCAAGAACATTAAAGAAAAAGTCACATGGACCTGTTTTATATGGAGGCAAATTCCTGTGGTGCAGCCTTGTCTACTCTGATTTGTAGTGGTCCTTAAAGATCCTGTGAGCTTAAGACCCTGTGATCAGAGATGCAGGGACAGAATCTGGGGTTTCTGCTGCATGATCACACGAGGGATTGCCTAGGCCTCAGAGCTCGGTCTGCATTGTTAGAAGCGCAGTCACACGCAGCCCGCCTCACCTCCTGCCAGTTCCCCCATCTTACTGCAGCAATGCACAGGCATTTGGACTAGCAGATGAATATGCCTGAACACGGATGGTGGGACAGCGTCCTGCACTGCAGGAGTGTGGGTGCCGAGCGGGCCACCTTGTATACAGCTTTCCCCCGAACACTCTGCCGCTTCCTCACAGCATCTGCCGCCTGAAGTGACAGCATCACCCTGCCTCCTGCAAGGACTGGCCCTGAGCGTTCATGCTTTGTCCTTCTTAGCACATGACAAAGGCAGCAGTGGGAGAAGCACTCAGATTGGTGCTTTGCAGCAGTGGCAAAATATCATGCATCAAACCGCGGATGTGGGGCTCCTCCTCTCAGGACCATCACGGACATATGCAAGCGCAACTGACGCAGCACGTGCTTGCTGTGCAGTTGGATATTGCAACTTATTGTTCCAGGTTGGCACCATCAGATATGATCCATCCTCAGCTTTCTCCCCTTCCAGTTTGAAGTGCACACTTAAGCTGTCTGTCCAAAACGTCTGCAGCTCGACCCGCCTCTGGCCCTGCATGGGATGCCCATAGTTCTCTGTGTCTGGAGAGCATGTGAGTTAAGTGTAGCCCAGCAGGATTGCCCCCTTCAGGTCACAACCCGTGTTATACCCTATGCATCTTTGCACAAAAGCAAGGCTCACAGTTCCCAGCCTGCCCAGCCAGAGCACCAGCTGTTGGGAAGCACAGAAAAGTAAGAAAGTGTTGCACCCATATAAGGATGTAGAAACGCAGGGATAAACAAAGAAGAGCATGCTGCTATTAATGCATTTGTCAACAGCTAATGGGTTTCAGATGCTGTTTAGGTTGTACATCACACTGTACACAGCTTGAAAGAGCATCTCTTCACATTCATGTTTGTTCTGTTTGTGTCATAAAAGCCAATGGCAGTTGGGTCCACTGGATTGTTATTATTGGCTGCCTCTGCCGAGGAGGCCAAACAGTGAGCGATGCTGACCTTCCATGCTGCAATGTAAACAGAGCAATGTCTTGCAGGTGTTTTCCACATCCTCTATCACCTCCTAGAAGCATCAGCGAGCATTTTGTACTTCCTTCTCAGCTTTTTAAATGGAGGGCCAGGTCAGCGTTCAACTGATCAGACTCATAAATCCCCTGATCTGTGTAAGCTTTCAGCAAGCAACTGCTTTCATCATAGCTCAAGAATCTTTATCATGCGATGTTGCTTTAAAAAGTAGTAGAAGGAAAGCATTAGAACATGGCTACCTTTGCATCCCTTTTTGGAAATGTGTGTATCTATCTCTATCTATATCCATCTATATATTTTAAAACCTACCAAGAACTGAATTGCTGCATTCCTGGATTATCCTTTGATTTGTGTTTCTAGAAATTCTTGTGGGGACGCTCAGTGCCACATAAATTACAGAAGAATCCTAGGTGTTGAAAACGGTGACTTCATCCCGTCTGTCACTCCAGCACTGAAGTAAAATGAATGATGGCTGATTTGTGCTGAATGCTCAGCTTGTTCTTCGTTGCAGCTCATCATGCATCAAAGACCCGATCAGCTCAGGGAAGGATGGCTCAGTTCTGAGTAGCTCCGCAGTATCCAGCCATAGGTAATGGCACCAGTATTTCTATTTTACTTCACCTCTGAAACCTCACCTCAACAGTCTTTGTTACATGGCTGTATTCATAATATTCCATCTCTGCTCTGGATGCTCCATGGATTACCTTTCCTTATGTTGCAGTTCAAATCAGGTCTAAGAATTAAGTCCCATTGAAAATAGATCCAGCAGATTAACAGAGAAAAGTTCCTGGTTCAACAATCACATGGGGCACCACGAAAAAGAACAAAAAGTTGTTTGCCTGTTCAGAGAGAGGGCAAGAAACATTTTGGCCCAAATCATGGCTCCTTGTTTGTTTGTTTGTTTTTAAGAATGGGGAAAATGCAGTATTTTAACTGTGAATGTGAAAGAAAACATGATACCCTCTTGTGTACTCGTGCTATTCCACTCTATTGCAGTGTTCCTTAGAGATTACGTAGCAGAAAAACAGAAAAGGAAACACTCCTGTTGCAGTGCTTGGATCACAGTTCTGCAGTGAAACCAAAAGCAGATCTAGCCAATTAACAGCCTTAGGCAGAAGTGCCTCCACTTGGGGTAAAATGGGTTAAGGACTTCAGCGTTGGGGCGAAGTCCTATGCCTGTTTAGACAGACGCGGCCCAGCAACTTCCAGCTGTCCGAGCACCAAACACGCAAAGCTTTACAGGAGTCTGCTGTGAGGTCTGGACCATGTTCTTGGTGAACCCCCTTGACTAGATCATGCTGCCACATCCTGCCATTAAAGAAAGGGGTTTGGCGAAGCCTTTCAAAACGCTTCCTTGTTTCTTGTTTTTTTTTAATTTCACCAAACCATACTCAGTATTTTCTGACCAAGACCACCCTCTTTGGTGACCAAAAATGCATTTCATCATGTTGTGAGAGTAATCTGATTTTGACTACAAATTACAATTATTTTTCTTGTAATTTCATACGAGTATATATTTGGCAGGCCCTGTGCTGGTCGAGTAGCTTGTAATTCAGATGGAATCCTCAGAGGCAGTTTGGCCAAGTTGTCTGTGGCCAGGACTTGGTTCGCTGTTCTAAATAAATAAATAAATAAATAACCCAACTCATATCAAATATGGTCACTCTGTGCAATGTTGCTTTTGTTGCTGTTATATTTAACTGAACTGGGCCCGTTTTTCCTATTCTAGCTGACTTCTTCAGCTGAATTTTCCTTGACAGAATTCCTAATGTGGAACCAAACCAGCAGTGAGGTAGGCCGTGGAGGTGACACAGCAGTGGGGACGGGGCTTTCGAGTGACATACGTTTTGTGCGTGCAATTTCCATAGAATGATTGAGGGGACGCCCCCTGGATCTCCCTGCCTGTGCATCGCGCAGGTGGAGGTGCCCACGAGCCTTCCTTTCTGACGTTGCTCAAACCGTGCACCTTGCCTTCCCATGCAGAGCTCACCCGTTCCAGCTCGAGAGCTCGGCATGTCTGCCTTAACCCAGCTAGGTGCTGCACGTGTCCCGAGACAGACTGCTTTGCATATAGGCCCAGGCTAGATGGGAATCATGCACAAATGGTGCATATGTTGTTTCCCATCCGGTTTGGCAGCCATTTCTACATGTACCTAGCCTAGTGAGCAAAACCGGAGTCAGGTCCTGGATCCAGATTTCAGCTGGATCAGTTGCGATGGTGGAACTGTGCCTGGTCAGCCCCTCTTTTGCATGGCAGCCCCTCCACCCCCCCTCCCCACATTGGAAAGCCTCATACAGCCCTTCCCTGCTGCATGAGGGGAAGGGGGATCGCCACAGTCAGGCAGGGAGGGCCTTCTTCTCCTGGAAGGAAGTTCCAGGGCCCCATTCCTAATCAGCTGCTTGGAAAGAGGAGCAAGGAACTGGATCCAGTTATCCGACAGAGCTAATTAGATTGATTTCAGATTCATTTACCAGGCTGTGTGCCTAAAGCCCTACAACCATGCGTGGCACGTTAGTCAGGCTGGGACTCCTGACTGCAGTGGGTTTCAGCATGCTTAATTCAACACCATGTTTTTGTTTAGTTTTTAAAAGATAACCCAAACACTCTAATTGAGGTTGAAACTTCCAGACAGTGGAGTTTGCCTCAAATTGTTGTGTGTTTGGACAGTACTTTGGGGGACCCTGATTTTGCAGTTGAGAAAATGTGGTAGCAAACTGGTGTATGTACAATCTAGAGATTGAATGACGGAAAGGTGAAAAAGAAGTTCATTGTTGCTGTGTTGTTTCTGATGCTGTCAACATGGTTTGAAACTGCTTGTGGCAAACTGGTTATCTGTCACATCTCCACCAAGAGAAGAATGAATAATGTGCCAAAGATCCCACTGCTCCACACTGTGAAATGCATGCATGGGAGATCATGCAGAGAAATGGTTCTCCAAGGCCACGGTCAATTCTGGGATTTAAAAAGCCTTCACTTTTTTTCCCTGTAGAAGATATTTTTGGTCCCCTGAATTGGCTTGCACTCTGAGCTACTTCAAAGCATCCTGAAGGAGAAATTCATACTTTGTGATGGGTGCAAAACCTCCTTCACCCAAAAAACTACTTTGGTCTTGTAGAAACTCTTGGCCACATTCTGGGGTTGGGCAAAGCCAAAAACACCGGCATAGAATCATAGAATAGTAGAGTTGGAAGGGGCCATGAAGGCCATCGGGTCCAAGACCCTGCTGTTGCAGGACACCACGTTACTCCACCCCACTCAGATGGCTCTCCAGCTTCTTTTTGAATGTCTCCAGTGTGGGAGAGCCCACCACCTCTCTAGGCAGCTGGTTCCACTGTCGTATTGCTCCGAAAGTGAGGAAGCTTTTCCTGATGTCCAGCGTGAATCTGGGTTGTCGCAACTTGACTTGATTATTCCGTGTCCTGCACTCCGGTATCAGCAAGAAGAGATCTCGACCTTCCTCTTTGTGACAGCCTTTGAGGTACTTATAGAGGGATATTATGTCCCCACTCACTCTTCTCTTCTCAAGGCTGAGCATGCCCAGTTCTTACAGTCTTTCCTCACAGGGCAGTGTTTTCAAACCCTTCAAACAAATCATTTTTGTTGCCCTCTTCTGGACCCTTTCTAATTGTCCTGCATCTTTCTTAAATCTTGGTGCCCAGAACTGGACACAGTATTCCAGGTGAGGTCTGACTAGTGAGGAGTATAGAGGAACTACTACTTCTCATGATTTGGAAAATAGCATTTGCCCTTTCGGCTACTGCATTGCATTGTTGGCTCATGTTTAGCCTATTGTCCACAATTACTCTGCAATCTTTTTCTGTTCTCCCTCTTGTATTGATGCATTTGGTTTCTTTTCCCTAGCTGGATGACTTGACATTTGTTTGATGACTCATTGAATCTCATTTTGACTTACTGAATCTCATTTTGTTGCTTTGAGCCCAATGTTCAAGTTTATCAAGATTGCCCTGGATCTTCATTCTGTCTTCTAGGGTGTTTGCTATTCCAGTTTTGTATCATCTGCAAATCTGATTTTCTCTCCTTGTACTAAATCATTAGTAAAGATGCTGAAGAGCACTGGGCCCAGGACTGAATCCTGTGGCACCCCAATAGATACCTCTGTCTAATTTGAGAAGGTGCCATTGATGAGCACTCTTTGTGTCTGACTTAGCAGCCAATTTTGGATCCACCTAATAGTTTTTCCATCTAGTACAGTTTTTGCTAATTTGCTTATCAGAATGTCGTGTGGCACTATGGCAAAAGCTTTGCTAAAGTCTAGATAGATTATGTCAACAGTGTCCATTTGGGAGGTTACCCAGTCAAAACAAGAGATTAAATTAGTCTGACAGGATTTATTTTTGATAAATCCATGCTGACTTCTATTAATCACTGCATTTTCTTCAAGATGCTTGCAGATGGATTTTTAAATAATTTGCTCCAGAATTTTTCCAGGGATTGAAGTCAGACTAACTGGTCTATAGTTCCCAGGTTCATCTTTTTTCCTCCTTTTGAAGATAGGTACACTGTTAACCCTTCTCCAGTTTTGCAAGATTTATTGAAGATAATAGCCAGTGGTTCTGAGACTTCCTCTGTTAGCTCTTTTATTACACTGGGATGGAGTTCATCGGGTCCTGGAGATTTGAAAGTGTTTATTCCACCTAGGTATTCCTTGACCATTTGTCTGTCAATCTTGGGCTGCCATCTCTCACTTTCAGCTTGAACTTCCTCTGGATTGCAGATTTCCTTGTGGGAGGAGACTGAAGCAAAGTAGGAATTGAGTGCCTCTGCCTTTTCTTTGTCGTCTGTTATCACTCTGCCATCCACTTTCAGTAGCTGGACACCCTTCTCTTTCTCATGTCTTTTGTTCTGGATGAATCTGAAGAAGGCCTTCTTGTTGTGCTTAGCAGACCTTGCTATTCTCAGTTCATTCCTGCTTTAGCCTTCCTGATGCTATTCCTGCAATTCCTTGCTATTTGTTTATATTCTTCCTTCATGGCCTGACCCTGCTTCCACTTCCGGTACATGTTCTTTTTTTCTTTCAGGCTGTCACTTCACTTTTTGTGGAGCCACGTGGGCTTCCTCTGCCATCTTCTACACTTTTTTCTTGATGGAATTGTTCATAGTTGTGCTTAGAGAATCTTCTTTTTCAAGATTTCCTGCCCCTCTTGGACTACCCCTTTCCCATGATGGGTGTGTTGTCATGGCACTTTAATTATTTTCCTGAGTCCATTGAAATTGGCTTTCTTGAAGTCAATGCGTGCTTGGCTCCAGTTATCTATTGTCTCCTTTATAGTTGTGAATTCAAGTATTGCATGGTTACTTTCCCCCAGCATTCGCATGGTTGTTATTTTGTCCACTAGGCCATCCCTGTCAGTATTAAATTGAGGACAGGCGATCTTCTTGTGCCTTCCTCTACCTCCTGCTGGAGAAGGTTGTTGGCAATACATGTAAGCCTCTTGGAGGGGCCACGCTTGGCAGAATTTGTCTCCAGCATATAGCAGGCAAATTGAATTCCCCCTTCATTCTTCTTGGAAATGCCAGCAAGTTGCATCCTTTTTGACTGGGTGGTCGGTAATAGACACCAATAACTATGATTTTGTTACTTTTGCTCCCTTTAAATTGAGCCAGATGCTTTTGATCGGGCCTCTTCTTGTATTTCTGTGCAGATATATGTGTCTTTTATGTACAGTGCAACTCCAACTCCCTTTTTGTGCTTTCTATTTTTCTTAAAAATGTTGTATCCATCAATTGTAGAGTTCCAGTCAAGTGAGTCATCCCACCAAGTTTCATTTATTCGTATAAGATCATAATTGCCCTTGTGTACTATGAGCTCAAGTTTGGGTTGTTTGTTTCCCATACTCTGGGCATTGAATGAACATCGAAGTTCATTCTCAGTGCGCACTGGTTTTCTTCCTATGTTTTTTGGTAGACTGGTGTTGGGCCCTGCTTAAGGTTTTTTTCTCTGTTGAAATATAGAAGTCTTTGCCAGGTGATGGCATGCCATGCTGCACATCTCCCTCCCCTACAGGATTTAGTTTAAAGCTCTTTTGATGAACTTTTTCATGTAGTGGCCAAACATCTGCTTCCCGTTCTTTGTGAGGTGCAGTCCATCATTTGCCAATAGTCCAGGGAACACCTCCAGCAATTGCATAACTGCCTGTTACAGAGCTTGAAAGGCTGCAGAGACTGCCTTGGAACACGCCGGCCAACCCTGCCATGGAGGATTAGCTGGGACTATCCCAGTCACGCCTGCCTGCCATGGACTGGACCTCCCTCTGGCCTCCATGGAGCGGGCTGTGCGTGAGGGCTGTACCGGCCAGCGAGAGGCCAGTGGAGGCCCAGGGCCAGTGCCTGAAGTCCAGCAAGTCCCTGGACATATAGCAGTGCTTGTGGGGTGGGTGCTGGAGGAGCGAGGACATGGAGTGAATGGTCCCACCGGACTGCTCACACTTAAGTGTCCTCCCCATCTGGAGAGGGGGGATTGCAGTCACCGAGGACAGTTCGGCCCCTTTCCCCTCAGGGTCTGCAGTGGAGCACTGTGTGCTGTGGCAGCTTCTCCTCCATGCACCAGTGCTGTGATCCTGCTCAGTCGAGGTGCTCACAGATGCTTGGCCAGGACCGGCAGTGGCTGGAATGAAGTAGATGGAGGGGTCCCCTGAGTACGGGGATGAGGTCCTTCTGTGTGTGGGGAAAACAGCAGTGTGTGATGCAGACAAGACATCATGGGCGTTCATGTATCCAAACAGGTGGACGGGGGAAGACAGGAGACATGCCGCCCATCATGGGTGAGGCTTCAACACTGCCTTCTCCCAGGTGAGGCTGCCTGAGTTTTTAGACCTTCAGAGGTGTAACCCAAGAGAAGGCCTTCTCTTCCTGAGCTATGGACCTCCCTGCTGAGGAGGTTAGGGTGGCTTCCTCTCTCCTCGCTTTCCACCAGCAGGAAAACACCTTTGGCCAGAAGGTGGGCCTGCTGTGTTGGCTGCTGCTTTTACTCTGTTACTGTTGTGATTTTCCTTGTGTTTTCATGTCCATCTTTACTTATCTGTGACTGTAACCTGCCTTGAGTGCCATAGAAAAGAGGGGCACATACCAATCAATCAATATTACTAGTGATGTGCTGTGAATGGGTGCTGAGGAGCATCATATTCTGTGCTCTGTTGTGGTAGCTCTGGTGCCTTGTTGCGGCTATTTTTAATTCACCCGCCAAAAGCCATGGGCTGCCTCCACCCCTGCCATAACTCCAACCCATCGCAGTGATTCTTCTGGCATGTTTGGGATGTCCCATCAGTGCAGTTTTCGTACCATCTGGGTCAGTTGCCTTCTGCTGGTATAATGTGACTTCCACCGTAATCTATCGCGACCCAGTCCATATCATTTTATAGGATTGCTCTGGAAGATCCAATTCTGGGTCAAAGCAACAATTTTGACCTCACTTCCTAAAGTTTCATCTTGAAGAAAACCAGGGTCATTATTAAGGATGTGATCTTGTCCCTTTTCTACTAAGTCCTAGTAGATTTCTTGGTCCTTTACCATATTCCCAACTTCAGTTTGCTTTGCCATATAGAATAACTTCAATGCCATTAGTTTTTCTGAAGACTTTGTAAGGGGCATACTTAAGTAAAATATCACCTAATAGAGAAGAAGCCAGAAAACTACACTACAATTCATCCAGGCTGACAAGGAAAAAAGAATAGTTACTACAAATGGAAAATAAGTCCCAGCTGTGGTCGTGTGAATTGGCTCTAAGTTTATGGTAAGCCTGCCAAGTATGCAATTACTAAAGAGACAAGGGAAAACAATGAACAAATTATTTTCCCTAATTTTTTTTAGTTCTGTTACTAAGCCTTTCTTGTAATAAATCAGCACGGCATTTCTTTTCAAGGCAATGTAATTATTAAATTAAAGTTTCCCAGGTTCAGAACTTATAACTTGTAAATGCAAGTGATGCTACTGCTACTGGCTTCAAACCTCTAAGGGTAACAGTTGCACAACATCTTACTTAAAAAAATACATTTTATGCAAAAAACATAACAACCCAGTGTTTAGTCACAAATAATTCCATGCTGTTTTTCCATGGATGTTTCTAAAAGTAGAGCCCAAGGCAGTAGCCAAAGGTGTTATTTATTGAACTCAAAGAGCATCAGTGGAACTCCTCCAACATTACACTACATGAGTTACACAACCTGGCCTATCATAATCTTTGACCTGATTTGCATGTAATGAATATTTTAAAAACTGATGGGTTGCTAAGCACAAAGGGAGACTTTGCCTGCAGCAGATCCATTTATTTTGCTTTTCCTGCACAATCCATGGTTGGATCCTTTATAGGATGTGGAGCATGACATGTGGACTAAGGCCACTGGACAGTTTAGGGATAAAACCAGGGCCGCCTTAACGCACGGGCTGATGAGCACTTGCCCATGGGCCCCATACTAATCCGTGTATGTTAACCCTTGGAAAATCGGAAAACTTCCAAAATTAACAGTAGTTGTAGTTGTCGTAGGGGCCCCAGTACACTGCTTTGCCCGGGGCCCATAATGCTGTTAAGACGGCCCTGGGTGAAACAACTCAGCCGGTTGTCTAACAACAACTATGGTTTAACAGCTGGTAAAGTTAGGCCACTGGTTTGTTTGTTTCAGTTTTATATTTCCCAATAGCCAAGTTTCTCTGGGTAGTTGAAAAAGGTTTAAAACACCAATCAAAGAAAAATTAACCACAAATCCACAAAAACAATCACAATTGGATCAGCATAGAAGCATAGCAGTGGTGCAGAATAAAATGCAAATAAGAATAAGTTAAAAAGTTAAACTTAAATTGCTGAAAAAAATAAAAATGTCTTCACCTCGTGCCAAAAAGAATACAAATTAGGTGCCAGGTACACCTCTTGTTTTGTGCCTAACTAATTCAGTGGGCTGGATTCATGTGTCATGATCCTTGGAAGGAGCTGATCATGGGTTGTGCAATAAGGGTTTAGAAGAGATGGGTGGGCTTCAAGCAAGCCAGCTATTGCAAGCAAGCAAGCCAGCTATCGCAAGCAATCCCCTTTACTGCATGACAGTGCATCCAATTTTAAAACTATGGGTTGTTATGTGAGAGCTAGGTCAATGATTATGACAGGCAGTATCTGTCTTCCCATTTTGTGATATTGCACTAATTCAGAAATTGGTAGTACGGGCACAACTCAGCACTCCTGAAGGGTGTGGAAGATGGGCTGGAAAGTGTGAACCTGGCCAAACCCCAGAGGATGAATGAAGGGAGGCTGGAGGTGGTGTCCAGTCCTCAAAGGTAGTCCTCTCGGGGCTCCCCCCGCCCCAGTGTCAGGACCTGGGCTGCTCCGGGGCTTCACCAGATGGTCAGAACCAGAGGTTCACCTCGGTATTCACAGGATGGGATCCAGGCCCTGCTGCAGCATTCAGCCCCCTAACGGTTTCCTTCTGGGAGCCCTGGGGTGATACCAGCCAGCCCTTCCTTCTAGGAGTGACCTCAGCATGAAAGGTTCTTTTTTCGCTGTGTGCCTGCCTCTTGCTGACCTGAATCCTGCCTTGCTGTCTCACCTCAGGAACATGGGTCTTCTTGCTGCAATATGATGGTGTACAGTCTTATTTTTTTAAAGTGCAAAATACAGAAAATTTACAAACCTGACATTTTAGCTGCTTTTTTTTCTTTGAAAGAAACAAGATGATAGCTTCCTTCATCCTGTTGGACCTCCCAAAGCCATGAAAACTGCAGGTGCTCCAAACTAGCCTTCACAATGCTTTATAAGAACCTAAATAGGAATTTTAGATGACATACTATGATGCATCCTTTTCCTGTACATGGTTCAGTTGAAGCAAATTACTTCTAAAAGGTACTTTTAAAAAATCCCACATGGTCTTTTTCCTGTATATGTGCTTGTTTCAGTCTAGTTTAGACTAAAATGATGTATTCTCTGTGGATTACCCAAATTAGTTGAAGACAAAGATGGAAAATTGTCTAATTTGTCAACAGTTTAGGTGGATTATTTGCTCTTATGTCTGAAAGCAACCAAGAGCAGAAGATCTATTATCACTGGCAATTTACATTTAAACTCTTTCTCTGTTAAACAGATTGCTTGAATTTTGCTAAACTGCTCCTAGGCTCCTTGGAGGATGGGTTAGATGACTGGTAAAGTTATGCCTGCACTGCGAATTCAAATTAAAGCCATAAATTTGACTTTCTGTAAGAATTAAAAACCGTGGGCTGCCTAAGGCAATAGAACACTTAACTGCTAGTTCCAGGCATGTTCCTACAAGAACATGGATCCCAAGAACCGAGTGGAGTGCTAAGCACTTCTGTTCATACACAGAGGGCTCTTCTGTCTCCCTCACCTGTGCAAAGCTAGAAGCTTGTCTGCTCCAGTGCAAGGAATTTGGCGGGCTGCTCATCCTACACAGCTCCTTCTGGCTGGTACCTGGGTGTGCAGGTAAACCTTATTGTGTTAGAGCTTTTAGTTCCCTGGATGAAACCACTGATGGGCACTATGCCATTTTTCTTCACTGGGTTGTATGAGAAAGTGACTAATGCCAACAGTTGCATTATGCCTTTCCAAGAAGACACAGGCCTTCTTTCTCAGAAAAGTAAAGAAGTTCTAACTTGGGACAGAAAAAAAGAGAGAATTGCATGTACAATTTAAAAAGTACATTCCTTATATACATGACATCTTTAATTAAAATGCATTTTAGATGTTATGCTCCTGTTATATTATTGCAGGCTGCCATGTTACAATCAGTTTGCTTGCCTGAAGTTACAATATTTATATTTCTTAACTTGCCATAACCTTGTGTTATGTGAGATGTTTAATCATTTCATTGGGATGCCATAAATATTCCTTGGCTGGTACACATAGTCTTATGAAACACATCTGCATGTAAATTTAATATAACTAGATCTAAACAAATGCCTTTTTATATGAATAGCTGTGTTCTTCATAGCCGTTCTGGCTTTGATGTCTCAATGATTATGAATGTTAAACCAGATTTATTCTTTGCCTTTTTATGTACATCAAAACTTACTAACATTTCTAGCATCACTGGGAATAGAAATCAGCCCATAGAAAGCTCATACAGCTGCTTAAAAAGGGTTTAAATGAGAATTATATGGTATAAAAGGCCTTGCTGTCTGACTCTGCTTTTGAACCTTGTGTTGGATCTTTTCTATCACACTGGAATTCCTCTCTATTCTTTATTACCATGCAAGAAATTGACAGAAGAGTCTCTTCAAAGAACCATAAAATAAACTCAATAAACTTTTATTTCACTATTAGTGTCAGAAATTGACATCTGAAAGATTTTTGTGGTAGCAGTTAATGTTTGACGTATGACTTGCATCGTACTTTAGTGGATTTTATATTAACCTCATGCCATTAATCAAAACAGACAAATTAACTATTGTGGTCAGCATTCTAAATTTCACATTCGGATCCCACCATTTGCAAATTTGCTGGATTTTGACAATTGTGGAACACAGGACAGGACCTCATACTCCAGGTGCAGACTAGCATGAAGCAGAGGGAATCCTTGCCCAGTTCAAGTGTCAGGTATTCTCTCATGTTCAAAGAGCAGGTGGAGGAGGACACCTCCATCCCCCAAGTCCTCTCCCAGGTGGCTTGACTCCTTACAATATTCATTTCTTCAGTTCAAAGGTCTGATGGGAGATGCTAAGCACATTCCTCTGATTGTCGTGAGATGTTCCTTTCAGACCTTCATGCCAAATGTATGAAACCTGGGGTAGGTTGGGGGCGGGGGCAGCACATGGGTCAAGCGCATAAGAAAGAGCCGTGTTGGACCAGATGGGAGGTCCACCTAGTCCAAAGTTCTTCTCAAACAGAGGCCAACCAGTTGGCCACAATATACCCACAAGAAGCCTCCCTCAACTTGTATTAGTGATGGTGGAACGGGACCTTTGGGTATTTGTGCACATAGTGGGATGATATATGTACGCCTATATTATTAGGAGCATTTTCAAGATAATGCAATGTATTTCTGATAGTTACTGTGTGGTCATATGGCTTCTATGTGTGTTTATTTTGTTTCCTCCTTTTTTCTGTACATGTGCTTGTGGTCCTACTCTTGTTTTGTATTCTCAGCAACTTTTCACTGATGCCTGGGTTTGTTGAAGGACGATAAAAGTCCAATAAAAATATTAAATATGGAAAACAGCTGCCCTCTTGCCCATGTACTCCTACTGCTGGTGTGCACACTCATACTGCCTCTGATGCTGAGTAAAGCCATGGGCTAGTAGCCCTTGGTAGCCTTCTCCTCCACGCCTTTGTCCAAGCGAAGGCTGCCCCAATTGGCAGCCATCACTACACCTCCAGGAAGTGGATTCCAGAGTTTGCCTGTGTGCTGTGTAAAAAAACACAAACTCTGTCCTTTTTTGTGACGTGTTTCTTAGGGTCTTTCCTCATAGGGTTTGCTTGAACCCACGGATTGTTTTGGTTGCCCTTTTCTTTGAAGACAGGAGGACCTAATGCCTGAATAGGGATCATTGCATCCATGATTGGGCTCTTATGTTCCTTTTATTGCAGTCTATGATTGCATTTGTTTTTAGAGTAGTCACATCACACAGGGCTCAGCTTGTGAGCTAAGAAGTCAGCTCAGTCTTTTTCATAGGTAGTCCTGCAAAGGCGGTTCTCCCCTATCCCAAACCTGTGCCTTTGATTTTTTAGATACCTGGATGGAGGTATCTAATTTGCATTAACTTCTGTTGAATATCATATTGTTGGTTTGATTCCAGAGTTCCAGCCTGTGAAGATAGTTATGCATCTCTATGGTGTCTTGTGATGCTGACAATTTTGTGTCATCGGCAGATTGGATAAGGATTGGTTTTGCATCCTCACTCCTGTGGCTTATGACCTGTGGCACTCCCCTTGCATGCTGTCACCGCACCGCCGATGTGGAATTCAAACTCTGTCAAAGCTGGTGACCCGTACGATTTTTTTATCTGATAAGATTCTAGTAACATGGTGGGTCAGAATCCAAAGTTGCCCAAATATATAGCTAGGAAATGATCAAGGACTGCATAATAAACTACATGTATTGCCTTTGACCATTTTAGGGCAATGTGGACTTGGAAGTCCCCATTGGTGGATCCAACAGTAGAAGGTTCCACAGGAGGGCGTGCCCAACATATAGATAAAGATTAGTCTTGTTTAAACCCATTTAAATCAATGGAAAAATTAGTAATTTTCAGTTTCATTTTAGTCACATTGAGGGCACAGGGAAGAAACAAGCAGAATCTTATCAATAAAAGAACAGATGCCATAGCAAAAGAAGGCTCACCCCACAGTGTCGTAGGAGCCTGCCTTTGCCACTGGATGGGCTGACAAACTTCCCAGCAAACTGATTGCTGCATCCAGGCAGTCATTTGTGCCTATCACCATCTTATCTACTGGCCCTCACCCCTCCTGCTGCTCCCTCCTCCAGCTCCTCATGATCTGGATGGAGAAGTTAAAATGCTTGGAGGCCAAGCACCTGAGATGGGTATCTCAGAAACGTGCTTACAGGGTGCTTTCTTAACTTTAACTGTCCCGAGAAGAAAGAGGCACTGGATCAGAGCCAAGGTGGTCGTGAGGAAGTGGAAGGAGCAGGGAAAGACCCATGGATTGCTGTGCTCGGATGTCATTTCAGTTGGCTAGAGAGCCTTTGATCTGACCCTTCTTTATATGTTATGTCTGTCTTCTTTCTTACCATTTTGTAAATATGCAAATGTTTGACTACAAAAATAATATTTCAGGTTTAATATCTGATTAGTATGAATAGTAGTATGATTAGTACGTGGGGCTGCCCTGGAAACAGTCCGGATACTTCAATTGGTACAACACAGAGCTGCCAAGTTGCTGATGGGGACCGGCCGTTACTCTCACATAACACCGGTCCTTTATCAGCTGCACTGGCTCCCAGTTGAAGTCTGGGCCCAATTCAAGGTCCTGGTATTAACCTATAAAGCCCTAAATGGCTTAGGTCCGGACAACCTGAAGGAACATCTCCTCCCCCATAAGCCCTCATGCCCCTTAAGATTGGCAGGGGAGTCCTTGCTCTGGGAACCCTCTTTGAAGGAAGTATGGAGGGTGTCTACCTGGAGGAGGGTCTTCTCCGCAGTGACACCCAGACTATGGAATCTGCTCCCCAGAGAGGTCTGCCCGGCGCCGACGTTATATTCTTTCCGGAGCCAGGTAAAGACCTTTTCATTCAATCATTATTTTAACAATGCTTTTAGATGTTTTAGGATCCCCCCTTTTTTCACAGTCACATTTTCTATAGTGATGTGTTTTATATTGTTTTAATAATTGTTTTATATAGTAGTTTTATAGTTATTGTATTTTTTATATCTTGTAAGCCATCCTGAGCACTTGAAGCGATAGGACAGAGTATACATGTGATAGATAGATAGACAGACAGACAGACAGACAGGTCTGTTGTGATTTTGTCTCAAGGCAAGAACAGATGGTGAAGGGGTCAGTTCATAAGCACCTTGAAAGCAATCCAGTGATTAGTAGAAGCCAGCATGGATCTGTGAAGACCAAGTTTATATCTTGTTGATTGTATTACTAGCCTGATGGATTGTAGGGACTTAATTTATCTGGATTTCAACAAAGCATTTGGCCAGATCTTCTTCTGGTGTTTCAGTGGCAAGCTGGTCAAGAGGGCAGCTCAAGCTAAATCAGGTGACCTTGCAGCTGCTTACAAAGTCTTGGGCAAGGAGTGCTCATCATAGGCTCCTTGTTAAACTGGAGGGAGGTTTTGAGTGGTCAAAGCAGGGGGCAAGAGTGATGGTCAAGGGGAGTGAAGCAAGGGCGGCAGGAAGGTTCGCACCAAGGGCAGCACAGTCCAGCATTTGCCAGGAGCCCACAGCCCGGCTGGGCACACTGACCAAGGGCAGGCTGCTGTTCCTCTTCACCACTGCCGTAGCGATGCCTTCTTGGCAGGCATCCCAGGGCCACCGTGATCTCACAGACTTGCCAATGGGAGTTGTGGAAATTCAGGGAGAGGCAACGGCCTTTGAAGCCCTCCCAGGGTGGCTGCTCATGGGCTTCCAGGCCAACCAGGAGAGCAGATATTCTGGAAGAGCTGGAGAGTCCAAGAAGGGGAGGAAGGAGGGCCGTTGCCTGACCTAGCGCTTGACTCCATGATGAGGTGTTGGGAGAGATGGGCTGCTCAGGTGGAGGGCTTCCCCTGCTTTGGTCTGCTGGCCCTTCAGCTGTGGGAGCCATCCTGAGGGTGGAGCTCCCAGAATGACCGCAAAGGAGGGATTTGGGGGAGAAGTCCCAGTGTGGGTTCAACACTCGGCATCCATAGAGGCTTATTTTCCGGCTTCCTGGAGGGCTCTTAGAGTTAGCTTGTCTTGTATCTGCCAAGGGTCAATTAAGATCTGCACTGCAAAAAGACTGTCTGGTGTTCTGAAGCCTAAGGGCAAGAAGGGAAGGGTGGGGGTCACCACGGCTGCACCCTGCCTGCTCACCTGGCCCGTGGCCTTGCAAAGACAGGCAGTGGTGAGAAGGGGGAGCCACGCACACTCACTGGTCCCTGCTGTCAGGCAAGCAGGTGAAGGCGAGAAGGCAGACTCATGAGGGAGGGGCCTCCCTGAGAGCATCTTGCCCAAGCATCCTCCCAAGCTTGGAGCCAGTCCTGAGGGCTGCGTGATGACCTGAACGGGTCACTCATGGATCTGAGAGTGGATGTGCGCACTGGAAAGCAAGGAGGACGACTTCACCCGGGAATGGATTAAGGGGACTCAAGGGCTGCTTCCTGGGGGTCCACAAGAACTGGCTTTAGAGTTGCACAGAGCCAGGCTGGACATCAGAAATCTCTCCAATTAGATCAGGTCATGCATGGTCTCTGTGTCTTTTTGATGGAGCACAAGACAGTCCAGAGTCTGCAGGAGGTGGGATGTGGGGAAGGAATCCTTTTATTTCTGGATCCATGAAGGCCAGAATCCCTTCTAAAATCTTCCTCACTACAAATGTAACAAAAATATACTGACAATAGAGATTACAAATTCCTGAACTATGTACTTTGTGTATCTACTTTTTAATCTGTATATATTGCAATAAAAGACCAGGCACAAGGTTATACAAATAGCCTAAAAGTGATTGACATGCTAATAATGCCCAATCAAGTCAGTAATGCTCATGTAACAAGCTCCTGAGAAAATAATATTTTTGGTCAATAATACATTTTTAAGCGAAGTGTTTGTTTTTAATTAGCCTCATATTTAGCTATTTAGTCATGCTGTGTCTATCAGCCATGGCTAAAAAGAAAATAACATAGGCTGACTTGAACTGTACTGTTGCCTTAAACTCTTTAACTTTCATCTCTTCCTTTTTGGCTTTCTTTTCTGCATTCCATCATAGCTCGCTTTAAAGTATCGAGGGCATATCCCAGCTTGTCCTGTTTCTTCTTTTCCTGAGTGCTTCCCCTAGCATTAGGTGATTCTTTCTCAAGACAACTTCCTGCTAAGTCATTCCTGTGCACTTATTAAAACTACTTAGCCATAGTACGTCTCTTCCAACAATGCTTCTCCCTGTCTTCTTGTCATCACAGGCAGGCAGAATCTGATTTTACTGATGTGATAAATCAACCCCATCGATACACATGAGACGAAGTGACCTTGCCTCATATTATGGCGGCCATTTCAATTTTGGATAAGGGATAAGGGGAAGGGATTTCAAGATGGGGGAAGCTGGAGAAGATCCGTGCAAGTTTTGAAGGCCTTCTCTAGCATGCATGCAAGTTTATGTTGCAAAAATCATGTCCCAGACTTTCAACTGTAATTACTTATTCTTCTTTCACGTTGAGTTAGGCTCCAGGTCTCTGGGTTTCTGTGGGAATTGGGTATCTTGTTCCACCATGCACTTTTAACCTTTCATCTTATGAACCTGTTTTTCTCCTTTAAGTTTATTTTTGCACTGTATTGGTCACCACTGACTTGTCAGACACAGAAAGGCAACCTTTCTCTTTGAGTTAATAATGAATTAATTTGGATCAACAAATAGAATGGTACGTCATCATGATTCGGTTTCATTCTGTTATGCTTCCATTAGAGTCCATAGGTTGGACATGTGACCACAGGCTTTTTTTTTTTAAATGTGGGCTCGAGCAAACACCATTGAGCAACGACATCGGGATTCCAAGGAGAACCTTCAGTGGAGAGCAGAGCAGTGATCCTCTGGCCATAACTGCAAGACCACATGGAGGTCTTCTTCTCATACCCCTGTGCAAGCTGGTCAGGTGCTGTGCAATTGTGAACCCACATGGCTCACAGGTTGCTGTGAGTCTCCCGAAGCCAGAGCGATGCACAGTAGGCGTGACTTTCAAACCAACCCAGAGCCCATCGCTTGTTGTGGGGATCTGGGGTCGTTTGGGAGCCAGCTCAACTATACACCTTGCTAGGTTCAGATAACGCAGCACAGATGTAACAGGGCGAAGAGGGCAGCATGCCAGGCAACAGGATGGGGAAAGAAGCCACCGCAGCTTATTTTCTCCATGATCGTGCAAATCCTCTGTCTCCTACAAATATGCTAGCAGTGATATTTTCTGGCTTTGGCAACTCATTCATCATTCATTGGCAGTTTTTCATGCAATTTTCCTAAATACTTTTTTTCCCCAAGGAGTCTCACAGTCACTGTAACAACCTTTTAAAACTCAATGTAAACTATTAAAGCAAAAGGAATGGTGTGACCCACTTCAGGATGAAGATTCCAATTTAAACAAAGAGAACTCTGAAGCTACAATCTTTCACTAAGACGGTGTTCCATATAGCCAGTCCTGCCCCAAAGATACTGTTAGCATGATACAACAGCCCACCATGAGGCTGTACTACCTTCAGGTGCCATTCTCAATAGGCACCCCCCACTGGCATGTTTTCATGTTGTGCAACCCCTCACATTACGCACAGGCTGGGCTTGCATGACACCATCCATTTGTTTTGAGCCGTGTGAATGTAGTTGTCCTTCGAGACCATCAGAAGGAACGGTAAAGGAAGGAACTGAGACTGAAGCCCTCACGATGAGCCCACACTTCTGTCCAGGCCCTATTGCAGGCTTCATGGGTTCCTTAAGCTACTGTGGTAAATCACTGTGATGACTTGTCACTCCATGTGACAACTGCCCGTTGTCTATCTCAGAGTTACGTGAGGGTTAAGGTTTGCATGATGCCTGGTGCCCCTGCACAGCCACATCCTGCCACAGAGTGCAATTCAAAATAAAACCTAAAGGGAGCAGAGTCTATGGGGTGTGGGCTAGAGAGAAGGAGACCCTAAAAGAGAGAAGACAACAAATAGTGCAGTAAATGAAATTCACCTTCTAAGGAAAGGATCAGGATGTGCATGAGTGGAAGTTGGAATGAGATTTGGTGGGGTGAGGATAAGAAGGCCCAAGAGTCACAAAGTAACTTCTCTCTCAGATGAGAAGAACTGACAAAGAACTTGAGCAGACCATTACATAAGACTTTCCGCTTTGAAAGTGTGTGGCTGGACGATGCCGGAGAACAGTGTCCCAAGGTTCAGTATTAGATCTGTCTCCCCATTCCTCTGCCTTCCTGCCTTCTAGCCCACATGGTGCTTTCCACACATGAAAATACAAAAGAAAACTAGCCCATTTTTGCTGATGTAACACCCACCTTTCATGGCTCTCCAGTGTCCAGTCATTCATAACATTTCAGGAAGGTCTGAATTTGCTTCTGGATACTTCAGAAGCAAAATCCTGATTCATCTCAGAGAGCCCACAACTCTCTCCAAAGCCATGTGTTTTGCTTTGGAATTTGGGATGTGATCCAACCGTGCACATCTCTACTTTCAGCTCTTTCTGAAAGACTCAGATTCGGGAAATCAGTTTCAGTCCCCTTCAGGTTAGTGTAACTTGTATTTTCATGAGTACAGAAGGAGAGCTGCCATTTTGCCCTCCCTTTGGTGACCAAGCTATACCTAAAGATAATGCTGTGTGAAGTTGGTTTTACCTTGTGTAAACAAACACCATGATTCAGAACAAATCATGCCTTCATCCACAAACACCACTTAGGAATGTTTAAGACAACAGACGACCATGCAGCTAGAAATCCACTCCTCCGAACATTTATGCATTTCATTCCAGCTTAGCAGTATTCTTCTGACTGAACTGGAATCTAAAGAGCTGAAAGTGTTCCCATGTCAACTGGATCCATTTGATTTTATTGGACTATCGATTGTTTCAAAAGCCAGTTGCCAGCTGCCACTAAGAAATGCAAAGCATGCAGGGATGTTAAGGCTGGATGACACAATACTGAACAGTTTAGAATACACCAGTGTGCCAAGAAGAGTTCAAGTCCCTTCAGTGTGTAACTGCTCAGAACACAGCAAAAACAATGTGAGGCCAAACGGTACAGTAAGTGATACTGCAAGTTCTTGGGTGCTCAGTTTGTGTACCTGAACTCACTCTGAGTGACAGCATTTGAATTTACTTTTAAACTTCTCCCCTGTTATTCACTGTTCAAGGAAGCTGCAACCCACCCTGCAAGGACGGGCATGCAGCCAATGCCAGGAGACCTCATTTATTTCCCGTGAAGTAAAGCATCTGTAACCGAGTCCCACCAGGTCATTCCATATTCACAGAATCACAGAGGTCACCGAGTTGTAGATGGAAGAATCCACAAATCGCCGACTCTAGACTGGCTTGCATGACCGAGTTTCCATTGAAGTGACGCTGACAGATGTCTCAGAGGAAAGAAAGTCTGCTACTCTTCACTTGTTTTATTGCTAAATTATTTTGAAGTTTCTATCCTTCATATGGCAGCTTAAATGCTAACTTACGGCTGACTAGACCCATTGCCTTCTAGCCCATAGATTCAGGACAGCTTATACATTACTTGGGCAACACGACTGCAGCAAAGAAATCCCACCCTTAGCCTTTGACAGTTTTTAGTAGGGGGTGTTTTCCACAAACGTTTGCCGTGCCTTTGAATGGTGTCCCCTATGGATGACTTTCAGGAATTCTGAAAAAGGCTGAGAGAGTTTACTCAGTGTGAGAGCGACACTTCCAGAATGTGTTTGTTTGCTTTCTGGAATGGCAGCACTTATCTAATATGGCTATACAGTGCTGCATTCGGTTCAGTATGTAATCCCTGATTGCTTATGATAATTTTATGTATTATTTTTAGGAGATAGCACTTCTCATTACTGCTTTATGATCCAGCCAATCATGAAGAATGTAGCTAGTGTGGTACATTATGGCAACATGGAATCAAAACTCCCAGAGTCAAATCAGAGTGAGTGTAATGTTTTGTATTACCTTGCTAAATGAGAAAACATTTTTGCAGGCACCTTGAATGTTTCCTCAACTTGGAGAGTTTTTGTTTGTTTGTTTGTTTTTTGTTTACATGAGTCTGGCAATCCACTCTATCTGCTTTAAGTTTTGCTACAGACCTGAGATCCATGCTCTATGCAGTTTTTCCTTTCTTTTTTTCCTGCTATGTAACTTCTAGGTGGCAGTGTGCTCTCATGGAATGGTAGTAGAAAATAACTTTCCCTTTGCTTTCCGAAATAATACTCAATTTCTCCTCCTCTAAAGCTTCCTAGGACAGTGCCTTTAGAAACAGATGCGAAACTGGAGGGTCATGACATCAATTAATGCACCCATTATTGACTACGAATAAGCAATGACAAGCACACAAATGCTTTATCTAGAAAAGCTCCTGGTAGGCATTTCATGAAAAATGTCCTATTTCAGCTCAGCTCTATTAGTGACTTCAATACTTGGAGAAAGCCATCATCCCAAATATACCAGGTAGATCCTAGAACTGCTCAGCTCTGTTGAATGCTACCCAAAAATAATGTTCCTCTTCTATCCTCCACCGTCTGGTAAAGACACCATATGCTGAAACCTCCGATCAGCACCTGCAGTTTTCTGGATGCTGTTCAAGCTTCCATTTCAGCCTCACCCTACACTATGCCCGGAAGAGCTGCTCAAGTTTCTTACTATAGTGCAGAAGCCGAGCATGGGCTAGGCCCTGTAAATACAAACAATGTGTAGCATTACCTTTATGTCATTTTGCCCCATAGACTCAGTAGAAGGTCTGCTCATCTATTTACATCCAATTTATGTTGGTTAAACAGAATGTCACATTTAATTTGATTCCTTTGCTAACATTTTAGTAACTTAAAGACATAAGCATCTAAAACAATTGAATTTCCATTGAAAAGGCCAATTTGTTAGTTGCAAGCCAAGGAGGACTCAAGTAGACATTGTGTCAGTCTTCCAACTGAGTTTATAGCCTGATATTATTCCAAAGTGGTCCACTAATCCCATTAATCTGGGAATACTTTGCAGACTATTAGGGAAAAATAAAAGGGCATTGTCAGCAGTCAGGGCCAGTCTAAAAGTACTGCTACCAGCTCGGATGCCTTTAATTTCAGATCATCTGATGACACAGACAAGAGGCTGCATCATACAGCAGGTGTGGGGAAGACCTTTCTACAACACAGCAGAAACTATTTGGAATTCAGCCCTTACTGATAACACATGTAGATCATTCGCTTAGTCACTTTTTTTCCAAGTTTATTTTATGCTTGGAAAAAAAGTATGGGAGCAAATTAGAAAAAAAATCCCTGTGGATTCTGCTGTGGAGGTCTTCTCAGCATCTGGTGAGGGCACCATCAATTCTGCCAGTGCCAAGCTCTGAAAAGAAATCTAATCAGTCCTGTTGGGTTGACGTCCTGTAGAAGCATCAGAGTTCCCTGTGTCTTGCTGGGCTGTGGCTAGCTGGAGTAGAGGAGCGATGGAGGCGATTCTCACTTCTGTATTCTCCTTTTAAAACTTTTTCCTCTAGATGGTCCTCTGAGCCTGGCTAGAGAAGGGATGCTGCTGGTGGCAGGGCCAGAGGTCATAGGGGTTTGTGTATCACAGCCCCCACCCGCTTCTGTGAGCTCGTCTGAAGCTGCTTTTGTGAGTTTGGAAAGTATGCAGCAAGGTTCTTTCTGCAGCAACTGTTGGGGAGGGGGTTGAGAAGGATCAGATTTTAGATCCCCCCCCCCGCACCCAAAATCATAGCAATATCTATAGCTTTGGGAGGAGGAATCCATAAGAACTTATGGTACAAATACGCACACGGGCCAGTAGACCTCATTAATTCATTTTGTGTTCTCATTTAGCAAAGCAAAAAGAGCTTTATGACATTCCCATTATTCTTTAAGGAGACCTGGGAGAAGATATTGCAGAAGAATCAATTAACTTCCTTCTTTTGAGGCATATTGTAAATATCTGAATATAATTGGCTACTTAAAGTGTGTATTAGTTTCATGCCATGTCTCTTCAGTCTTCACTGCAAGCTATTGCGGAACTACTTTTAATTTGTTCAATCCTGTTGGCTTTTTGTTTTACATCATCATAAACCAGAGAGAGTCTTCTGTGTGCTACAATAAATGCAGCGGCAAGCATTGGGCCTACCTTCTCCATGGCAAAACTGATTCACTTCAAGGTGTGGCTATCTTCATTTTGAGTTCTCTGGAGCTTTAAATGAATAAATCAACAGGCTAAAATTCACTTAGAAAAGGTCATTGCTATCTTATATCTCATTATATCCTGCATAAATAAGTGAAATCACCTTTCACACATACTCGTAACTGTCAATCAAGGATTATTCTTCCATAACCGTTGGAAACAGACAAAAACATTTCTAGGGTTGCCAGAATTATTCTAGTCGCCTCATGAGTAATGAAGAATTATTCTGCACCATGGCCACTCATTCAACATTTGAAGCTTCCCCTTTCTTGGACTTTGCAGTCACTGAAAAAGTAGTGGCCTTTGAATACAGTCTTGCTATACAGCTGCCACAGATGCTGGTACTTTGCCATTTCAAAAGAGAGCAAGATGCGCTCTGTTTACTGGCTGAGGTTCTCAGACTGCTTTTCAGTGGCTCTTCCAAGTCCTTCTAAGACTGTGGCCTGTATTAGCCTTTAAGCCTGGGCACCTGGGCCTGGGGAAACACAAGCTTTCGGCAATTATATCGGTACAATGCAGAGAGAGAAGGTGAGATTGCCAGGTTTGCCAGAGCCGCCTGTGACAAACCTTTCCACACAGCCTTTGCCACTAGCCCCGGCACAGCTGGTGCCCTCCACCTCCTGGGCAGCCTTCTGCCACCAGTCAACAGAAGCTTGTGTGTGGCCAATGGTATATATCAATATTTTGTCTCCAGTCTCAAAATAAAGCACGACAGAACACTTGTGAATTACATTAAACATTGTATTCATGCAAAATCACCAGGATATCGTAAAGGCCAAGTGTGGAATATTTATTATGATTTGGCTGAATCCTTATTTTTACTTGTGGCTCTTTATCAATGTGCATGCAGAATCAGAAATGATGGTAGCTCACCGATTCAAAACATGTGTTTCAGAGGGAACAGAGGCTTCTGTAGGGAGCAACTTTATACTGAGCAAGACTGATAGACCCTCCAGGCCAGGGTTTTCTCCCAACCTGGAGTAGAAATAGCTCTTCAGAGACTCATGCGCAGCTGTTTCCCAGCTCAGTCACCTGAAATGCTGACTAAAGGGGTAAGAGTAGCCAGAATGGGGTGGGAGGCCAGAAGACCTACAGGTCAAATGATGTCAAGGGAGTGGAAGTCATCAAATAAGGCATGTCATCAGGGAACTCCAACTTTTGATGGGGGCGGGATTTGTAAAAACTAGTGACAGAACAATTCTCATGACAGTGCAGAAGACATGATAATATGCATTTTCTCTCTTGCTCACTTGAGATTAAGGCTGCAATGTTATGCTTGCTTAGACACCCATCCCCAATCATTCCATGCTGGCTGGAGAATGTTGGGAGTTGTAGGACTTTTTTCTGCGCATCCCCTGCAATTCCTGTGTTAAACAACCCAGAAACTTTATTTATTTATTTATTGGATTTTTAAACTGCGTCATTAGCCAGCACCACTGTGATGTGGCAACCAGGTCCATGGGTGAATGAAAAGGAGGTTGTGTCTGGTTATTCCTTGAATGCATTTTATGGCAGTTCCAAAGATAATCTACATCCGTTGGTTTACCTTCCTTGCACATAACTAATGCATGGAGGACGGGAAGAATCCTGCCTAAGGACCCCATCCTCAGTGTTGCCATACCAGGGAGCCCACCCATATTTCTGCACAATATAGGACAAGGAAGTTTCCACAAGTCCCGCTTGCCCAGACATTGGGGGTGGACCCAGTGGGCATGGTCTCTCTTCTCCCATACACTTTGTCTACCAAGTGGAGAGGAGATGAGTGAATGGGGCTTATTAGCATCTTTTAGCACAATTTCTGCACCACGCAAGAACTAGGGAAAAAACGGTTTGGGGAAGTTTATTTGGCAGAAATAATTTTTATTGTTATGTGCTGTCTAGTTGTCTCTGACTTACGGCAACCCTATGAACAAAAGCCCTCCAAAATGTCCTGCCCAGGGCAGCTGTGCTAGAAAATTCAAGACTGAGGCTTCATTATGGAGTCAATCTATCTCATATTTGGTTTTCTTGTCTTCTTCTGCCTTTGATCTTCGCCAATACAATTTACTTCTTCACTGAGTCTTGTTTCTTACGATTTGCATGAAGTGTGACAGACTCAGTCTTTTGCTTCTAGGGAGAACTCTGGCTGAATTTGAACTGGGGCCTTCTTGGTTTTCTTGCTGTCAGTTCAGGGTACTAGCAATGCTCTCCTCCAGCACCATGTTTTAAAACACATCAGTTTTCCTCCTGACAGCTTTCTTCCTTGTCCAGCTTTAATACCCATGCATCGCATTTAGGAATACAATAGTGTGGATGATCTTGACCTTGGTCTCCAGTGAAACATCCTTACATCTGATGATCTTTTCTAGTGCCTTCATTGCTGCCCTTTCAAGTCTCATCCTTCTTCGAATTTCCTGGCTAGCCTCTCTCTGAATGATTCACTGAGCCAATGTCTGCAAAATCTTTCACAATTTCCATTTCTTCATCATTAACAGGCAGGCTTTCTCTATTATGGGCCTGTTTACATGGCACAACAGCCCGCAGTGTGCAAGGCTGCATCATGCGTGGGACGTGTGCCACCACAGTCTCGAGTATGCAATATCTGCTTGGTCATCATGATGTGTGAGCCTAAGGAGCATAGGCTACGGAACACTTACACAAGCCTCGCATGACCCATGTTCTGTTTAACTTGTGTAACCTACACTTTCTAGGTTTGTATAACATGACAGCAGGGCTTTGCTACACAACCTGTCACCTGTGGCTGCCGCAGCTGGCCCTAGATAAATAAGCTACAATGTGCGATGGCAAATTGGCCAGACCGTCTGTCTGTCTGTCTGTTTTTATCCTGCTTTGCAAATGAAAAGGATGTGAAAGGAGCTTACATGAGATCAATGTAAACAAGACACGTATTATTCAGACGGTTTTACTCGATGTCATTACTATATTTATTACTAAAACATGTACATGCCTTCACAGCCAACACTCTTCAGATGAGAACTATTCTAGCTATGCGAGTCGATCACCTCAGTTTAAGGACTTCACCTATATAGCCTGCATATATTACTATCCTCCATAGGGAGAGTTGTTAAGATTTAGTTCTGCCTGTGTTGTTTTCAGACTCCCAGTCCACTTGCCATGGGTAAATTGGATCCCATTTTCAGTCCACTTTCCAAAAGGTGACAGTTTCCAAGCCCTAGGACTTAGCAATGAAGCTAATGACTTTGTGGTTCTTAGAATTCTGTTTTGCTGAATTGGTTATTGGTTGTTGTAAGATTAGGATGGACAAATGCCAGTTTTGCATTCTCCTGCACTCAAAACTTTTAGATCTCAAGATTCTTCCACCCTGAAATTGGGGGATTTTTAAACATTCTTATCAAAAGCAAATCAAAATGAATGTCAGTGCTCACTTCTCACCCATGCAGAGCTTAAAGAAAGAGCCTGTCAGAAGAAAAGAGGTGGCAGTCCCAGCTCAGCAATCTAGCGGATTTCCAACCCGGAATTTTGAGATATAAGCATTAAAGATTTGGCCTTGATGGACAAATGTGTCACTTCCAGTTTATCCAACACTGAATTTTGAATCTCATATTATTTGTCTCAAATATGAAGACATTTGCAAATTTTGATAAGTTCTTGGGGGAGAAACCCCAACTGAAACAAAAGTTTCACTAAATCTTAGCAGGTTTACTTTTTTAACCAAATTTCTGAATAATTTATTTATTATTTTAATTGCTCAACAGCCAAAGCTTTCTATGACAGCAATGACATCCAAAGCAGGGGACAGGTTCCATCTCTGGTACAATCACCCCTCCTCTGGTACAGTCACCCCAACCTAATGCATAATAAAATGTGTGATGAAAATAAATGTAGTTGTAGATGAAGTCATCTATGTTGTTGAGGCTTAATCACTGGGTTAGCTGGTGTAAGAGGAACCCTGAGGGGAATTTTGCCCTGTTTTGCTCCATTGTTTCTGCCACATTTCCAGCAGTTATCTCTGCAAACCCAAGTCTTCAGCTATAGCAATGAAAATCAAGTACACATATGTAATTTCTCTTCATTTAATTTTCTTTTTTCTGTATTGACCTACCATTATTATAGAATCCAAGGAGACCTGAACATTGTTGCATTTAAGCCATGAGACCACTAGAATAATTCTGGATCAACATCATCCATTTTAAACTAATTTCAAATTGAATTCAAGAAGTTTATCATTGCGATATGTGAAACTCTTTTTAGCTTTAATGGCTGTGTGATTTGATGCCTGCTTAGCATTTTGTCTATGATAAACTGCATTCACATGAGAAGCATATGATGGGACCTTCTAATCTTTATCATTATTATTATTAGTACTAATAGTGGCTGAGATTGTAGCTCCAAATGATGCATAACATTCTTTATTTTTAAAAAGTAAACTATAAGCCAAGTTAAATGAACTTTAAAAGTGAACATGATTCATAACAGATACAATGGTAAAGCTGAGCAGACAAAGCAAATGTAAATTCTGTCCCTTTAATGGTAAAATGTTTAAATCTATTTGCAATAGAGTTTGAAAAATTAAAACCATTCCCCCAGTATGCGTATCTGATGAAGAAGAAATTCTGGAGTTTGCATTTGAAAGGACAGCAATTCAAGCAGTGGAGCCCAGCAAAATGTCTACTTGAATTAGATTGCTTGGGAAATGGTAGTCTTAAACGGATGATCACATATAATCTGCAACATATTAAGAGCGTATTCTTTATTAGCATCCCATATTACATTTCAAATGCTTTTCCATGGAATGCTTCGAAATGTCAGCTAACATTATTATATACTTCACTAAAATGACATCTGTCCCTTCTGCACACATCTACGGGCTTTAGTATTATGACCATTTCGACAGTTTAAAGACAGGAGATCACTTTTTGTGGTTTTCTGTGTCTCACTCCACCTCTGTCCCTTTGGGTGCCAGCTTTGTATTCTTCTTATCAGAAATTAGTGGAACATAGGGAGTTTTGTCTTACTTTATCACAGGTTTATAAGCAAGGCTTTCTCAGACCTACATGCCCAGTAATCATGATTCCAGTTTCAAGGGGCATAAGCCACTGCTGCTGGACAAATGAGTGACTTTTCACTGGGCTAATACATGGGAAGCAAACAGAGATGGCTGGCTTCCCATCTTTATACCTATGCTATTTCCTACAGTCCTGGAAAGGAGACACATTCAACATGCACTCAACCTCCGTGGAGGTACCCATCTCAAGTTTTGTTAGCATTATTCCACTGCTGTACTGTGCCATCAAAAGTCCTCTCTAACTTATGAGCGACCTTATGAGTGAAAATCCTCCAAAATGGCCCATCTGTGACAGCCCTGCTTAGCTGTTCTAAAGTCAAGGCTGTGGCTTCCTTTATGAAGTCAATTCATCTCTTAGTTGGTCTTCCTTTTCGCCATTAGTCTTAACTTTTCCTGCCATAATTGTCGTCTCCAGGGAGTCCTGACCTCTCATGATGCGCCCAAAGAATGACAGTCTCCATTTTGTCACTTTTCCTTCTAAGGAAAGCTCAGCCCTGATACATTATTCTATATAATGACTAATTAACAGACCTGGCTTCACAAGAGTTAGATGATGATGGTGGTGGTGCTGGTGATGATGATTGCGTTATATTTATAGCCAACCTCTCTTCCTTTTGCAAGGAAACCAAGGAGGCTAGCTAGGTTCTCCTTCTTGCCATTTTATTCTCACAACAACAACCCTGTGAGGTAGGTTAGGCCAAGATTCCTTAACTGGTCCAAAGTCACCAGTGGACTGCATGGCTGAGTGCAAACTGGAACCCAGAGTCCCAGTTCAGCACCCTTAGACACAACCTCACATTGGCTCTCAATAGCCCTTAGTTCAATACAGAGAAGATTCAAGCATGATGATGTGCCACTCAGCCCTCAACACATTATGCCTGCCCCATACAAATCCCTTGGTGGAGCCTTTGCTAAGGAGCTCTCTTACAGCCTCCTGAGTGATGGGTCTCCCCACTCCATCCCTCCGAGGGGCATTTTTCCACAGCAAGGAGCAGCCATATATACCTCCTCCTTCCAGATGCCTTCATGGCCTCAAGCTGTCTTGATTCCAAAGCTATTTGTTTGTTATGAACCTAGTGAAGATGGTACTGCAGGCTTCTAACGTGGACATATTTAAATTAGTTAACATGAACCGATACATTTGAAACAGCAAATAGCCCTGTAGTGCAGACCTTTAGGGTCCCTTAGTGCGCACACCAAGCTTCAGGCATCTGGGTTGCATTGTCTCACAGCTATGGTGCTTACAGGAAGATCTTCTTCTTTACACCAGGTATGTCATTTATTTACCACTTTGTACTTATCATAAGGATGAACTGAGTCACAAACTTAATCATGGTGGCCTGTATTTTCTTTCAAAAAGCAATTATATACAGTGACGTTCTATAATAATGTCTGTACTCTGCAGTTCTTCTCATTAAGATGATGCTAGTGTTCACTAGAATAGCAATAATTTAAATACAAATTATTTCTAAAATAAATGCTTTTATATTGTTACCAATTAAAATAATAAGTAAGGAATGAAAAGAATGTCAAGACATTATTAATAAGTTCTGCAGTGGGGATAAAAAAAGCAAGGATAAATAAAATAGATGGTGCAGACCACAAACGACAAGGGGACTAGGTATTCCTGATATAGAGCTGTATCAAATCAAGTGAAACATGTACCAGATATTATATTACAATCCAGTAAGGTAATCTGGTTAGAATTAGAATTTTGTCAGTTAGAAGAATCCTTGATAGATGTTGTCTTTAAATAAAAATATTATAAATGTGGAAAATCCTTTCCTTAAAAATATATTACAAATTTGGAACAAGGGTAAGGAAAAGTTTATGCCATCAATTTCACCATTATATCCAATCACTGAATTAGGATTTTAACCAAATTTGAAAGGAAGGTTGGGGAAATTATTAAAGAATAAACAGTTTATTAAGTTAAAAGATTGGTAAGAGAAAATGAATAAAAACAGAAATGTAAGAGTGGGATTAGAAAAGGAAAAATAACTAATGTTGAACTAAAGAGTGGTAAAAGAAAAGAGGTGGACGTAGAGAATATACTAAATTTGAAGATATGATTGTGGAAAAGGAAAAGCAAGACAATATGTGGATGAAAGGAAGTGAAATATTATTAGATGATGAAGATCAATATGATTCACTTAAAGCAACATGGGAAATAGATCTGAGGATGAATATGAGTTGTGAAGACTGGGAAAATATTTCGACTAAGTGAATATTAAAATATATGTTAGTAAGAATAAAGGAAAATTTCTGTAAAATAGTATGGAAATTGTATTTAATTCCAGTAAAGTTGAATTATATTGATAGCAAATATTCCAATCAACGGTGGAGATGTGGTCATGTGGTGGATACATACTTTTGTATGTTGTGGGAATGTGAATACATAATGAAGTTTTGGAAAGAAGTTTTCAAAAAGAGCAGTAAAAGTAGAAGGTATTACAAGTAGTATTAAGTTTAAATATTGAAATATGTCCTGAGTTTGCATTACTCTCAACTTTTGATAGGGAACAATGGAGTTGGAATATTAAAGAATTAATAACAAACTTAATAACAGCTACGAGATTAATTATAGCAAAGAACTGTAAAGTAGAGCATGATTTTCAATGGAGTGATTGGCATAGAGAAGTTTGGAATATAGCTATTAATGATAAATTGTGTTATTTAAGTGAAAAAGGGTATATAAAAAGGAATAATTTTGATGAGATTTAGGTTATTGTTTAGAAAAAGGGACATGATTTGAACCTTTACAGGAGTCATTGCAATTTTGGAAGAGGGAGGGAGATTTTTGAAAGAATCTTTAACATGTATCTAATGTTTCCAGTGAAGGGATGCACATTTTTTATTTTTATGTTTCTATTTTGATTGTAAGATTAATGTTGTATGTTATTATTTTAATTGTAAGGCTTTTTGTAACTGTATTTTACATTTAAAAATTTTTAAAAATAAAAAGATGATGCCAGTGGACATAAAAGCACTTCATTCTTTGTTGAATTGTGGTCCTGAAGTTCTTCACAGCTGAACAACAATCCTCATGCAGGACCTGCAGGCCACCTTCCAAGCACAGATGCTCTGAGAAATATTTTGTTAATGGCAGATTTTTGTTATGATGCCACGCCGGCTTTCTATCTACATGATCATTAATTTGAAAAAAGAAGCTCATATCACAGTGGGAAGAACTATGAAGCTATGAGCTATCCTAGTATCAATTGTGATGAAGAGCAGTATAAACCTATTTTAAATAAAATTACATATATGGGATAGTTTATAGTTTGTATTACCCCTTTCTCCAGTGAAATTTTCCTTTTTGTTGCATTGTGTAAACTGTGATTTGCCTGTTACTGTTTGTGGTTACTCTTGTATTATGTTATGGTGTTTTATTACATGTGCCCACTTCAGAATTATTTCCCATGCTGGCTGCAGAATGCTGAAAACTGTATGCATGCATAGGATTGCATCCTCAGAATAGACTAAAGCCATTGAAATCCCATTGAATCCCGTTGTATGGCTATATCAGGGTTCATACAGTTTATAGTGAGTTTAAAGCTCTCTCTCTCTCTACACACACACACACACACACACACACACACACACACACACACACTTCTAAAAAGATGGCTGCCCAGAGGAAATTTTTTGTATAAACATGTATACGATTGCACTTTAAGAATTTAATTAAGTAAATTGGCCTATGAAGGATGACCCTAGACACATTTAGTTTGGAATGCTGTGGAAGGGAGTCTCTGAATGTGCGTTATGCTTGCAGTTATTCCTTGGTTCAGATAATGATAAGCATGAACTGAAAAATATGTCTAAAAGAACTAATCCCTTAAAGTATTCACAATGCTATTCCTACTAAAACTTTGAGTTTTTTCCCCTCCTTAAAAAGTTTTCCAAGATTTTCCTAAACATTAAACAGTAGCCTGAATTGAACTGACAATTGTTTTCTAAAATGTATTGGGATGTGGCAAGTAGCCACAAGACAGATTATGGCTGACACACTGAATTTTACTCTGAATTTACATGCTTTTGAGGGTTTTCTCTTACATGGACTGGCTACAGTGTAGAAATTTATCATTCTTTTAAAAGAGCCTGAATTAAATAAAATAATGCATGTTCAAGATCATTGAGTGAAAATGCACTTTATAATCATTTTTTAATTCAGCTATAGGTCTGCATTGCATACAGTGTAGGGCATTTTTAACTAATGTTGCTTTAAGATGCTCTACAGTTGTATCCAGCAACAATGTATAGATTGACTGAATGCAAGAATAATATGAAATAGAAGAATTGTGGACATTTTACTGCCTTTCAGGATGTTCAATTGTTCTCAGGTAGGCTTTACCTATATCTTACATTTCCAAAAACAATGCTTATTGCTATTGTAAAAGATTCCTATCCAATCTTCTTGTGTTTAAAGCATTACATAAATATTCATGTGAACCCAGTGTAGTGGTTCCAGTGTTGGACTAAAGGCGAGGCTAGATATTTGGGGTTGGGGGATATTTGAGCTTGAAACGCTCCAAGTCTTTCCTTTTCAAAAAATGAGCAAACAAAGCAGCTGGTGGAACAGCAGGGAAATCAAATGGGTCTTGAATTCGCCAGGTTGCACCCTGCAGGGACAGCCTAGAAAAAACCCAGGGAGCTTACATTTCCCTGCTATTAATAGACTCGAGCACTTGACTGGGAGTTCAGTGGGTCTGGCAACCTGATTCTGTGCGTATTTACTTTGAAGAAAGCTCCACTGAGTTCGGGGCTAGTTACTCCTAGAGATAGTATTGCGGCCTTAGGCATAGATTATGCTCAGTATGTTTAGAAGGGGAAAATAGAAGCAATATGGGTAATGGTTAAGGCCAAAGTGTTTTTGCTATTTTATGACATTTAAAGGTGCATACATTTGTTTGCCAGAGGCTTCTGGTGTGTACAATTAAATAAGCTGAGCTTTTTCAAGACATGCAAGTACCACGGAGGAGAATGACATGCCTCAACCAGCTCCCTTTTGCTTGCTTTTTATAGTGGTACTTGCTCCTTTTCAGGTGTTTTAATCCTGGAAAAAGGCCATAAGGAGGTTGCTGTGGACTATCGAACTGCTTCAGGAGCACTTGTGGTTTGGATGTGTGTGTGCACACACAAGCACACACACACACACACACACACACCGAGAACAAGAAGAAAAACATGACTGCCAATTAAAAAACAATTTTTTTCTTCTGGTATCATTAATCAAATGCATAAGCAATTCATGCAGTGACACCTGGCAGGGTTAATGTTTAAGACCTACAGCAATTATGGTTCCCCTGAAAATCGCTTGGCCAGCAAGTCACATAAAAGCCTGTGATTATGAAGGAAATGGGAATTAGCAGAAAAATTTAGGGAAACCAGTTGAAATGCACTAGTAGCAAAGGAGGCCAAGAGAAACCTGACTGATTGGAGCTCCCCAAGGGAGAAAAAAGGAGGCCTGGGGGTCACGCCTTCTCCAGATTAGTAGTGTCTGTCATTTGAAACCAAAATAAAGCAGGAACAGAAGAACAAGAGATATTTTCTATGGAGCAATTCTGCACTCTCTTACACCTATATGCAATAAAATAAAAGATTCTACTTCAGCCATAATTTGTCTTCTTAAAATATGTCCTTTGATTAAAACATAAATAAAAACTGGTAACTCCTTACAGATGTTAACACTAAGCTGGCTTTTACATTTTAAAATGAAAAATAAATATTAGTTAGGACAATTGATTTGATCCCATATTTAGCTTTCTGTATTTGCATATTTACATTCAGCTCCAAGAGTAAATATAGCTTTGGAGAAACCTATGACACTTGTGTTTAGGATTCCTTTTATGGCTGATGGTATAGCCTTATTCACAGAAGGTTGGCAGAACCCTTTTAGGACCAGACACAACACCAAGAAAATAGATATAAAAAAGAAGATAAAGTTCAGCAAAGCATGTGTACTATTTAGAGCCAAGCAGTTAATATCAAATGCTTGTAAGGCATGAGCCACAACATCCATTGAAATCCATTTCACTTGTGGAATGGTTTGCTTTTGTTTTCTGGAGGTGAACTTGCTGTATGAATATATAAGTACAAGTAAACAGAAAAAATGCTCTTTTTACAAAGGGTTGAATCCAATGTTAGTCCTACATAGAGCAGATCCACTGAAATAAATGAGACAAGTTAGTCATGATTGATCAAAGCATACCTAACTCTTACCTAGTTGTAAGTGTAAAAGCCTTTGATTTAGACATTAATTCCTCATCCTGAATGCTGTGTGTACTTGTACAGTCTCCATTTTGTCTTCTGTGCTGTTGCTGCTGCTGCTGCTGTTGTTATGACATTACATTTTTATACTTCTCGAAGCCAAAGCTCTTTGAGCAGTTCACAACATGTAAGTCATCCCTATTTCCGCCAGACCCAACCCTGCTTAGCTTCCAAGATCGAGCACTTCAGGCTATACAGAAGCTGTATAAAACATATATTTTTATGTTAAGTATGCATATGATTTTCAGTTGCATATGAGCTAATTAATACCTTATTGGAGTTCATATAGTGTTGTTGCCAACAAGCTAATTCCCAAAGAAATCAGCGGCTGGGTCCACACAGAACACTACTCTATAGTGGAAACCACTGTGGCATGACTTTGTGTGAACACAGCCAGAGTGGGATGGCATGGTAAGGATGGTCTCTGTGTAACCATAGAGTGGAACAATGGTCTGGTGCATGGTTTCCATACTTCATCATGGCTTGTCAATGGTGTGCACACAGAAACAGCGCTTTCACTTGGTTTCCACACGATGCCAGAAACAGACTCCACAATAGGAGTGGTCCTGGCTGCTTCACCCTGCATTCTCGGCTGTCCAGATCTGCCTAGCAACAGAAGTGTCAGGTAAAGCTGTGCTCTGATTGGCTACTTGACATTCCCTTTTGTCTCTGCCTTTGCATGGCCTTCTGAATGCCCACCTGCAGCTTTGGACTGTCTCTGGCAGGGGCAAAGTGCCCTGTGCCACCTCCAGCAGCAGTGGCCTTGACACAGCCGTGTCTGGTGCTCCTGACTGGCTTTCGCAGTTTACACAAACGCCACTTGCAGCCTGCTCTGCCTTTGCTTTTCTGGTACAAGCATTGTGCCCCTCTCGACAATGCTGCCCTCCCATGAGAGGAGTGCCTGAGCTGTGCGTGGGGCATCACCAATAGGGCAAGCACTCTCTCGCACCCCCATCTTGTCCCTGGCATTCCCTGGGACTGTCAACAAGCCTCCTGCCACCTGCCCTGCTTGCAGGACACCCATCGCTGCCGGGCACGAGGCACAGGAGATCGGCACCACATCTTCCCAGTGGATCTGGGGGCACAGCCCTTGGAGGTTCCACCAGTAGAGCTCCATCCCAGTGTGGATGCGGGCCTTCTTCCTGTCAGTAGTTCCTGTGGAGTGCCCCGCGGGCTTTCTGCCCACCCAGCAGAGAAATGTGGGGGTGGTGGATGGGGCCGAGGCACAGGTGCTTTCCCCCTCTGCCGCCCCACGAGTGGCTGCCAGCACCCACAGAGCATTGCCAAAGGCTAGCGCTGCACAGAAATGTGTGGGGATATCCCCGTGGGTAGGCAGTGGGCAGTGCCAGGTGTGGGGCACCTGCACCCAGCATCTAGATGCACATTAGTGTGGGGTGTGCAGGGATAGTATGTGAGCACAGCTGCTGGGCCTCCGTGCCTGCACACCGCAGAGCAGACTGCTGGCTTTATTAGCACCTGGCACACACCTCTCTCTCTCTCTCTCTGGCGCAGCCTTTTCCCTGCCCCCACCTGCCCGCAGGGCGGTAGAAATAAAGGCATGTTTGCAATGGCACTCGGATCCTTGTGTGGAGGGCTGGCTATGGGCCAAGCTGGTGAGCAGCGAGGGGCCAGCACCAGATGAGGCTGCGCAGTGCGCCCCGGCACAGGGAAGGGCTGCCAAGGTGAGCTGGCTCCGAGTGTAACTGTGCAGGCCCCCCAGAAGAGGGGGGCCTCTGTGGCAGGGGTGGGCGCAGGGGAGGGCCAACCTGTCCCGGCACTACCCTCCCTGTGGCTGGCCGCAGGGAGAGGTGACCCCTTCCCGTGTCTGCGAGTTCTGCACAAAGGGGGAGTGGACACGGGGGGCAGGGAGGAGGTGGGGTGTGTGCCTGGGCATTAGGGACATGCAAGCCATCCACTTTGGGCAGAATACCTGCCAGATTCACTGGTTTCAGCTTCTCAGACTCCATCCTCTTTGCAGTCGCCCAGAGTCCTGAGTTTCTGGCAAGAGTGCAGAGTTCACCCCAGAATCAAGCCCCACATCAAAAGTGGAACAAAAGAAACCTCACATGGCAGTGGAAATACGGCCATCTTTGCAAAGCTCAAGATGCTAAAGCACAGTGGCATTGGCCAGCTTTTAAGTAGCCATTTCCTTGATGTGCCAGAAACCGTCGATTTAAAATGCAGCCTATTTTAACAGAATGCCTTTCCAAAAGGCCTCACGAGTCAAGTCAGCAGCCCTCACATGCATAGCGTAGTTTTGACGTTAACAAAATGTTTAGGCATAGAAAGTGCATGACATGACTAAATGATTTCAAAGCCATGTAAAGCAAAACATTTAACTGATTGATTATATGAGAATTTTACTGATGTCATGAAAAATATTCATGCTTAAAAAAAGAACAAAGAATACAGAGACCTGTGCCAAGACAAGAATGGAAATAATGCATGACCAGAAATGCCTTCCCCCCACTTTCTCAGGGCCATTTATCTTCTGCAAAAGTGGGGCGGGGGCGGGGGGATGGATTTTGGAGCCTTTAAGGGGCAGGCCAAATTCTAACAAGGGGATGGGGTGTTGACCAGGGTACAGATGAGGCCATAAGGCCTTGCAGTAATTCCTTTGCTGAAAAAGTGTTGCAACTATTCAAGCTGTGGAGCGGCAATAAAGAGCAGTAAGCACCATGCTTCCCCGCAAACAGAATGACCCCATGAAAATGGCTCTATTGATCTTAATAGGGTTTGTTCCCAGGCAAAAGGATTTAGGATTGTAGCCTTAGAGTGCAAGCCGGACAGGGTGTTGCCTGGGGCTTTCAGTATGACTGAGATGCCTGCCCCAATTTTCTTCTTCATATAGAGTTTGTGTGTGGATCTGTATTTTCTTGACTGAGAGGACCATGATGGCTGAAAGAAGCCTAAAAAACAAACCAGACAGGCAGGGTGGGAGGAAATACAGAGATTGTTCCACTTCTCATTCCTTCCTAAATATACAAAGCCTGCCAAGGGGTGCTTGAGTCGGTCTAGCTGATCTTGCCAAGGTGAGGATGCGGGGTCCTGGGCATCCATCCCTATCCCAGCTCAGCATCCTGCCTCCCTTTTGCCTCCCTTCTTCTGAGGTTCCTATTGCAAGCTTGGCAGAGCCGCCATTGGCAGGTTCTCAGGAGCAGGGTGTCAGCGGGAGAGGAGGGCAGGCGGTCCTGGGGCAGATTCTTCCTCCCACCAAAGTCTGTAGCACGTCTCTGGTTTCAGCAGTGAGAAAGCTACTCCAGCGCTGGTGCTGGGGTGGCTCCGCCAGCATGCTGAATCCATAAGCTTCTTACAGTAAAACATTTAAAAACAAGTAGAGAGAACATGTTGAGAGGTCTTTTTTTGAGAAAGCAATTCACAGAAAGTGGTAGAGGTCACTGGATATTTCCCTCCATAGTAGGAACAATCTGAGTTGTTGACAAGGAGGCGGCTTTTCTGGTTAGAGGAGCAGCGTTTTAAAACTATAATTTAGAACAACAAGGGCACCAAGGGGCTGGTGAAAAGGGAAACCCAGCAAAGGAGACATGGAACAAATAACAAGCAGTGGTAGTACTGCAGTGCTGAAATATTGCTGAAAAGGATTACCCTGTCTAAACTTTTTATTGGTTTAATAAACAATTTTACAATGAAGGCGCACATAGTGGGTGAGGCGAGGCATGGTCAGAATCACCTCGTTTTTCCCTTTTCCCTCTTCCTTATATACATTTCATTTCAAAGGGGAAGCTACTGGCCAGTATTTCTTCAACTTGCCTGCCTCTGTTTAATTTCAGTTCTGATTAGCACTTTAGAAGACAGCTTCAGGATTACTGTTTCAGAAAAGAATGTATGACTGGTTGCCTCTTTCCCTTCAATGCTACCAATGCAGATGGTGTGAAAAGTCCATGTGGCAGATTGCCAGGGTAGTAATCACTGTTAAAAAATTTCTAATGACTAACAGAACCTGTTACAAGCCTTTTCTTTATGCCAAGGTGATGCGAATGCGGAGGGGTGGTGGCATTTGGGAAGCTGGCCCCTAGTTTGCTGCGTTCATGAGCTGAGGTGCGTTAGGGAAGGGCTGGGAGCCACAGGTGTCCTTCTGAAATTCTGCTCATGCTTCTGTGACGGTCGGTCCGTTTTGGATGAGGGCCTCATTGGGCAGGATCCGGGGGCAGCAGAAGGGGACGTCCCTGGTGCTGTTCGTACTGAGGCGAGGAACTCCGTCCTTGCTGTTGCTCTTCCTTGCGGCTTCCAGCTCAGCGGATGGTGCCTCGCACAGAAGCTGCAGCATCTCCTAACCATCGGGCTGAATCCAGCAGTGGGGTGGCTTCCTCGCAGAGTTCCCACTGGCGGCAAGGGAAGGAGGCTCCTCCATGTTTCCATGGCTCCTCCAGCAACCCCTGGCCCTCTGCTCCTGTGGGTCCTGAACCCCCCAGCACCCATTCTGGGGGGAACAGGAGCTTGCAGCGATAGCAGGCACCATCAAAGGTCCCCTCCTCCCCTGTTCAACCCAAGGAAAAGCTCCACTGGATTAACACCTTCCATGGATAGAAGAAATCCCTCCATCTGCAGGAGGCTTAGCCTGGATCCTACTCATTTGCTGGACTTGGTGTTAACTGTAAGGCTAATAGCCAATGGCAGGAAATGAGGACGCAAGCCTACGTCGTTCTGGACAGAAAAAGCCCTGCAGTCTCCCAGCATGCACCAGCCATCTCAGCTATGCTACTCTGCACGTTATAGGCCTTATTTTCTAACTAAGCTTGCCCTGGATTGCATCTTTAATTGATTAAACGTGCAAATTAGAAGTAGCTACACGTGCTTTTTAAAGATGCACAAGATAATGTTACAGTTATAATTAAAAAGCAAGGAATTAAATAAATAGAAGAAAAGCCAACTACATTTTCTTCTTCCATGTTACAGTGACACAAGAACAAAATTATATTAAAATGTAAGCATGAGTGAGCTAAACCACCACTGGAAGCAATTTTTAGCAGAGCTCTGCTGACTTTTCCCACTATGTGAGTGGTTGCAAAAATGATTGTGAGACTGGTTGTGCAAATTGAACTTCAATTGGATTGTCACCTTGCACATACTTTGGAACATGGTTTTCACTAGCACAGGGGCATTTGTGCTTGACAAATAGTCCAATAGGGCTATTGAAGGGATGCAGGTGGCGCAGTGGTTTAAACTGCTGTACTGCTGGGCTGGTTGATCAAAAGGTCGCCAGTTTGAGTCTGCACAATGGGGTGAGTTCCCGTTGCTCCGTCCCAGCTCCTGCCAACCTTGCAGTTCGAAAGCATGCAAATGCAAGTAGATAAAAAGGTACCACTTCGGTGGGCAGGGAACAGCACTCCGTGCACTTCGGTGTTTAGTCATGCTGGCCACATGACCACGGAAACTGTCTGAGGACAAACGCTGGCTCCCTCGGCTAGGAAACGGAGATGAGCACCGCCCCCTAGAGTCAGGCATGACTGGACTTGATGTCAAGGGGAAACCTTTACCTTTGCCTTAGGGCTATTGAAGTAGTCTATAAGATCAATCTATCAATCAATTTGTGCTAATATAATGATGTGGTTGGATACAATTTGATGTCACTGTTAAAAATACTGACTAAAATGCAATCCATCTGATAAAATTTGGTGACTACCAATGAAAAATTGAATAAATTCAATTGGTGTTTAGTGTCCAATTGAACCAATTCAAGTTTGTCAGTCTTTTTAATAGGTTTTGCTAAGAGTTTTATGAAAAGAGAAAATGAACCCTAGGCCTGGAATGTACGTAAGATACTTGTGCACCACTGATATTCATATGCTTTCTTATTTTGCATACTTGGAATAAATTGGACAGTGCTACTGTAAGCTTCATTTTATGAAGCAGAGGAAGTGAGCAGGGAGGGAGGAACTCTAAATAAATGGCACTTGAGTTTTTATTGTTCCAACTCTTTCTTTTCATGCCAGCCATGTGCTGAGAAGACACAGTTGAGAGCATTTCTGGGTACCAGACGGAAATGATCAGAGCTAGGCATCAGGTTAAAGAAAAAAGGAATATGTGAAGCTGGAAAAAAAGGATGTTCTAACACACAGTAGAAAGTGAGGTGCATTTCCTTTAAAAGTATTATAAAAGTTGTTTTAAATGAGAGCCAGATACTGCCCATGGAAGTGTATATTTATCACAGATTTCCCCCTTCTCCTGACACACATATCAGACTCTGCTCCCTTCCCTCAAGCTTTTGTTAGACAGCCAGTTACATTTTAGGCCTGGACTTACCAAGCTTTTGAGAAAGTTCTCATTCCTTTTTATTGTGATTATCCTTCAAAGAACAGTGGCTCATCTGTGCTTTCTCCAAACTCTGTATTATTTTTAATGCACAGTAGTAGCAGAAGGAGAGGCACACTATAAAAATATTCTGGAAGCACTGCAAAGATTATGGTGCAACCCAACAATTTTTTATTTCTTCTTTAAAGCCTACACAGGGCTGACAGATAATTATTGAAGGGTATTTTAAACTGATCAGCTTATTTTCTTGACTATTGCTCAGAACAACACGGAACATTTTAAATTGTTTCTTAGGGAGGGTGATTTTTCCCAGCACAGACATATGACTTGATAAGGTTAGCATTATACTTTCTCCTCATGCCTAAGCAGTGTGCAGTTGTGATGGCCAAAGCATCTGTATTCTGTGTTTGTCTTATCTGGAAGAAATGCAAACCAGTGGAGTCAGAATAGCTGCAAACCCTCCCATTCGGGCTAAGGAATATGTCTGTTGGCCAGACAAGTCACTATTTCCGTGTCCAGTTGCTACCTCACTGGCAGCTTTCCAGTGCCTGGAGTCCCTGCTTCTCTTTTGGTAACTGGTTGCTCTGTGGAATCTCAGCATTTCCATTCAGAAACACACGTCTAATCTACCTCACTGACACTGCAGCAAAAATCCAGGGAATTCACTTCCTACTAATCAGCAGTGAGCACCATATTTAACTGGGTAATCTCACTTATCAGCTTAGTCTAGGCAGGGAGTTCAGCTTGGAACTTCAAACCAAAAGCAGAGCCTTTTGAAAGGCGCGGGACTGAATTCTGCCGAGCACGCATTCAGCACATGTCACCATTCAAAGCTGCCTCTGGGTTTTGAGAGGCAAAAGGCAAAGCTGTGGTCCATCCCTCTGGAGATGCTGCTGTCGTCCACGCTGGAGAGGTGGCTCAGTCCCACCCTGACTTTACGCTGGCAGGAGGCGGCTTGCAGCCCACCCCAGGGTCGTTGGACTACAACTCGCATCAGCCTCAGCCAGCAGAGCCAAGAGTGAGGGGTGAGGGAAGCTGCAGTTCAGCATCTTCCGGAGACCACAGGTCACAGCATCCCTGCACTTCCCAAATGCCCTGTGACACACCGGCATGAAATGCCTGATTGCACAGCGCCTGGGGCTAATATAATTCTTCTATCTCGAGAAAGTAGGGGGAGACCCAGACAAACCGCGCCTCCATTTGACTGGGCATTTGGCTAATTCCCGTTGGCAGGGCTGTGGGGGAGGGGCTGGCCCCATTCCTCGAATTCCAGAGCCATTGTCATGCCACCGGCAGCTGAGTGGGAGGAAGCCAGGTCTTGAGTCTGGTCTGATTCAGATCTTAACTGAAGCCACATGCTCAGTTCTGCAGGACAAATGCCAATCCTGCTCTCAGTGTCCGGATCATTTATTGAAACCCGAAATGTGGATTCTGTGTCAGTATTCCAAGAGACCAAAATAGCACTCTCCATCTGGTGATGGGAGATTTTTCATTTGGCCTCCAAATTGCCGGGCATATTATTTTCTCTGAGGGATATTATGGTTTAATTCCTCTGCTGTAATACCAAGTGCTTCCCAAAACCTGTTGTTGAACCCTCCTGTATTTCTGGTAAACACTTTTTCCACACTTGCAGATTGCAATGCGCGTGTTGCATGCAGCCCCATAGAGCTTTCTCCACGGTCCCCACCATTTCTGTGCCTGCCAAGACAACACAAGCGGTGGGGAATTCGAGCAGCATCCGTGCACCGTAATTCCACCTTTCAGTCCTTCTCCTTCAGGGCAGCAGAGGCCATGGCGAGAGTGGATGGGGTGAAGGAACAAGCGTGCCCTCTTCCAGTGATGAAACAGTACTAAGAAAATGAATCTGGTGCATTTGTCACTGACATGAAGGCAAACCTTGCTCAGGTCAGGAATCAAAAACCGCAACCAGATTCACTCAAAAAGTATATCCTGTGTTCCATTTCAGTCCTTGCCAGAACAGGGTAGCTTTTGCTGTGTTGTGCCTGCTCTCACCAAGGTGCTCCCTGGGGCTGACAGTTAAGCCAAGGGGGTCTCTTGCACCCTCTGCTCAAGAGGATTTGCTTTCACGGAAGCAAAAGGTCTACAGCAGTGGCCTTTTCCCTGTCCTTCATGGAGTCAAACAATCAATGGAGAAAGGTGGATATTTCTTGATATGAATGGAGTGTCTAAAGCTATTGATTTGATTCGCCTGCTCTTCCTTTTGTGCTGTTTGAGGGTCCCCAGTTTGAGCATGTAGTTAATGCAAAACACATTCATTTGCACAAAGTTTTCCTGGGCCTCAGTTCTTTAGATGGTAGATGCTGTCTCTTGACTTGGTCAATATAATCAGGACAGGAAGAGTTTACAGTATAAATTCAAATATATTGTGTGAATATCTAGATTAAAATTTTCCTAGGTTCTTTTCTCCTGCAATAGTTAATAAAACGTAGAACCCTTTAAAAGTATTTGGCACACCAAATTACAACTCAGCTGCCACTGATCAGATTCTATTAGTGCCAAATAAAATGTTTCATTTCAAGGATCACAAAACATTCATAAATGAGCTAGACGTGGTCACAAATTGCTTTTCGGTTATGATCAAACTTTCCTGATGTTAGAACTTCTAATGCTTCTCAAATTAGGTTTCTATGCATAATGTTCTTCTGAACTAGTCAAACATTCACAATAATTACATTTGGCAACCATCTCTTTGAAAAAGGGTTATATTACTTTTCAGAAAAGGCCGAGTTTAACAGAGATGCAATATTACTGAAGCAAGTAATGTTTCTATATGAGATTGCATTACTTTAGGATTTGGGCTTTTCTGTACGATGTTTCATTCTCCACCCCCATATTGAGCATATTGGATAAAGATTTTTTTTTGCCAAAGTTTATAGAAATGTCATGCACTTTTCTACTCTCTTTTAAAAAAGAAAAAGAAAATCAAATGAATCATTGGCCCAAACCACTTCTGTCCACACACTGGATCCATTTTATCATTATGAACTTTGACATAAAACAAAGTTATTTTCTACTGCTGTCAGTACAAAATAACTTAGCCAAAACAGCAGATGCCATTGCACACGATACCTAAATAAATAAAATAGGAAAAACAGGATAGCTGAGATACTTTAGAATATCTGTTCTCTAGAATATCATCAAAATTAAAGAGTAGGAGAAAGAGAAAACAAACAGGGAACTGAGCATAGATGGCCTTTTGAAGGTGGAATCGGTTCAACCACATGAAACACTACTAAAATTCTGCATTTGCAGACCCGAGCCACAGTTGCTCCTTAGGCTTGCCCAGCTAGAATGCTGCAGTGACAGCAGAAACCACAAGGGGCAGAATCTCCTTTCTGCACCACTCTTAAAAATACAGCAGCCCTGTCAGCATGTACTCTTGGCTCTCAGCCCCAGCCACCGCCTCTTCCCTTTCACTCAATATGTGACTTTAGTTTAGCTCCTTTCTCTCCTCATATTTATATTCTTACTGCTGCATCTAGAAACCACCCAGATGCCTCCTCCAGTCTCCGGTTTAACCCACCGTCACTGGTGGTCATGTCTCACACACAAAGTTCCTGCACGTATTGTCCCTTTGCCCTGCACTGCATAGCCCATGGGTGCAGGATCTCATTCCCAGGAGCCAAATCTGACCCTGTGGAGTCACCCAGAAGGCCACACTCCTCCCCCACGACCACCAATTGCTCAGTGCCTTCCCAGTGCCATTCCTGAGATTCTGGAAAACCTCAGACAAACTGATAGACTGCAAACATCCCAACAAAAGTTGGACTATGCATTGACTGTTCATGAGGAACACTCCATCCTATAGCAATTGGAGGCATTGCCACTGTGAGCACAATGCAATGCACATATTTTATGCCACACTGATGGCTCTGCTATCTCTAAGTGTTGTATTTCATGGCTGTGTATCCAAAGGAAATGTGCTTCCGTGTAGCCCAGGGCTTCCAGGGTCAATGCCTTGATTAGCAGGCATGGTGATGCCATCTGCCACCATCTTCCCTCCGTGCATAGTTGCAAACCTCACAGTAGCTGGGAAAAAATGGAGCCTTACCATGCTGAATGCGGCCAAGTTGGTCTTAAAGCTGTCCATTGTTATGCCTGGGTTGCTCAGTTCTTGCATAAGCCACCCTTGCTGGGCTCATCACAAAATAATAAACCAGAGCCATCATTTGCTAGGGTTAAACATACAAGAGGGAGACCAACATGTGCCACACCCCACTGGGTTGCTCATTTCCAGCGAGGGAGGTCTGCACACAGAGAGATTAATCAACACTGCTGCCCACTGTGAGCTCCAAGGTCTCTTCTCAGAGGATGCCATGATGAGTGCAGGCACTTCTAGATTTACCACTACACCACCATTTGTGTGGTGTGAATTTGTCCCCGTGAGTATTTGTGGAATGGGGCAAGATTCAGAGAACTCAAAGAACTTGACCCTGTATGCATGTACTTCTTCAATTCCCGGAGTACAAGTCTGCACATGACTGTGACCGAAGTCACCCTGAAGCTGCACCCATGCACGTTCCAGTCGCGTTCCATACAAGGCCCACACCTGCTGCTGATGTAATGGTCAAGTGGAAATGCTATTGGACCTACAACCACAGGCAGCCCCAATCATTTATGGAACTCTAGATTGATTCAGGTGTGATGATGTCACCAAGTCAATGTTTAGCCTTTCCACCTTTCAGGCGTAGGCTAGTGATGATCTCATGCACATCTGTGGATTTGTCCAAGAAATAAACCAATCTGGTTAATTTTGGCGGCTTCAGCAGGGATCACTGCCCTTACGCAGCTGCTTTGTAGAATACTTTGATTTCACCATGCAAGTGGCTACTTAACCAGTCCATTAGTGTTCAAAACTGGATTCGGTTTTTACAGTGCTCTTGTCCTCCTGAAGCTGGCTTTGACTCTGGTGCTTGGAGTGCTCTGTTGGGTTGGAGCTGTGCTGCTTTGCAATGCAGCTGGGAGCTGATTTGGTCCTTGAGTAACTTCACTGGGTCTGCAGATGTTGAAAGTATTATGTAAACTCAGCTTAGACTCCCTTAGCAATGTTACTTTAGTTTTATTTTCAGTCTTTTTAATATATTAAAATCTCAAAGACAAAACCATGTTCAGCGTCATTATATTTAATATACAGTAGACTCCGTTAACCAGCACCCATGGGATCAGTAGATGCCAGATAAATGTTTCTGGTTGCTTGAGTTCCAATTAAGAAAGTCCCCCCCCCCGCCTCTGTTTAATATAATATATATACATGGTAAAAATTGTAAAAATGAATATCGTACCATAATGTGTTATGGTACAATAACACATTACTGGTGTCCAGAAACTTAATAATTTCTTGCTTTCTGCTTCAGTAATTTGTCGACCTGAATTTCAGCTCAGTGAGAATGAGACTGTTATCTCTCAAAAATCTTAATTCCTAATGTGGTTAAAACACCAAAGATTCATTAGCTGTTGGACTAGGCTACAAGAAACCTGGGGTCCCGGCTGCTCTCCTGCTTTTTTCAAAGAAACCAGGACAAAAGAGCCTAACTAAAAGCATTCAGTATGTTGATAGGCTATTGCAGAAGACAGAAACAAAGGAAACAAATAAGGTTATAATGCTGGTAGGGAAATATGGCTTAATAGGATGCTGATTTCTAATTGAACACCCCTTCTGCTTTTCAGATTGCAAGGAGCAAACGGCACCTTCCAGGTGAATGCTCCTGCTTCAGGACCAGTTGCTTGGAGCATCTGATGCTGCTTGGCTGGTCCGCTCCCTTAACCTAACACAATCTCTTCAGATCAATGATGTTAGTTCCTCCCCACTCTGTATCAGGGAGCTTTCCTGCAGAATTTGGAATGGATTCTCAGGAACTGCCTGGCTTACCTCTGGGTCCCTTGGCCCTGGCATTTCAGCTGCAGATCCTGGTCCTGCCTCTTCCTCAGACTTTATAGGAGTGGATCCAAACCTTATGTCTAGAATGTCTTGCTCCACAGTGTGCTGCAAGTTGGCTGCTGTTGCATCCTTTCCCTTTAGTCTGCTTGAGTTTTCCATACAAATTCCTGACAAAATGAACGCTTTGTCTGAACCAGTATGGCTCTTTTTCTCAGATCCAGTAAACCAAATCTGAATATTTCGGACAAAAGGAAACAGATGATTCCTAGCTGGAAGCATTACAAGCTAAAGAATATGTGAGACAAAGGAGGCATGAATAGCAAGAGAAAGCGTGTGTGGATATTTACCTGCAGGGCCAAAGGATGGCCGGGAGTTATATTAGTGGAAAGGGATCAAAAAGAACAGAGAACTTGGACTGACAGCAGGACTCTGCTCAGGAGAACAAGGCCATGGAGGCCAAGAAGGTGGTTGAGAGGACACTGGATTGGGTTTCACATGTTGATTTGATTTAGATAGCCAGATCTTTAGCTGCGGTCTCTTGTGTGTAACAGCACAAAAGGCAAGGTAAAGCGGAGAACAAGCTAAACATGTTGGGATTGTTACTCATTTAAACATAAATCAATTTCACAATGACTTTGTCAAGGTCTTGTGTTGATTTTGTTGAGAGTGAAAAACAGGATAACAGGATTATCACACCCGAAGAAGAGTCAAAGAGAGCATCCAAATGAGAAAGGATTTTTCTTGGACTGGCAGGGCAGGGACATGGAGTGGGAGCGGGAGCAGGAGGCAGAGGGGAGCCAGCCACCGAAGAGACACCCACAGAAAGGTGGGAGGCACACAAAGGAGGCCACATGCAAATCTGCCCTGCAGGATGGGTTGCAACCATGGCTTCTTTGTGAGCAGGTGAGCACGCTGGCTCTCAACCGGTGGCCATGTTGATGCTTTAAGCAACCCTCGCTCCCTGGGTCATTTCTCTGCCCAGGACTCTGGACTGTACAGAGAGAAACCATTGTTACAAGCCACCGTTTGTCCTTGGGTTATCACTCTGACTTATTTCCCCCTCCTGACATGGATGTCAGCGCTGGGGTGGGGCATCCCCAGGTCCTTCTGCATGATGGAAGCAGTGGAATGCCCAGAAGCCACTCCCAAGAAACCGCACAGTGAATAAATTGGAGGCTGCTTCCTTGTGGAAATGGGCCCTGGCTCTCCTCGCACACAGTGACGCACATTTGGGCTTTCCCTCACTGCACTGGCCACACAGGCCTATTTGTTTATTTTTATTACATTTCAAATCCATCCAGTAGGTCCAATGATTGTTCCACTAAGCCTGTCCAGGCTCTGCTTCTCGGGAAGCCAAGCAGTGTCTCGCTGCTGCCATCACCACAACCCAGCTTGGGAAGACCACCCCCACCCCGGCAACACCACCTCCCAACAGGTTTCCTCAACACCTTGTCAGGGTGCCCCATTCATACCGGAAGGCCTTTTGGAGGGACATGAACCAAGCAGGGGTAAGAGGAGAGGTGGAACAGCTATTTTTCAAATGTCACATGTGATCCAGACTTCCTCCCACCTGCAGGTGCAAAACGGACAATTTTAAAAAGTATATGATGGGAGGGAGGCAGGGCAGAGCACTGCGTGGGAAAAACCCACACATTCTTCCTTTCACCATTGGCCCTCCTCTGGCAGCTGGCTGCGTTCACTTCCAGTCATAAATGCCTACGGAAACTGCCAACACGCTGAACCCAAATCTGAGTGCAGTGAAGACAATTTGAAATCTTTGACTGTTGTAACACAGATGATAACAAGTATGAAGATAGGAGAAGGGACTAGAAAGCAAAGCGTCGGAGTGTTTCAGTTTGGGGCCCAAGTAATGCAAAAATACACTATTACATTTTTTAAAAAATAGACCTTTCACTATATAGTCATTTTTGGCCACCTAAAGTTGTCTTTTCAAAGTACAGATCATGGCTATAGCCACAACATATTTTCCAAAGGTTAGCTTTCCAACTATAATCCAAAATTTGAAGTTCATCTTTTTTCTTATACTCATTATATAACCACATTCTGCTAATTTCATAAAGATACCATTTAGCTGAGGTAGGTGGCATTCTGGGCATAGGAACAGTTCCCAAATGTCAGTAGTTAAGGAGTCACTGTAACTACTGACTTCCCATGACTTGAAAAATAAATCTTCCCCACCCCCAAACTCTACTTAGTAGGAACCAAGTCCAGACAGTATCTAAGTGGGAAATCACGGTAATTTTAAAATGTAATTTATTCGCTCCAACTTAATCTTGAGTGGCTTCTGATGTCTGACAGAAACCTAATGCCATAATTCTTCAATCTGAAAAGCACTAATAACTAAAATATTTGGAGTTAAAGTAGAATGGGCTCCCTGCTGAGGTATGAAGCAATTGCATTGCTGCTAGTTTTTAGCAGGAGAAATATATACAACTCTTCTAACTTGGCTGAAATATTATTATTTTATTTATTCTATTATTACTGTTTTTGTCACCTCCTCAGCTGCTGTTTTGTAGAATTTTACCTTGCATGTACAGTTTCAGATGACAGTTAGGTTGGTCCGCCATTACAGGGGACATACAGCCCTCTCTTTGAAGGGCTCTCCAGTCTAACGTGGCCTAAAGAGAAAGATGGGAAAGTTTGTCCTTGGAGCTGCCATCAGCAGCCTCCCCTGGAGAGCAGACCCCGAAGGCATGTAAGATGCCCCAACACAGTCTTTCCCACTATGGTGTACTTATATTTGAACTCTACTGCTTACAGTAGACTGTCAGTTAACCCAAACTCAAGCAACCGGCACTCTCCAGCAACCGGCAAAAAACTGAAGAAATCATACTTTAAATAAAAATTAAAATAAAATCAATTTCCAGCAGAAATGTAAGTTTAAATTTGGCCTGCTGTGTTATGAGTAAGCCCACATGTTTGCGTCCCACTCCTGCCAATTCACTGTGTGTAAACATTGGGATCTATTGTTATTCAAATTTTGTGCTCCTGCCCAAGCCAAGCCTGCTGAAAAGCACAGTGCTTACCCTCAAGCAGCAGACAGAAAGATGCAAGAGGCCTGAGAAAGGTGAGAGTTGTGCAGTGCTCATGGAGGAATTTAATGTCGGTTCATCAACGATCCATGGAATTAAGGCTCAGTCTAAGAAGACAGAAATTTATCTTTATTTTCCTGGATTTGATTACAATTACTGTATTTCAATATTAGTATCAAGTCAATACAGAGGGTTTGGTATGGTATGGGGTATAGTATTACTATAGCTAGGTCTATTTTTAATATTAACTCTCGAGCAACCCGAAACTACATTCATCTGGCCTCTACCAATCTTCATGGGTGCCTGAAGTAACTGAGAGTCTACGGTATTTCTAAATCTGTGTCTCTGCATAGAACCTGGCCTGTGTCATCAGTTTTTCTTGATGATATATTTCCTCTTTTCAGGTGATTCCTAGCTCATTGCAACAATGTCGGCCAGTGTGAGGTTGCAATACCATTCCTTCTATGAAATGGCAGTACCAAATGTCGCCATATGTTCTAGATATAGCTTGATTTCTAACCAGTTCGACTCATTGGACTGACGGAGAAAAGATTTCAGTTTCAGAATGCTTTCTGCATCAGTGATAGTCAGTCTTCCATGAGTGTTAAGTACTATATCTTGCAAACTAAACTAAAGAGAAGTATTTTTCTTAAGGACATATTCCTTCATACTCCAGGCTCACGATGTTTGTGTTTGTAATATACAACCAGGCAAGTTGGTGTTGACAAACAACCTATCTATTGTGGTGTTTCTCACTGCCCATGCCTCTGCTGTATTTTAAAATGTTCTATCCCGTATTTTTCCTGCAAGAAATTCAAAGCATCTAGCAACAGGAAAATAACCTGCCAATAATTTAAGCAACAATAATAAAATGATAGTGCAACACATGTATTTATTTTTCTTTGTCTATTGAATGTGATTTTTAAGTGCTTGTAAGGGTAGTTCTGTCTCAGAGAGCAGATTTCCATTGCAATAGCAATAAAATACCAGCAACCTCCAAAGACCCCCAGAAAAGCAATTTTTGAAACAGATGGAAACTTGACAGTGTCCCAGTTTACTTTTTGATACTCACAAGCATGACTGGATCAATCAGATTTAACTATGTAACCACTTTGGCTATCATTTTAATAGAAAAGCTGGGTGCAAATAATGTAACAGTTAAGTAAAGATTGAAATTCCATCTTTCCAAGATCCCATTCTTCACAACAGCTGGTCAAATTTGTTTGCTTGTTTGTTAAAAGCTTTATAGAGCCTAACCCATTACTAACATCTCGGGATGGTTTACAACAAGCATTTGTATTACTGATTAGTTGGGCATTACTAATCAGTCATGAGTTGGTATTCTCTACACGAGGCATTTAACCCGGCACTCTTCTGAAGCTTCTTGCATTTTCTTTGTGGGAGGAGTAGAATGTCAAACAAGACTTTGTCCCGATTCTTTTCCTCTTGATGTTTTCCTTTCTGCCTTTCTATACATTCTTTTATGCTCCACTGCACAATATACGGAGGGGCTGTGAGACAGAGCAGAATTACAAAAATACGCTAGACCTCTGCAGCAATTAATGGGCATTCAGGGAAACAACTGACTTTCTTCACACTGAGAAAAGCTGTGCAGGTGGAGCATGGGAGAAGCCCTGGAGGATGGCAGTGTCATTTCAAGGACTGGCAAACTTCCCTGAGTGAATGCTAACAAGCATAAAATGCGCTGCTTATATAGAAGAGCCCGTCAGTCAACACAAGCCTATGCACACCCCACTCATGAGATTTACGTGGAGTCCGAATTCCTGTGTACAAAGACTGTGGTGCAGTGTGAATGGGCATGCAAATAGCTCGGCTTTCAATAATCCTACATATAGAAAGTGTAACAGCATAAATTAATAGTCGAAAAGCAAGTCATAGAAGCAATGAGTTCCCACCCCACATCAGCGGTGAGGAGGTGGAATTCATCTGAAGGCCTGGCTAAAATTAGATTTTTGTCCAATCATAGCAGTGCGGCACTTGAATGCCAGCAACACCGTCCTTCTGCACTCCGTGAGAGTTAAGTTTCCAGCTTACCTGAAAAGTTAAACAAGCAGTTGAGTGGGGTGGGTGGCAGCGGCAGTGATGGTGGCGGCGATTCTAATGGCAAAGGCACGCAAGTGAACTGGTGCAGAGGAAAAAGTGACAAAAGAGTGTTGAAAGGGGGGTTAAAGGATGATGTCTCCCCGGCAGAATGAACCCAGGCTGAACAAAAGGACAGAGTCCTCAAGAGCAGCTGTAAAGACACGCTTTCGGAGCAAAATGAATCTGCGGATTACCTCCTTTTGTAAAGATGCCATTTTATATGTTAATTGTTTTTTCCACAGACGTGAACACCTCTGTCGTGTTTGGGGCGCCCCTGTCAACAAATGCATATGCCTGAGCAAACACAGGTGTCAATGACAGAGTAGTTTTTGCAGTGTAAACATGCTAGTCTCCTGAAAAGTATGAGAAATAATTAATTCAAAAAGGCCTCTTCTTAGTAGTGCTTTTAAAATACACCCCAGAACCTAGACTTTCCCTTGAGCTGCCAGTATTATTAAAGACTGATAGTGTTATCAGATATTCATCAGATGTTCTGATTTGTAAGTCACCATGAATGGCTGGGTTTATGTCTATTGTAGCAAAACTCATAATTTCGCCTTTTTCTGTTTATAATCCCAGTGGCTATAAGATTTAATTGGGTTTTGTGAACTAACAGCATTGGGTGCATGAGAGAGCACTTACTATAAATCTAGTTGACAGCCTTGACTTTTAGGCAGGAATGGAGTTATTTAGAATGAATATTTACTCTTGCCAATAACTATAAATATGCCAATAAAAATTAGTATTCTACAGTTTCGATGGTGCCAGTGGTTTTTTGAAATATGACAGTGGGAGGAACTATTCAGTTTGCTATGATTTGGATGTAAATAACAAATGTTTCTATATAAAGGCACTGTTTCAAAATCCAGTATCATCCTATTAATTTAGTGAATGATATCAAGGTGCAAATGGACTGCAGGAGAGCAGATGGCAAACAGCCTAAATGTAAACACAGAACAAAACTTGTTCTTATTTCAGATACGAGGTAGGGGTATGTTCCTGATAGTCCCACTTCAGTTCATGTAACACTCAGGGGACAATTCAGGAATAGTGCAAAGTTTTCCAGTAGTTGGTAACAGTTCCCCATCATGTAATCATTAAGGTTTTCTCTTTTGTACTACCTTCTCTTTCAATCCTGTCCTCAGCATAATAATTGAAATCAGAACTTCCAAGCTTCTAGTTTATTTTTGTACATCCTAACATAGATTCTCTTACCATCAAAATGTCTGAAAGAATTCACAGGGATAATGTCTATGATTCTTTGTGCTATTTGTTTACAGATACCACAATGGTAGCATTTTTGTCGCCTACAGGACATTCCATGCTTTTTCTTTACTATGGATATTTATTTATTTAATTATTTATTTATTTATTTAAAATATTTATATGCCCTCCTAATCACAAAAAAGCCTCAGGACAGCTTACAATATAATAAAATATAAATATTTTAATGTAAGTGCATTAAAAGGATAACTGCCCACTGCAAGAAGCCTCTCATTTTCCTGGTGTGCCCCTTATCCTGCCCTTGCTCCTTAATCTGGTGCTTTGTAGCATCCTTTTCTTGAGAAAGGCTAGCATCTCGAATAATCTAAGAACCCTGGCATTCACTGAGTGACAAGTAGCAAACTTAACACAATGAGACTAGTGGAGAAATAGTTACCCAGTCATACAGTAACGCCATTGGTTAGACTAATGAAGATATTGTGCTGACCCAAACCCTTTGGAAATGCATGTTCAGGGTATGGGGGGAGAGTCAAACATTGTGACTATCATTTAAACATCTATTTAACTTTTAGGAACATGTTTTTGTTGTGATAGTTACTTCTATGTATCTCCCCCCCCCCCCCATTCAAAGAAAAAGGGCTCTCGGAATGCTTACAAAGATTAATAATGAGACAGCCCATTTTAAAGCAAACACACACAGAGGAAGGGAAAGGCAAGGAATAGGGAGAAGGAAAAATAGCCCAAACCTCAGGAACCCGTTCTTAAAGTCCTTAAAGGTATTCCTTCTGGCAGGGAAAGTGAGACAGCCTTCGTGCAGCTGTTCTTCTCTGGCCAATGAGCTGGGCAAAGCTGGTCCCCCCAAGGCGATGCTCGTCCTGGGAGGCAGTGGCACAGCCTCCCAGTGGCCCTGCTTCTCTAGCCAATGGAAGAGGCCAGAGGCTACCTCATTTTTAAATCAACATGAGAACATTTTGATACCCTTATGGAAGAAACAGCACAAGCTTCCTTTGGGTTCGCTGTATTTTCAGGAAAATCCCTTTCTCCGTAAATTGGTTCTCCAGTCATCGGAGAAGCCAGTGCATGCAATTTGACTATTAAGCGGGGGAGTGTCAGTTTCCATCACTCCACTTACTGGCTGGCAACTTGGGGCAAGCTATTTGTGTGCAGCAGGTCAGCATATGAGCTGGCCATTTGATTACGATGTGGAAAAAGTGTCCTGGCCCATGTTTGCAGAGGCAGCTGTGGCCACACGAAAAATGGAACTGTCTTACAGTGACTGTGAAGTGGCACAAAGATTTCTCAGAAAGGTTTGCCAGCTTTAAGAAGGACAGCAGAAAAGTCATTGGCTAACGGCTTGCTAGAGGCCAGCTATTTCAGGATCTGACAGTGCTGACATCAGTATGTGGAAATTATGAGAGCTTCTCCTATCTTTTGTTAAAAATACATTCTTGAAACCAACAAATTCTGCAGGCATGAAAAATGCATTAATCTAAGGAATTTGAAATTATTCCATACTGTGGAGGTTTTTGAAGCTTTCTGATGATTATCTTTTCTTGAGAACTTTGTTTTTGTTTTTGTTTGTTCACTACCTGAGGCATTTATGAGAATGTGGTATATGAATTAGAAACAAACAAGCAAGCAAAACTTGTCTATATGAAACACAGGTTCGCATGCAAGCAAAGAACCCGGGGGGCGGTGGGCGGTGTTGTTTCTTTTCCTCTGCATGCCAATTATGCCTGTTTTTCTACAGCTTCAGTTGTAGCACAGGTTGCTTTCAGCTCAATCTGTTACCAGATGCATTCATGAAACATATCCAGTCCCCAGAGCATTGACAAAATTGTTTACTCACTTACACTTTCACACAAAAACGTGTGCCAAAGCAGCTCCTGTCAGTTAAATTCAGCATCACTGCTCATAGCTGAGGCCACACTTGATTTCCTCTGCATGTGCAGTACTTGATGGGAAGGGCAGAAAGGGACTTCCCAGCACCCCTTGGCCCTCCTATAGAGTACACTTCTTTTCGTTATTACAACTGCAGAGCAACTAGGGGATTTCAATAGTGTGAGCTTTTTATCCAGTCAAGCCTCTTTGTTATTTATTTCCTGGATCTTTGTTAGGCAGCATCAGTTGAACATATCCAAACAAATGCTCCCTGTTTGCATTTAATGTCCTAAGAGGACAGTAAAGATAGAAACATAGAAACTGAGCGAGTCAGAAGGGGTCTCCTGGGCCATCTAAGCTGACCCCCAGCTCCAGCCGGCTCCGCTCATGACATGCCCACCATGTGCATGTCTAGCCTCTCCTTGAACATCCTCACCTATTGGGCTTCAACCACCTCCCTTGGAAGCCCTTTCCATACCCCCGGGGTCCTAAGTGTCAGGAAGTACTTCCTAACATCCACACTGAACCTTGGTTCCTTGAGCTTGGCTCTGTTGGAGTGTGTCCTGCCTTCCTCTGCAGGGGAGAACAGGCCTCTACTTGCCTCCGTATGACACCCCCTCACATACCTATAAGATGATAAACTCAGTAGTTTTCTGTAATACTTACTACAGAGAAGTGTGTCCATAATGAGGGAAGATGTGGCACAGACTTGAACCACATGGTGGCCAAGGGCAGGTCTTTGCCCTTGGCATCCCTTGGTCAGGCTTGTTATCTGTGTAAGTGATGTGAAAACGGAACCAACTCCAATCAAGGAGATGGTTGTCCTGAAATCACAGGGGAAGGTTGGAACTCAGCCATGGCACACATGCTCGGTCTAGGTTCAAGTCCCACATCTCCAGGTGAGGCTAGAAAAGTCTGAAACTCTGGAGAGCAGATGTTAGTCCGCATAGACAATACAGAGTTAGATGGGCCAGCTTGCTGCATTGCTAAAAAATATTCACAGTACAGAAATATCCATGTCTGTTCAGACGTTTTCAGTCAGGCTTATCAGGCTGGGTACAATGGCCTCCTACATATGTCTAAAGAGAGGAAAATGAGAAACCAAGGATAGCTTGCACCTTTCCCATCTCTTCTTTAACAATGGTCCAGCAGACTACCCAAAGCAAGTCCTCCTAAACAGAAAAGAGAAGGCCCTTTTGATGCAGATTATCACAAAATAGGGGAATGGAATATGCTTCTATTTGATTCGCCTATAGTAAAATAATACTTCAGTCCGTGTGTACTGCAACTCTGAACTTAATGAAACATTCATGTTTATGCTTGAATGTCATCTCCATGCATGCTAGAAGATCAAGCTCTTTCAAATACTTTGGGAAAGCGTGTTAGTGTTTATTTTTTATTTTAATATTTACAGTCAGGGCTGCAGATTAAAACAAAATGTCCACAGAACTTACCACATTTTTAAAAGTCAGGCATTGCTTAACTGGCATTCAGTTGCAACCATATGGACCTGCTTTTATGGTTTAACAGAAGGCAATAGGAAATTCTTGCATTATATGAGTGGAATTTAAAATTTTGCTAATGTACTTAAAGATGTTCTTTTCCCAAGAAGAAGAATTAAGTATGACTGCGTTTTATAAAAATGTGATTACAACAATTCAGCAGATGGTCAACACAAAGAATCAGTCCTGTAGGGAGAAAGGGGAGAGGTATTTGTAGAGAATTAATAACGGTTTGAACATTCTCATAAATAGATGTTGATTAATTTTAAATCCATTTGTAAAATCTCAGCTTTGCCAGGAGGTTTCCTAAAACCACAGCTCAGAGCATGATAAACACCACCAGTTAGTTCAGCCTAATCTGCTCCATGTTTTTTTTAAGTCCTTAAAAGGATTACTGTAATTTTTCAAGTTTCAAAAAACCAGACTGGTCATTTCATTTGCACATTGCGTGTCGGATTTTATTTTTTGACAGGCATTCCATTCCACTTGATGGAATTATGTGTTTTCATACTTCAGTATAACAAACTTCCAAATAATTTATATTTAACTTTATGCTCTGCTTGGGATTTCTTATTGACCTTATGTCATATAGCTCTTTCACACTAGTGAGTGGAAAATATATTAATCGAGTCAGGTGAAACAACAGTTGAATACCTTTACAAAAAACCTTGCAGCTATTTTAGCAACATGGGATGGATTAACTAACTAGTGAAAATGAAGAGAAGATGAAGAGGTGATCATCAGTTACCCAATGAATAGGTAGTGGTTAGAATGAGTCCTCTTTCTTTGTTTATATAAATATTCTGTTATTTTGTTGTTACATAACACAAGCAAAAAGATTTCAGTCCCGTATTTCTTCTTTACTTGACCTATTTTCTTCTTTTGAAGCTCATCTGCACTAACCTATCTTTACAATTTCATTGCCTATTTAGGGTTCACATCCTGGAGCTGGCATAGTGCCTATCATCAAAACACAAGAACAGAAGCAGCAGCAAAAACAAGAGCAACACCTCCAAACAGAAAACAGTGTCTCCAGCGCTATGGCTGGGCCAGGCTGCAATTTTAATGCTCCAACTGCTGGTCCTTTCATAGCCAAAGCAGCGCTCCCAGCCGGCTTAGCAGTGCAGTTCAGGCGAAACTCGGGGACCAAATTCCTGGGCTCTGCATCCCTGGGGCAGCCCAAACGACCACCCAGAGTGCAGCAGCTGCAGAAGCAACTTCCATTAGTCATGATGGGAATTTCAGTGTAATTTTAAAGTATGATTTCAGACTAAAATGCAAAACTGTACATGCTCAGAGTAATCTGTTAAAATCAGGACTGGCAGACAGTTGTGTTTGTCTAATGTGTCGAGAATGCAAAAACAGCTTTAAAGCGAAGAATGATAGGCAGGGGAGTGGGAGGAGCAAAAAGGGTTATTTGGATGTGTCAGAGCTGAAGTTCTGTCTGCGGCCACCTAAATGGAGATGGCCCCATAAGATCACTAAGTCCAGGGTCTAAAATTACTTGCTGTACTGTGTGGAGACACCTGAGATTTTCAGAAGGAAAAAATAAGATTTAGCAGAGAAGTGCTAAGGGAGCATGCTCAGTGATCACAGAGGGTTTTTCTGGGTGTGAGGATGCAGAAGACTGTCTGGGATGAAGAATGGAAAGGAGTAGCTACAGAATATTATGGTAACACAAAAAAGGGAAAGGCAGGATGAGATGTGAATCGTGTCTGAGCCAAGCTGCCATGCAGGAAAAAACAACAGTCATTGCAGTCTCATCTAGGATGGAGTCTTTTCCATCTTTCAATTCAGCTATTAGGCCTTGGCCACAGCTAATATCCACAGAGTTTAAATTCACCATCTCTTAGATGCAGGACCTTCCGTCTGCAGAAGAACGGGGCTGTGCTTGTGGAAGACCACTGGACTAGATCCCATCACCCCATTAGGCAGGGTCTCTCTGCTCCCAGTGAAGCTGGCTGGAGAGGCTGCCCTGGGAAGATCCATTCTGCAAACTAAAATCTGGATTCAATTCCATATATTCACCCTGATGCCCTGGATCATATGCTGGTTGGATCCAGACTTGTTCTTGGAAAAATAAGAAAGGACAGTCCAGATAAGACCACAACTGTCTATGCTTGTCTGTTTGACTGTGGAAATGCTTTAAAATATTGTTTCTAGATTTTAACTTAGTCTGACTAAAGTCAGCATCAGAATACTGGAAATGGATTTTATGAGGAATAAAGTCAGAGTAATATTAATGCAGTAATATGGCTATGCCTTTCTTCTAAATTATTTGTTCTGAATGGTTAAATTGTATGGAGCAACTTTTTAGGAATGTCTTATGCATATTTCCGTCCTTACTTCTTATTGTTCATATTTGTTCTTGCAGCTTGCTGTATTCACAGTGTATATGTGAGGTAACTGAAGGTCCCTTGCATAAATCTTACTTGTTTCTTCATTCTGTCTTTTCAGGAGTCATATTTAGTCCAGGAGTCCTGCTGGGATTAAGCCCACCATGAAGATACCCATTAGTTAGTAATCACTATTAGTAAAGCTTCTTGCTGTAGCCCAACATTTGCAAAGCAGAATTAGGATTAATTGCCTTGTTATCTGATATCTGTTCCACAGAGTTCTAAGTTTTCCAGTCTTCATCCATATTACCCATTCAGTACTATAATATAGAGTACCCCGTTCTTAGTCAAATGGTCTGACAATCATGAGGTGAACCAAGATTGTAGGCAGCTAGCAAAAATTGGTGAGAGATAAATATGCATTGTTTTTTAAGCAGTTCTCAGGTTTACTTAAAATATTCACACATTACTTTTTCAATAAAAGATTAAAAGTGTTTTACCAAAATGTTAAATCAAGTTTTAAACTAAAATTAAATTTCTCTGTGTCCCTTTTCCGTGTAGACTTAGGCCCTGAAGACCCAGTAACAATCCTAAACAAGGTGGAGGAAAGCTCTTTCACTCAGCTTTCAGCACATCTAGAGCCCAACTGGCTCACAAGCAGCTGGAATGGGGTGAGGGGAAGTATTTGCCAGATTTCCCCCTGGTGGTTCTCTATAAAAACATATAAAATCCCTTTCACTTGAAACTGATAGGCCTCGTGGAGGAAGGGAGGGCCTTCAGAAGTGCTGAATCCAGAGGGGCTGTAGCCCAGGCTCCAGAAAAACCTATTTAAGGGTCTAACTTCTGCTAGTAGAAACACAGTTGTGGAGCTTTCCGGAAGCATAACAAGAGTGTCTAGGAGAGGTATGTCCCCTCCTGCCCCATCATAACTAACAGATCTGTGAATTGGGATTGCAATCTTAGGCCTTTCCCTCCTTAGACATTACTTTCTGAATTCCTGCTGGAGTGCTGCAGGAATTTGTTTTAGATGATCATCAGAGTTGCCCCAGAAATTCAGACCAGCCGTTATATTTTAGAAAGTCCCCAGGCTATGGCTTTAGCTATTCATGGATGTTTAAAAATGAATTAAGAGTTCCTGAAATGGCCACAGAACTTAACTGGGAAGAATCAGCTCCCTGGATGAAGAAATGGGCCAGCAGTGTAGCAAAAGCAGGTGTGTCACAAGACAGGAACATCCTAGATGGGACAGGATTGGACATCCTACATGTGGTTTATTTTGTCCTATGCCTGTTCCTAAAAATTACATCCTTATGTCCAGTTAGGGCAATCCCTGCATGAACCAATAGTGTGAATCTGCTGTGCATTTCAGTAGGGAATGTAGAAGGCCCACTAGATTGAATCCAAAGTTGTTCTTCCATAACTACAGGGATTCCTCCTGTTCATGGATAAGCCCATTTCATGGATGGAAAGTGCTTAGATCCAGCAGAGATGTCTTCATATGATGTAGAGGCAATTTTCTTTTTTCCTTCTTCGGGCCCTCAGCTCCACACCATTCCTTTTGCTATTCTGGAGAGCCATCCAACCTTCTGCAGCAGAGTTGTGCAGGCAAGTGGAAATCCACTCATGGAACATTGGATCTAGTCCATAGATTGTACCCCAAAGCCCAGTTAAATTAATAGTAATTAATAGTAGATTTCAATGGGACTTAAGCCTGTTGAATATTTTCTGCACTGGGGTCACTGGATTCCACTCCATAATAGGTTCTATTGATTATTTTAGATTTAAGTAAATAAATCAATGGTAGGCATTTAAAAAGTTAGCTTTTTCTCCAGAATAAAAAAATGAATTATGAGCAAAGCCATAATGTTGAAATTATTGTAAGAATTCATAGTTTCAGGATTACAGAAAATGAAAAGGGTTTTTATTTTAGTATAACTGAATCTGTGGCATTAAAATATGAGTCCTGTTTCCCTTGAAATATCTTTACAACCACTTGATTATCTTATGTTCCTTGTTTCCCATGTTGTCCCATGAGATGGTAGTGTTGATACAGTGTGGTTTTATTTTTGGAAGGCCAATAAAACATAACATTAAGTATTGCACCACAGTATTTTAATAGTGACCCCCTATTAAAATTCTTTCAAATCCATTAAAACGGTTCATGCATGCAATTACCATTAACACAGAATGATAGGGTGACTGTGGTAAGCCAGAATGCACAGAACCTCAAAAGAACCCATTTACAGAAGCTGAAGTTGTAGTTTGGGACTGTTTATTGCCAGTGGTGTAAAATGATTGTGAGCCAAAATACTAGCTGTTTCCCCACACCCACCCACCTAGATTAATATTCAGTGTGGAGGACATCTTCAGAATATAGACTCCCTTGATCTCTTCATAGAAAACAGGAGAAGGAGGGCATGAGAAATTACAGCATTTTGGATCTTTTATGGCAAGCAGACGAGGAGAAAAAGGTTGTGTGTGTGGGAGGGGAGGGAAATGGAAGGAAAGAAAGGCAGATGTTTGACTGTCTGCCCAGCTGCACTAAACAGAGAAACTAAAGGGAAAGTGCAAAAATAAAGTGCTCCTTGAAAATAAGTTACAATGGCCTCTCTCGAGATTTAATTTTCTTATAATAGGAAAGAAATCTCTTTCAAAGCAACACTTAATTTCCTGGAAATATCACAACCTTATGCATCATCTAAATGAAGTGATTTCAAAGCCTGGATGCTCTTCCATCCATATAAACATGCTAAGAGTACTTAATACCAGAAAAACTGATCAGCATTGTCAGGCACACTGTGTGTTTTCTGCTACTCCTTCCACATTCTGAAGTGGTACAGTCTCAGAGAGAAGGGCTGCGCCATGTGTTTTCTAAATTTCCACATCATCCTTCAGTGGTACTTACTTTCAAATAAACATGCTTAGGATTGACCTATAAGTCCCATGCTTAAAGGCCAAGAAAACTCTTCAGAAAGTGCTAATCGTGACTCAGCATTAAGAGATGTTTAAAAATGTTGATTAGTTTATCTGGTAGGGCCATAGCTCAGTGCAGAAAGCCCCATGTGCAAGACCAAGCATCTGCAGCTAAGAGGAGATGAAACTGCCAGAGGCTGTAGAGAATCACTGCTAGTTGGAGTAGATGATTCTGGACTAGACCTCTAAGCACAAAGAAAGCAAAAACCTAGATGGGTGGTAACAGAAATAGGGTCAGAATCCTGAATGCAACTTTTCAGCAAATATCACATATAAACAGAAAGAACTGTTATAATGACTAAAGCAAAGAGAACAGCAAAAGGGAGAAGCAAGGGACCTTTCCAGAATATCTAAGAAATCGAAGGGAATTTTAAACTAAACTAAGAATGCTGAAGACCAATGGAGGAACATACCATCCAACCAGGAGAAAACAAAAGAAAATAAAGAAAAAGTGGAAATAATACATTGTAGAATTATATATTCAATCTGTACTTGGAGTATATCATAAGGAAAGCTGAACTGGGATCAGAGAAAGGAGTGAAAATTGGGGAAAGAGGCATCAAAAAATTAAGATATATGGGGGTACTATCTTACTTTCAGAAAGCAGCAGTAAATTAAAATGACTCATGATGCAAGTGAAAGAAGAAAGTGCAAAAGCAGGACTGAAGCTGAATATTAAGAAAACAAAAATCATAACTATAAAATAATTACAGAATTTTACTGTCAATGATGAAGAAATTGAAATTCTGAAAGATTTGGCATATCTAAGCTCGGTCATCAATTCAGAAGGAGACCTCAGCCAAGAAATTAGAAGAATAAAACAGAAGAATGAAGTAACAATAATCAAGTGCAAGAATGTTTCACTGGAAATCAAGACCAAGATCATCCACACTTTTGTATTCCCAGTCACAATCTATGGGTGTGAAAGCTGGACAATTTTCATACTTTGAGCACATCAGTAGAAGGAAGGACTCTCTGGAGAAGGCAATCATGCTATGAAAAGTTGAGGGCAGATGAAGAAGAGGAAGACCCACTATGAAATGGATCAATTCCATAAAGGAAGCCTCAGCCTTGCATTTGCAGGAGCTGGTCAGGGCTGTCAAAGACAGGTCTTTTTGGAGGGCTTTCATGCATAGGTCACCATAAGTCGGGAATGACTCGATGGCTCATACTCACAGCAACAGATTCTAGACCAGGTGGACAAACAGCCAGCCTTTCTAGTGGGAAGGAAATCCTCCCCTAAAGACTTCTATAGAAAATGCAAGGGTCCAAGCACCTCTCGGATCTGAGTGCTCCAAGGTGTTAACTATGTTCCGATTGCCCAGTCAACGACAAGGAGGGGAGACGGCACCTCTGGCGACAAACACTCAAGGGACACCTCAAGGGAGCCCTGACCAGCTGTACGTGCAGAGGGATTGTCCCACAGAATGAAGGACCTGCTTGGTGGGAGAGCCCTCTGTGCTGCAGCCACAGGCACGGGCCCCTGTTCAGTGCACATGAATGCTGCTCATGGCATCCAACAACTGGCTATTCTGTCCAGTTGTTTGTCCACCTATTATGTGTCCTTTACAGGTGTACTAAAAGTAACATGCACACACTAATATAAGCCAAGTGTCTGTTAGTGGCATGCTAGTGTTTGGTTGCATTTAATGAATATTTCCTTAGTATGGCTCTTTCAAAGACTTCATTGGGGATCACAGTGCGCAGTTGTTTTATGTAGTCAAGGCTCACTCCCCTGGAAACCCAGGCTTAAATCTAGCATTGATGGCCTTGGCTGCAAATCCGTCCCCCCTGGACATTCGCCCCCTTGCACCACTAAATCGCTTGGCATGAACAGTAGCCTTTGCAGAGGCAAGGCTGCTACCCTCCCTGGAATAGCGCTGAGTTTGTGGGTATGGAAAGCTTTCAAAGGACAGCGGTGCTTTACATGCAACAGATTTGACTTTTACATCACCAATCATGGTAAATCTAGCATAATATAAGCACTCAGTTCTCAGCTGAACGTGTAAATATGCCATGGTCACCACACTACTTTAACTGATTATTAACTTCCTACATCGTGAATTCAGCATTGAACTTTGCCAAACATCTGTGGCCATTCTGTGTCTTTAATAAACACCCTCAGCCGATATAAATAGAAACACAGTTTATTGCAAATAGCAGTTCATCTGGTTAGGTAGGATCATCAGCATGGGGTATTTACACTAAACTCTATGAAGTTTTAAGGTTTGGAAGAGCACAATGCATCTCACTAACAACCCAAATTATTATGGCATCTTGTAAAATAAATTTCCCATGTGCTACCAAGGGGAAGATTGGATGGCCAGTGTCAGAGTCAAATCCTGCAAATATGCATATCCTATTTTTCTGAACAGAAAATTCCAAGTCCTAATTGTAAGGATGCTAGTACTCCTTTCCCTGCGATGTTGATGTAATGCTTGATTCTACCATGCTGGCACACTGGTCAATATTCTCCTTTCTGGTGGCTCATTTATCATCTTGGCAAACATTAGGATCATGTTGCTCATTTCTAGTTTTAAACTGATTTTTGCTGAATACTCTTTAAATTTGAATAGGACACCAAGATCATAGTGTCCACAGAACAATTTTCAGTTTTTAAAGAATTTCCTTCTCCACTGCCCCAAATACATTTTTTTCTGGAATATATTTTCTAGTTTATGCCCTTACATTATATTCTAGAGCCTATTTATATGGGAAGTTCTGCACACTGTTCTACAAATGTAGGACCAATATCTAGCCTTTTGACTGAAAGTTTTAAATGCAATTTAGATGTTTTCATGCAGGATAGGTTTGTTTAAATGTGTATTATAAACCTACCCTCCAAAGCTGTTCTATAAAATGGCATTGCTGGATTTGTTGGCCATCATTTTTATAATGACTGTAACATTCTGGATAGCAATGTTGCATTTAATGTGACGGACTAGAGAAAGTTTCAACATTCACAGATACAGTCTGCTATTTTCACATGGAAAGGGAAGTTCTTCCATATACATCCAAGTGCTTTTCTTGCGTCCCAAAGCAAATGGAATCAGTTCACAAAGTGGAAGGATAGTGCAAAAGACATGTATTAAAAAGGGGAATGAGAGATAAAGCAAGCTGCACAAGTAAAGACTGCCCTGGAGCAACCTTAACCTGCTTGCTGACAAGCCATACATTCCTCCTAATACTTTCATTCACACACACACACGTGCGCATGTGCACACACACACACACACTCACGCACAGGTATAGCAGCCTTAACAATCTGCTCATTGAACGGCACACATGGATAATCCTATACATAAACTGAGATTTATATACCTGTCTTCATGCTCTTCTCTCAACAATGCTGAGTTCATGCATTATAACCCCAAGAATTATAAATACCAGAGATGCTTACATAGTTTCCCTAAGATTAGTTCATAGGTGTGAAAACAAACTTGCTTTAGTTATGGTTATGAGACCAGCACATAATGTAAAATTAAAAGCAGAACTTTTCACACCTGATTTTCTGCATAATTGTCTCAATGGCACTAACCCCGTCTTGATGGCCATTATGGTGACCAATAGCAAAACATCAGCAAGACTGGCTTTAAAAAGATGCACTGAAAACATTAAAAGGGGAAAGGAAAGGAAAAGGGCACCTGGCCACAAGCATTTGCAGGTTTGCGCACAAGGGGAAATTGGCGATCCTGCCTTCTCTCCCGCCATTTTCCCACTGGAAGATACCCCCCTGCTGTGGGTCATGTGAGGCCCTCCTGAACCCAAGTTACCCAAGACATTCCTAAGTCGTTCCTATGAAAAATGGGGCATCCCTGGGGTGGAAACATTGCTGTAACAAACCCAGAAAGATTTTGCAAGTTTAGAGGCCGGGCTTACTTGGAAGGGATTATCCACCACACAGTGACAACTGAAAGAGCGTTCTTCACTGACTTCCTTTTCCCATCCCTCCCCTGCCCCCTTGCACAGAACTTCCTGAAAACTCACTGGAGTGCATGACACAACATGTTTAGGGCACCCCAGCTTTTTTCAGGGTATCAGTTTAAGCCAGCAGAGAAATGGAGGTATCGATGTTTGTAGAAGCAGCTAGGAGAGCTGGGTTCAAAGAGCAACTCAACCATTCAGAGGGGAGGCTGAAGGGAGGAGCTGGCAGGAAGTGACTAGGTAACACCGCAGATACAGAGCAAGAGGGACCCAGTGAGCTGGAAGTGGGCTTGGTTAAACAGAGAACTTTATTTCGCGTAACTCTTCCCTGATCCTTAAGTGGCTGCAAACACCCCTTGAAAGAGCAGGGAGGGCACCTTCTGCTTAGCAGGAAGTCTAAGGAAGCTACAATAGCTGTTTACAAATATCTTTGGGAATGCAAGAACTGAGTTTTTCAAAACATTCAGGAGGAATTGCATAGGCACCTAGAATGGTCTAATGTAGCCTAATCAATGGAAATTTTCCTCCCTTCCATATATACTATTTAGGCAGATTTACAGCTCGGGCAATTCAACTGAAAATGGTGTTTCATGTATACAGGACAACACGGAGGCCTGATAAGAAGATGCTGACGAGCTCTGTTAGATGCCACTGCCGGAATGAGGACAATGGCTTTCTGAGATGTATAATGTGGAAATGGCTTGCGGTGGCTTTTCTTCATAGTAAGCCACTGCTCTTGAAAAGGTCTGTGGTCACTGCAGATGTTCATATGCTTTTAAAATTTTTTCTGTGATGTGGGGATTAACAGATGGACAGCAAAAGCTGGGAGTCCTTACCGTTGCACCCTCAATCTCTCATTCAATGGTTCAAAGAGCTTCCTGTTCTGGCTATGCTTGAGCAGAACTCCTACAGACATCAACTTCATTTGGATTCTTGTTTAGATACATGGACAGCTTTTATTCAGTTTTATATTTGGAGAGCTTCGGCTCCTCCCCCAGACACTTCCTTTTTTTTTCATTATGGTGTTACAAACACTTATTGTGAATGGCTTGTCATGTTCTTTTTGTGAATTATCGTGAATAGTAAGCCATGTGCTTTTACTTCACCTCTGCTTTTGCTGCTGCTTTTCCCTGTTTGTGTATCTTGAAATAGGAGGAGGAAGCGGAGGAGGAGGATCCAATTCTTTTAGTATAATTTAAAGAGAACATATCACACTGCAGGAGGGAAGACTGTCCATGAGCTCCTTGTGCCTTCTCAGCCTGCTGCCCAGGTCCTAAGGGCTGGGTTCCTAAGGTCCTCGGTTCCTGCTCCTCTCCATTCTTAGGGTTCGTTAACTTCAAAATAGACTGACAGGAGAGTCCTTCCAACACATCTTCCAACAGATGACTCCTTCCAACAGAGGACAGTCCTCCGGAAAGCAAGATCCTGGCCATCTTACTTCAAGCGGTAGGTCAAATGACAGCACCCTGGACAGCACTGCAGCCCAGAGGGTTTTCTTATCCTACAGACCCGAGAGACTGTTTCCATGTCCAGAGACCTGACTGGGCAGGTGGCAAGGTAGTTAGAGTCCCTGGAGACCTGAGTATGAAGCCTACTTTGTTTCCTTTCAGTTGCCCCAAGTCTCTGTTGAGTTAGTGGAGGACAGGGCACTGGGACTGCAACTGGCCCTGAGAGTTGCTTGGGGAGTCTCCACAGGCAACTGCCTCTTTGAGAACTTAAGAAGAGCTCCCTGGCAAAGGTTGGGGTGGGTAAATGGAGGGAAGGGCACAAATCCTACTCCCCACCATCCTCCACATGTTCACTGCATGTGTGAGAAGGCCTAAAGGAAGCTCCTAGGCTGCCTTTTCTCTTCAGTGCCTACAGGAACTTTGCAGTCTGCCCAGCACTTGAAAATCATAGATGCACTGGATTTCCCATGCGCTACTGCAAGCGGGGAGGCAGGGCTACTGCCTTTGTCCCTTACTTGGCCCTTTCCAGGAGCATCTGCAGACCACTGTGGAAAGCAAGATGCTGGGCCAGTTCTTGGACCCTTGGTATAATCCAGGAGGACTTCTCTGAATTTCTCAGGAACTAATTTTCCTTGGATAGTTCAAGCATGTCCTCTGTCCAGAAGTAACTTGCACAACCTCTCGTCACAAAGGAATAGGAAGGCTGCATTCATAGGTCATGCTTGCTTTTGATGTATATAAACAATTAGAGTCCTTCAAGGGGCAATGTTATGCATTTATGCATACATGCATATGTTTATTTAGAACTATAGTTCTCCATTCCCAAACGCTAAGTTCCAAATGTGCATAATAGCATGCTGGCATAGCTTTAAAACAAGCCAGCCAACTGAAGCACCTGTTTGGGGATGGGTCACTTGGGAGGAGAGAAATCCCCTGTGCTTTTGTCTGCCACAGCTTTGATCCCAAAGCAGATTTTCTTTCTCTTTTAAAAGAAAGTTTATTTGGGTATTATTATATAAATCAGCATATAGCATGCAGATAGCCCGTGGTAGGATTAATAAGTGTAAACATCCTGCTGAGCAGAATTTAATTCAGTTTAAGTAAAGTACCAGTATAGCAAGCCCTGAAACATCATTGATGGCCCATCTCTAGACACCTGCAGATGCTGCGATGGAATATCCTGCCAGAATCTGAACTGAGAACAATGAATAGGGCCAAAACAATAAGTTTTTACCATCTTCAGCCTTTTGGCTTAGATAGCACATGCCATCTAGTGCTGGGTGGGAATGGATAATAGATGAGGGTCAAGCCGGTACTGAGACACCAGCCTCGTATCATCACCGGCTTAACCTTTGCAGACCCTGCTCCTAGTGAAATTTTGCCTAGGTGCCCAAAAACGCTTCCGGAAAATTAGGTCCGTGTACCTTATTGCAGATAATGCTGCCTTGAGTTTCCAATCCACGTACAGAAAAATATGCCTGTTTTATCTATCATTCATCTGATGTTGTATACATGTGCTTGTGAGATTTCAGTAATAACACATGTATCCTCGCTTTAATCAAGAGCCAGCGTACCTCACTGTTGTCTCTCAGGGAACTCGCCACAGAAATGTGTTCTGCTCTGTTTCCAGGGTTCCAATGCTTATTTCATTATCATCCCACATTTCCAAGCCATACAACAATGGAGAAAACACTTCAGCATGAATACTTTGGAAGCCTGGATGATCATCCGTCCACCCTTAGTGGGGAAAAAAATACCATATTCAATGCCCTTGTGTCATGTTCTGGGTGGCTAGGCTCTGATCCTCACTCCCAGCCTATTTTCCACGATGCTCTTGGCCACCTTAGCCTGTGCGACTGACCCAGGCTCTGTGGCACCCAGTTGTGAGCGAGGCCCTGGCATTCTTGGCCACTGTCGCTAGTGCTGGGATCCCGTTTTCTGCCCACTTGGAAGCTCCCTAGCAGCTGGCCACATGGCAGAGGCAGCTGGGAAAGCCACTGTTAAAAAGTCCTTGAGGAAGAGCCCGTTCAGCTCTGCAGAATAATACCTTACTTCATCTAGACCCCCGTTGCTCGTATGCATTAGGAAGGGGCATAATCTGGCCCACAACGGCAGGCTTTTTGGAAATCTCTTGTAATGTAATTAATGTAAGGTTTACAGGCTCTTCCTGTTTTCTTTTTATCTCTCCAGCTAACTTCAATGAGCCATTTTTCAAACAAGCTGCTTCTCATCACCACCTTCCTCAGTGAAGCAGCACGGCAGAATGCGAGCCATTATGCGCCTGTACGTAATGTTTGTACTAAAACTGCCATGATTTTTTAAATTGAAATAGTGATTTAGTGTGCTGGCTTATTCCCAAAATTCTTTGTCATGATGTTGGAGCTTTTCACACACCCTTCTTTTCTTTAAAAGCCAAATCAATTATTATAAAGCATTCAGTATTGCTTTGTGTAGAATTTGAACGGGCTTTTCTAGTGGAGCATGTCCACTGTGATTTATGAAGTTGTATAATTACCCAATCAAGTACTAATTAGTGGGGTTAATTATTCTGATAGCTCAGTTTTGGCTTAAGCTAAAAGATTTTTCTATTACTCTCCTTTGGACTCACATTAAATTCAATTGAGGTTTGTATGTGCCCCCCACAAAAAAAGCAAAAAAATAAAAAAAGGGCAAATTGCTTCATAGATTTGTTTATAGGGTACCACTAGATACATTTTCAAAGTGATATTTAGGAACTCATCAACAAAACTCCCCACAGAACCAACTGAATTCGTGTAGAAACCCCTACGCCCTGCTTTAGAAGCCAATTCACTTTTGTGGAGAAAACGCAGCTGAAAATGTATTCCCTTTGGTGGAAAGTGCAGTGCTTTTAAGAAATCACAGCTATACACCCTTCTGCAAAATCATTTATTAAGTGTTACTCAGAGTGTACAAATGAGTTAATGACCAGAAACAGAGCCTCAAACATGTGCTTATTTACAGTGACATTTTTATAGGACTGCAGTCAGTTAGGGAATGTTTATTGCCATTTACTGAAAAGAAAAAGAGAGCAAAAATTGCATAAACAAAAGAACTATTCCAGTCCCTTGGAAAAGAGGCTACTATCACAGTTTCAAATTAAGTCCATGTTGCATGCTACTGAACCTGAGAGAAATGCTAGCTTGCTTCATGTTTAATGGAGGGGTTTCAGTATTTGAAAATCACATATTCCCTCGCCTTAGCATCTTTGTGTTGGTGCTCTAAGAAATTGTAATAGAAATTGTAATTTTCAACTATTCCAACCAGTATTGTGACAATAGAATAATTATTGTAATCTTTAAGAGAGCATATGAGATTAATTAGACTTCAAAAAGCCATGTACTATGATGCAGATTCACTAAAGGAAATATGCTTTTTCTCACACCTTACCATGTTATCCTGTAAATGCCTACACAGAAGCAAATCCCATTCTGTTCAGTGGAATTTAGGCCTGGGTAATTTCATGTAGGTTTGCGATCATAAGACTCAGTCATATGCATGTCTTGACAGAAAAAGTTACGCAAGTTCCAGGATGTTCCACGCACTCTGCGTGGCTGGGTGTGCTGCAGCTTGGAGGCCTCCAGAAATGAGTGCATGCAGGAAAGGTCAGCTGTGCGTTCAGCTGCACACACGAACTCACTCAGCATTAACAGAGCTAGCTGCCTGCCTGCTTAGAGGCTACTGCACACTGTTCCCTGCCCTGTGTTCGAATGTGCACCTGCCATGCTAAGAACTCGATTCTGCAATCAGGTCCTGCCGTTGCACATGAGATCACTGATGCAACAAAGCATCCCCCCCCCACACACACACAACACACACACACACACACACCCCATGCATTCATGTGCATGAACACCCTGGATCCATTTAGGGGAAAGAATGGCTGATTCTTTCTCATCCTCTTATGTTTCTAGGTTAAGCACATGAGTATTTTAATATTATATTCACTGATGTTTAATATTTAATAAAATATTTAATATTATATTCTCCAGAGTTCTATAGAAATGGAGTGTTGCTACAATGGCGTCATCATAGAGTCATACAGTTGGACGGAGCCTGGCAGGCCATTGAGTCCAACCGCCTGCTCAGTGCAGGGCTAAAGTCACCCATCCAGATTTCCTCCAGGGTACTTCCAGTTATATGGAAGCTTTGCCCCTGTTTTTATGTACACTGAGCTATTTTGCTAATTTGTAATGAGCTCAGTTGACTTTTCTTCCAGACTGACATTACATGTTGAAAGGAAGCACCAGCATAAATACTGAGTAAGGATAGTCGTCTGGAACCAGCAACGAAGTATGAGGACGATGCCCAGCAGCAGCAATGAAATCCCACATTCCTTATGCTACTTTTTCAACAGGCAGCGCCATCTAGTGTTGCCTTGTCTCCTTTGGGCTGATCAAACACCACAAGCTGCCTGAGCATAAGTACCCATGTTTGCATTGCTACTTTGGATGCATCTCTACCCCAAGTTGAGCTATCCAAATAGGGTAGCCAGGAGCAGTTGACAGTAAGAGCCCCGAGCATTTAAAATAGTTTGTTCCATCATCTTCTATGGAAAATGGATTTTTAGGAATGCCAAACTCTATCCTAATATGCTAATATTGAACTCATTTTCTGGATGTGGATCCTAAAATGGCACTGTCTATACACAAAAGGGAGATAGTAGGAGGCTTCAGGAATCTCCCAAAGCTTGCAGAAGTAAAAAAGAAAAAAATCCTTAGAACGAAACCCGTAAGGTGAATGAACTCCCAAAACAGCAAAATGATGCCTTAGTACCTATTGAACAGAGTGCTTGGGAGGAAGGGTGAATGAAAATTGAGGTAAGGGAACATCACATGGAGTATCCTGGGAAAGGCCATAGCTGACCCAATGGGACCCTGCCGCCTTGTAAGATCTTGCTGAAAGTTCCACTAGTTAGTTTGAAGAGAAGCCACGTATAGCTTAATGGTTGCCAACTGCATGTTGTTAAAAGGGAAGAAACAGAGTGCCATCTGATGTTGCAACTCAAAGAAGACCTGTCAAAAGGGAAGTCCAGCCCTACCCTTAGGGGGAAGCAACTGCCTCAGGCAGCAGTGGCTGTGAGGTGCCTGTTTCCCTGGAGATGTGCAGCGATTCCCATCAGCTGGAAGGAAAAGCTGCATATACCGCATGGCCCATAAGAAGACTGATTTAACAAAATAGGTGAGATTTACTGCTTACTGAGATTTTCTGTCCTCCAGTATTTTCCTGGCGATTCCCTTCTTCCTTGATTTAATTCAGGAAGTTATCCTATACACAATTACTTGGGAGTAAGCTCAACTGAAAACAATGGGACTTACTTCTGAGAAGATATGAGTAGATTATGGGATCAACTATCTCAGTTGTTTTAAAAGAGTCATTTTTGTTGCTGTTTGTTTTTAGTTGTTTTAATGTTTTCTGTTTTTATGATATTTTTATTGTATTTTATTATGGATTGTTGTAACCACCCAGAGAACTCTGGCTAAGGAGCAGTATAGAAATGATGACGATGATGATATCTCTGAATTCATTGCTTTATAATTTCTTAGGTGTTATCCTTATTAGAAGATCATTTTACCCATTGTTGACATCCAGGTATGGCTGAAACATACCTTTCTCAGCTTTACTTAAAAGGAATTCAAGTTAGCTTCCATCAAAACAGAAGAAATGCTCCGATATTGAAGCTGGTCTCCTTGACTACCATCTGTGGCTGGCAGAAATGTTGCAACACTTCACCTCAAAGGGATGTTATGAATATAAATACAATAAGGATTGTAAGACACTTTGATCAAGTTGTCTAAAGAAGTAAGTCGGATAGTGTTTGAATAAAGATGTGGAATGAGTTTTTGATTGCATTTTATTTCTTCCAGATGTGTGGATTTTATGTTGGCCAACTGGGATACTGAGTTTTTAAAAATTCAGAACTTTTTCCTATTATATCAAAATTGTGTATTTACTTTATTCAACTGATTTTTTAATTTTCTAAAGCCCCCCCCCAAAGAGTAATCACAACTACTTTAATATGTTCAATGGTTTAAAGCAAAATGGATCCTCAGTTAAATGTAAAAAAATAGCACGGCACCCTGACCATAAGATTCAGGGCAGACCCTGATTTGGCTGGACTCCTTTGAAGGCCACCTGATTTGACTTGGGTTCAAGTCCAAAACTCATTTCAAGACATCCTAAAGTTTAGGACTTCCTATTTGACCATTACTGGAAAATAAACACATGGATTTAATTTTATTTTTCCTTTTTGATAAAATTAGATGAATTTTCAACATGGTAGCCATTTATAATGATAACAAGTATACTGCATTTAAGATAACTAGGTACAGGGAACCAACGCGCTTTACGTGGGGCTTCCCCTGAAGATGGTCCGAACACTTCAATTGGTGCAAAATAGAGCTGCCAGGTTGCTGACGGGGACGGGGCGTTATGCTCACATGACCCCAGTCCTCCGTCAGCTTCACTGGCTGCCCATTGAAGCCCGGGCCCAATTCAAGGTGTTGGTTATGACCTATAAAGCCCTAAACGGCTTGGGTCCTGGCTATCTGAACGAGCGCTTACGTCCGTATATGCCCGACCGCCCTTTGAAATCTGCGGGAGAGTCCCTTCTCCGGGAACCCTCCATGAAAGAAATTAGGAGAGTAAGTACTTGGAGGAGGGCTTTCTCTGCGGTGGCGCCCAACCTATGGAATTCACTCCCCAAAGAGGTCTGCCTGGCACCGTCGTTACTGGTTTTTCGGTGCCAGGTAAAGACCTTTTTATTTAAACATCATTTTAATTGTTAAAATATATGATCTGGCCAGGGCAACTTCTTCTTCCTTCTCTTTTCTCCTCCTATATTATTTATTTACTTATTCTATACTGATAATTTTAATTTTATATTATTATGTTTGTAACTCAATGTATTTTTTGTATTTTTGTATTTAATGGTAATTTATTATGTGCTATTGTATTTCAATGTATCTTATTGTGTTGTAAGCCGCCCCGAGGCTTCGGCAAGGGGCGACATAGAAATGTTGTTATAATAATAATAATAATAATAATAATAATAATAATAATAACTGGAAAGGTGTCATCTTTAGGTAGAGGTGGAAGGAAGGAAGGAAGATCATGGCATGAAGAGACTGTAAACCCCACCACAATCCTTTCACAAGCACAAGTGCCTTTGCAAGAATTGTACTATGTTATTGTACTAAGTTTTGTTTTGGTTTTGCATTGCTTACAGTTAAATATTGTATTGCTTGATTATATTATTGTATTTGTATGGAATATGTATTTTCTTGTTATATTTTAAGCTGCCCAGAGAGCCCTATGGGCTATGGGGCAGCATACCAATATCCTACTAGTACTACTACTACTGCTACTACTAATAATAATAGAACCGGGTTTACATGTCATGACAACTCACCATGGATTGTGATCCAAGATGGGTTGTTTAGTCATGTGAACCCACACCCCAAGGGGGCTGTCCTATTGAAGGTGTTGTGCCCCTGGGCACTAAAAAACCTAAAGCAGTCACTTAAAGAACTTATAAACTTAGGGAGCCCTGATGTTTTTGTGGAGGATGATTATTTCATCCTCTGTTTCTGGAGAGTTACCATAGGAGCTAGGGAAAAACAGAATTAAAGATCAGGCTTTTGTTTGGAGATCATCAGAGGCCCTGCCCTTCTTTCAGTATGGGCTGTTGTGATTCTCTAGTCAAAGCAGATTCGTGGCAACTAGCAGAGTGGTTTTGCTCCACTATGCAGAAAGCAGAGAACAAATGTATGGAGTGGACCATCCCTGAAGCTTCTCCCCAGAGAAGCCCCCATGAGTTCCCCAGTATAGGAAGTGCTCCCACCACCCACATTTCCGAAGACTGTTGTGGGTCTCCGCTTTTAAGCGAGGGAGTGAGCCGTGCTGCCATCGCCTGCTGCAGAGAATTTCCACGCTGAGGGCAGGAGCAGCTGCATATCGCTATCAGACTTTTGGCATTTTGAGAGCTAAGAAGGCAGCTGTAGTGGAAACACCCCCAACACGCATCCATTTGCCTGCTTAACTTCAGCACTTAAACCATCCGTCGGGTCACCCTCAAGAAAAAATGAGTGACATCAGTCAAAACAATAGGATATGCCTATCTCTCGGCAGTGATTATCCCCATTTAGTACAAAAACCTAAAATAATTTGTGCTTTGAAAAATGTGATGATGGATTGGCCTCCATTAAGCCGTGGTTTTTAAAACATTCCATGAACTCTTAGATAAAATGGCACTCCGATGCTAATGCAATAACCAAATGAATCATAGCTAGCGATGGTGTACGTAAGTACTTTAGAACATTATAGGGACGATCTTTTGTGTATAATAAAAAACCAAAGAATGTAATCATTGGAGAATTATTATTATTATTTTTAGGTGCTTTTGGCATTACCTCAGTACATCTTACATGCATGTTTTACTTACAACCTTATTGTGAAGTCCATACTTCTACTATACTAAAGTGTTATTTTAGAATAACTATGTTTCTGAGCTATCTTCATTTTCTGTGCACATAGAACAAGACAGCTATTTTTGTCCTTAATCATAATTGTGCATTCTTTCCATACTTCCCAATATATATGCAATATATGTCATAAGTTTTATAAAGGGAAACAGAAATGGGAATGTTGGTGTATTATTTAACTGATTCTTCTTGAGCATAATTCAAGTATTCCTTTCTGGCCAAATTGCCACAAACAAGTGAAGCCTCAAGAAAATCTTATACCAGCTTTACTCTGTCAGTGTGAACTCCTTCAAAATGTACTATTCTGTCATCTGAAACTTGCCTACTCCCTTATATTATCCACCGAGTCTCTTTATTTGTGCCTTCTGCACCATCTACCATCCTAAAATACTCTATTATTCCACTGGCACCTCTCTTCCTGAAAATACCTTAGTAAAATTCACACTTTGGGGAAGACATATATTTCATCCTATTTGACACAAAAATATGAGCACCTTAACCCATACATTTCAATGGCCTTAAAGGCTACCTGGGTGGGGTGATATCTACTTTTCTTCACCAACTAAAACCATGCCTATATCCATGCTTGTTATGCACATTATGTGTGCCAAGGTTATCCTTGTATCTCCATTATCCCCACTGCATTACCTTCACAATCAGGTTTTCAACCGCAAATTATTTGGCAATGCAGCCCTTTTGCTTGTGAAATCCAGACTAAATAGTAAATTCAGAAGGTTTGTCGAGACACCCATTAATGCATTGTCTCTGAAGCAGATTTAGCAGATATGTGCATCCCCAGAAGAGGGCCAAAGATAAAGGGAATTGTAGGTGTAGGTTCATACTAAGCGCAGCTAGTTCTGTGCATGCGTGTAGTAAGAACTACTTTGTATTTTGGCTCTCCCGTTTGCCTTCCCTTATAGAACCAAAAAAGTTCTGAGCTAGCAAAATGTCAGAGTGTTGCTGTCCCTCTTGTCTAATTTATACTAGGAGGGAAGGAACAATTAACTTGTGTGAAAGAATTGTTTTTCTCTTTGGAAGGAAACGATTCATGTTGCATGGCACTTAGGAGGCTGCAGATTGCTAATTGAATGGAAAGTGCTGTTTTCTGTTCAATCTAAACTCTCCGTGGTGTAAGTAGAGATGGGAAAGAAATGTGTTCAGTTTGCATTTTAATGAGAACATACTTCATTTGGCACTTTCAAACTAATACACAAACCAAAACTCTCTTTTTTGAAACTTGCTCTTCCCCACATTTCGTTTAACCCAGTATAATGGCAATGTGGTGTGTGTGACAGAACACTCCGAAACAAAACAAATTATCACCTGTAGCACAAATTCTGTGTGTGTTGTGTGTGTGCAAATGTGTGTATGCATGTGTGTTGGTATAAACTGGGTGCAGTACTGTGGTCCATTTGTTTTGTTCTCCAAACTTTGCAATGAGTTTTTTAAAATGCACACATTAGAGAAAATAACATTAAGAATGCATGAGGAAATAGACTGAAAAATGTGTGTATATCTGGCAAATTTACATACAAAAATGCAATATTAGAAGAAATGTGCACAAAATATATACAGATTTTTATGCATACTTTAAAAAGTGAACGCTTTCAAACTTTATGATGAACTGAATTTAAGACAGGAAATTTAAAGCTTAGGACAAACCAAACTTTAGGTTAGAAAGTTAGAAATGGAGAGAAAGCATTTGCGCATCCCTAGGTGTTAAAAAGGCATGCAACCAGTGATAGATATTGGTTTTTCTTAATAAAGCATTGATTAACATGGAGTGAAAAGATGCAGAAGAATCCATGGAGAATGTTTGATCATTACTAGATTAAGTCAGACATTCATATTATCTACTGGTCTATGCATACCTCTCTCTCTCTCTCTCTCTCCCTCTCTCTCTCTCTCTCTCTCTCTCTCTCTCTCTCTCTCTCTCTCTCTCCATATCTTGGGATAGATAATGAGATAATTAGGTGGAAAGATAGCCCTGTTCAGTTATTCTGTGCTTGAACAGGGCAAATATATGAAGAGAGGGAGTGTTGCAGCCCTGCTTGTCTCCATTTTCTACCTGCGGAGACCAGAATGATTTTCTGGCACCCTGTCTTGACCCCAAAGTTTCATGAATCCATGCATCCAAGCCCATGCTGGTTGTGATATATGCAGAGGTGTTATGAGAAGGACTCAATGCCCAGCATTCGCAGGCAGCTCATGGCAGGTACCTGTCCAGACTCACCTCTTGTGGCAGTATCAGGGAAGATGGTCACCACCTGGACCTGCCAGGACCACCCAGCTCAGGTGGCAGCATAGCAGAAAAAGGGTGCCTAGAGGGTAAGTTGCTTCCACCCTGCAGCTGGCAGTTTATAAAAATATGGAACTTCTTTATACTATGCAGGAAAACACCATCAGCCTTCTGTTCTGCTGGGTGATGGAATCACCTGCCTTATTTTAGAACACAATTATAATTAATAGAATGCTCTGCTTCTGTATTTATATATTACTTCCTAAGGTCCCAATTCTAAGTCACTTATCCAAGGTCAAAGTGGAACCTCAGACTGAAACACACACTTGACTCTTACAACACAGCTTTATATTTGCAGATTTCATAGGAAATATATAGATTTTGGTTTTGTGGGTCCTATTATGTTTGCATATATGAATATCCACACCTTTTCCTCCTTGCTCTATTTTTGATGATTCCCTAAATCTGGGGGTGTTGGATGTAGGTGGGGGAGGATAGTTCTGGAGGGAGGTAAAAATTCTGAAGCTCAGCAACGTACATGAGACTGAAGGTGTGGCCCTTGACTTGGTCTGTAGATGGCCTTAATAGTTCATGACCCACCAGCTTCCTCCCGTCTCTGATCCAGTCCACTGTGGACAGCTCAGTGCCCCCCTACTCTCACCCCTAGACTTTTTATGGGCTTTTGTTCTCATCTCATCCACAGGCTTTTGCTATCACCACAATTTCCACTGCATGTTTTAGCAGCTTGTCTGTATTGATATTTGTGAGCAGTCCCAGAAAAAAAACCTTTTGAGGTGGTGTAAATGGTATAATAAAGATGCAACCCCAAAGCCCAAATTGCCCTCACTGGGGCCTGTTCTCAACCTAGGCAAAGTCGTGTGTAACAAACACTTTGCTGTTACAGCAAGGCAAAGAAAACACAGCTAAATGAGTTGCAAAAATACTCGCTTTTCGCAAAAAGAATAATTACGACTGAACTAACATTTTGTATGTATTAGCATCCATTCTCTCTGGGGTCTGTGAGGGTCCTTTACAAAGGCTGTGCGAAAGCTGTATCCTTTACGATTTTGCTGCTGCAGGCTACATTTTGACTCTGTGCAGCAAACCCCTTCTGCTTGGAATTAGCAGAATATGTTCGTAGATTACTATCAATAGCTTTATAGGGGGTGATTATAAGCCCCAATTGTCTGCCAAATGGCATTAGCCTTAACCTTTCCATCCGCCTGATCATTATGCCCATGTCAAACTCAAAGTAACAGTGGTAATTTTTGCAATTAAGCTCCCCATTATTGTTTCCTTTTCTAAAAGAGGGAGTCAAAATTACATGTTTTAAATGTAACCACAAGTTGCTTCCCACACATGAATAGTACCTTATACAGCAGTAGAGACACTTAGGACAAATCTGCTACTGAAAGACATACTGAAAGAAATGTTATTATATTATGCTATGAAGAAGAACTAAGCAGCTCCACATTTTGAGGAAGCCCTAATAAAGGCTTCCCTCTCATTTAGGGGAATAGAAAGGGAAATGAATTTAGGTTACAGAATGCAAATATTAAGCATTAGTATTTGTGTAGTGCTCGATTTGTGACAAGAAAGGAGTGTTTAACCTCTGGCCTGTGGGCCAAATCTGGCCTGCCTAGAGGCCAAATCCAGGCCTCTGAACTTCCCCAAGGGACATGCTCCTTCTGACCCCTACCCCTTTCCCCCCAGCCACCCATCATTGGCAGAGTTCCAGACTTTTGTGCAAGATTTCCCCCTCTCTAAAAAACTGAAACGGCTCTTCTCCAGCATAGGTACTGGCTGCAAGAGCTTTAAGCTAAACAAGGCTGGTCCCTTCGGTCTCCAGCTGATTGCTTTCATCCTCACTCCTTTTGCGTCTGTTGCACCTACCACTAGAAGGTGGCCCCCAAGCACTTCAGTCCTTGCAAGAGGTTTGACACCCCTGGCTAAGGCATCTGGGTTGCTCAGGACAAGGAAATAGTGCCCCCCCCCACCCCAGCTCCAGACACTGTCACCAGAGCTGCTGGTTATACATCTTCCACATGGGACATGAGTCAGGCTTTACTTTATATTGGGCTGGACCTCCATAAGGCAATGTGGACATATCCCATGCTCCTGGGCACTTGCCCACCTTTCCCCCATATTATTCCATTTCCACTAGGACAAAACTGTTCAGTGAAACCTGCCCCACCATTTTGGCTTAGCTGTCCTTTTGCTTCTTTGGGATACAGGAAGGTACTCTGAGCAAACGTGAAGCTGAGAATCCTGGAATTCAGAGCAGAAAACCTAACCAGACCTTGAACACATAACCTTTAATGATGCTGCCAAGTACAGTAGTCAGTGTTTGAAGAAATGTAGCCTTTTGTATGATCTCCTTCTGCATTTTAGTTGTTGACTGCCCTTCGAATGTATCCTGCACAATTAATGGCAAGGATATGAATGTTGTATTGAATTGCTTTTCTAAAATGGCTCAAGTTGGAATCCACAAAATGTGCAGGTTGGGGTGGTGCCAGGTGCTGAAAAGATGTGGGGTACAGACCACAGGGGAAAAGCAGAAGTTCACGTGCCAATGTACATATATCTGCAAAGAACCCTGTCTCCTAAGAACACTGCAATTTGTTAAAAGAGAAAAAAAAGTGGGGGAGAGGATGAATGGGAAGGGCAGGAGGGTATATGATTTCAGAGGGAAAAGCTTCTGGAAGAAAAATTTGAGGAATGGAGGCAGCTGAAGATAGTGCACATGTGAGCAAAAAGCCAGCTAACCCAGGTAGATGAGATGGGACACAATATCTTCATTTCAGCAGATGCCTTGGCCAGCAGGGGGTGAGGAGTTGGCCTTCCAGGTATTTGGTGTTCCAAATGAAAGAGTTTGGGTCCCAGACCTAGTGGGCCACCCCCTGAGCCTACTCTGATGCAGGAACTTGAAAATTTATTTCCGTTCTAATTTGAAGGGAACTAAGATAAATTAGGAAGTTTGCTCAGGAGTCTTCCTGCCTTCATATTCAGACTTGTAGTGACAGGTTTTCTTTCTTTACATGAAGCCTGTTACCATAGAATCATAGGATAGTAGAGTTGGAAAGGGCCAAGAAGGCCATCAGGTCCAACCCGCTGGTGCAGGACACCAAGTTACACCATTCCATTCAGAGCGCTGTTCAGTTTCATCTTGAATGCTTCCAATGTGGGAGGACCCATGATTTCTCTAGGTAGTTAGATCCATTGTCATACCGCTCTAAACAGTCAAGAACTTTTTTCTGAAATCTATCCAGAATCTGGCGTCCTGCAATTGAAGCCCATCATTCCATGTCCTGCACTCTGGGATGATCAGGAAGAGATTTTGTCCTTCCTCTTTGTGACAGCCTTTGAGGTATGTGTAGAGTGCTATCATATTCCCCTCAGTCTTCTCGTCTTGAGGGTGAATATGCCCAATTCGCTCAATCTTTCCTCACAGGGCTTTGTTTCCAGTGCCTAGGTCATTCTTGTTGGCAGCCTCTGAACCCTTTCCAGCGTGTCTGATCTTTTCTTAAACTTTGATGCCCAGAACTGGACAGTTTTCTAGATGAGGTCTGACGAGTGCTGAGTATAGGGGAACTAGTACTTCTCATGATTTGGAATCGATACTTCTATTAATGTATCCCAAAATAGCATTTGCCCTTTTTGCAGCTGGATCACATTGTTGGCTCATATTTAACTTGTTGTCCACAACCACTCTAAGGTCTTTCTCTTTTTTTCAGTGTTGCTGTGCCAAATAGTCTCCATCTCAAATTGAATTCAAGGTGGAGGACTTGGCATTTGCCTCTATTGAATTTCATTCTGTTTCATCTCAGCATTCTAGCTTTTCTAGATCTCCCTGGATCTTCTTTCTGCCTTCCAAAGTGTTGGCTATTCCACCCAGTTCTGCCTCATCTGCAAATGACATTATCATTACCTATACTTCCTCATGGGACTGCAGGTGGAGCAGTGGTTTAAACCTCTGTGCTGCTGGGCTGGTTGATCGAAAGGTCGTCGGTTCGAATCTGCACAATGGGGTGAGTTCCCGTTGCTCCGTCCCAGCTCCTGCCAACCTTGCAGTTGGAAAGCATGCAAATGCAAGTAGATAAAAAGGTACCACTTCGGTGGACAGGTAACAGCATTCCGTGCACTTCGGTGTTTAGTCATGCCGGCCACATGACCACGGAGACTGTCTGCGGACAACGCTGGCTCCCTCGGCTAGGAAACGGAGATGAGCACCGCCCCCTAGAATCAGGCATGACTAGACATAATGTCAAGGGGAAACCTTTACCTTTTATACTTCCTTGTCTAGTTAATTAATAAAGATGTTGAGGAGCACTGGGTCCAGGACTGAACCTGTGGCACTCCACTCATTACCTCTCTCCAATTTGAGAAGGTGCCATTGATGAGCACTCTTTGAATCTGATTTTGTAGCCAGTTGTGGGTCCACCTAGTTTTCTACTGAGTCCACTTTTTCTTAGTTCGTTAATCAGGTTGTTGTGGGGCACTGTGTTGAAAGCTTTGCTAAAGTCAAGATGGATTATGTCCACAAGTATTTCCGCTGTCCATTTAAGAGGTCACCCAGTCAAAAAATAAGATTAGATTAGACTGGCAGGGTTTATTCTTGAGAAATCCATGTTGGTTTCTATTAATCATGATGTTTTCTTCAAGATCCTTGCAGAGTGAATTTTGAGTATTTTTTTCCAGAATTTTTCCCTTTGAACACGCAATGAAAATGTCTTTAAATAACATGCACCCCAACCCAACTTAGTGGAAAGACTGCCTGGCTAAATCGCTCCATGCAGCATCTCTGCTTTGACATTGTCACTGCAGCCAGTGACAAATTAGAACTGTGCTTGAACCCAAAGCCCAGCAAATTAACACTTAATTAGGAGCAGATAAATAAGAGCCACACAGGACCTCTGATTCGGCCTGTTTTCCGCAGTGCTCTCTCCTCCCTATCTTGATACAGCGAGTGTTTATGTGCTTGTAACAAGTGCCTGAGTGGACGGCTACGCCTGCATTTTGTCATGCCGTGGGATTGTTCTCACATGTTCACCTCCCACTCGACTTCTCTCAGAACACTTACTGGACCCTTCTCTGGCGGAGCTGCTTTTCCTGAATTTATTCCAAGAGAAAGAAACGTAGAGCTTAGTTTTTACAGGAATGTCATGCGACTTCGCAACTAACAGCAACAACATCATGAGGCATGGGAGGCTGTGTTTTGCTCAGCAGACATGGAGGCAAGCATTGAGATGGCTTTCAGGAGAAAACTGAAAGCGAATGGCGCAGTCTTTGAACTTTGCTTTAGTCCAGTTAACTGCTTGCTCTCACTTGCACTCCGATGTTACTGGGTCAGGAGTTGAACATCTCACTGCATTCACTGGGTGCCAGAGTCATCCTTCAAGAAGCAGGGCACTTAGGCACTCATTGCAGCATGGGTTGTGTGATCCCAGTCAACTACGTGCTGAAATGTTTCGTGCACTGGATGGGGGAGTCTCCAGTTTGCATGACAATCCCAGACTAAAATGCTTTGAGACATTTTGTTTCCTTTAGGGTAAGATTAAGGTAAAAGACTAGATGATCATTCGGTGATGGCACTATTTATTTATCTTAGCTGATTAAGTTCTCTTTTGAACTGCAAACATACCTCTCAACATGAAATCCTGAACTGTATCGAGGATGTATCTGCAATATCTGTAGGACCACTCAAACCTGTACATCTATACTATCTTGATCCATATGTGATTGATTGGAGGGAAATGAGACATGAAAATTCCTATTCCAAAATAGGTATGTCAAGCATTTCACACATTTCAGAGATCCCCTGCCCCCCAGGTGTAGGCAGTCTCTCCAGTGAGGCCCACCTAGTACCAACTCTGTCATCCTTTCAGCGCCAGGTTGGTTAATGCAGCCCTCTGGGCTGAGGCATTTACAGGCTGCGTTTAATGGTTGCATGAGGGCATCTGGGCAAGATGTCTTTGCAATTTCATTCTGTATCACAAATTGTTTTAGTTGCAAAAATTTTATATGTTGTACAGTGGAAAATTTGTATGGTTTTTTTGTATTTAGGAATTGCTGTAAACCACACAGTGGACTTTGGCATTGGGCAGAATAGGGAATAAGTAAATAAATAAAATGTGAGCAATTTGATGCTCTTCCGCTAATTTGAACTAACCATTGGCTTTTAAATCAGAAGGCACTAACCAAATGTACCACAAGGAGCTCCATCTCCACTCAGACGTGAACACCAGAGTAATGCAGGTATGCATGGGGGCCAGCCTAGTCTGCTTAGCAAAGCAGGACCCCCAGATGATCCCAGCATCACCATTCCATGCCATCGTTCCCCTGAGATCAGCCAGCTATTTAAAATGCATTGTTCAACACTGTCATGGAATGCATTTGGTCTGTACTGGGGCATTTCTTTGTTGGCATGTGCCATCAAGTCGTCTCTGACTTCTGGAGAACCTATGAATGAAAGCCCTGCAAAAGCCCCATCCACACGTACCCTGCTCAGCCGTTCTAAATGCAAGGCTGGGGCTCCCTTTCTGGAGTCAGCCCATCTCTTATCTGGCCTTCCATTTCTTCTTCTGTCTTTGACTTCCCCTAGCATGAGCCTCTTCTCCAGGGAGTCTTGACTTCACAGATGTGTCTGAAGCATGGCAGCCTCAGCTTCTTTGCTTCTGAGGAGACATTTTGCTTCTAGGGGAACAGTCCAACAAAGGCCCCTATACTTGACACCAAATACACCATGAGAAGTAGCCCTCTGTGGAGGGCAGAAGCCCCACCAGAGGGGCAAGCAACCAGAGCCGATCCTTGCAATGCAAAGGAATGATGCAGCACTCACAGACATGCCACTCCAGAGCCCCTTGTTCTGACACCTAGTTAATGTTTCCCCTTTCTGGTGTTTTGGGCATAGAACACCTTATTAATGTCAGGCAGTGCTACGCAACCTTTGCTATGGTTGGCAGCAGCTGGCTAATTCAGGCTTAAATGTGTTCTCACTTGTTGTGGATAATGATTTTTGGTGGGGATTGTGAATCAGAAATTTGGGGGGAAATGTTCTAGCTTTATTGCTTTGTGTACTTTGATAACATAAAATCATTGTTTACAGCACTACTTGACAGGTTGTTGGCCTTTTTTTTAGGACTAGGACCTTTCAAGACCAATGCCTAGTTTGTTGAGAACCAAAAAGCACCTAAGTACAACATAAACACTCATTTTTCTCCACCATTTCAGTAAAAATACCTCAGCTGCTTAAAGGGTGACCAAATCCAGTCCTTCCTCCCTCTTTCACACATGATTAATTATCTGGTTTTGCAAGAGGTGGAATTGATTCAAAATGTAGCTGAGGCGTATCTTTGTAATGGCTTAGAACATGAATCTAAATAATATCACCAAACAGGGATTTAGTGAATTACACGGCCCTGGATAGGAACGATGTTGATAATATTTTACGTCTTCTCTCTGTATTCCCCAAACATAACAGCAAAATAAAGGAATGTACATATTCTATGTGAAATACCCTTGAAGTGATATAGTAAGGTTGCTTGGAAGGAGCTCTTCTTTTGTGGGAGGGGTGATATCTTGATTCTATCCTACAGTCGGTCTAGCTGACAGAATCACAGCTTTGGTGGTGTCCCACTGCCATGCAGTCCATCCATCGAGATAATGCAGATGGCAGGGTTACAGTCAAGCACAGAGCAGGCACCATACAGTAGAGACACCTGCCGGGAAGGTTGCTCCGGTGTCGTAAACACGTACCTGGGAGGAAGCTATTGGAATTTATTTATTTCTACTTTTACAAGCTGCATTTCAGCCCTGGAAGGACCCCCAAGCTGACCTACCACTGAAACTTTAAAACAATGGAGGGGGCAGTCCTATGCATACAGTGCATAGGACTGTAACGGGTGAATATACCAATATTAGCACCAGAAGCATAAACTCCCAGGCCAGAATAGGCTTGAGGGCCTCCATGTTGGGAGGCTTGGATTATGGAAGAAGGACCTTCTCTTGTGATAGCCAATGTGAGATAAGAATGAATGCTGGAATTCTTGTGGACAAAAGGCCAGGCATTTCCTCCCTTAAAGAGATTAGGCAAAACAACCATGCAGGGTGGATGACCCAATGTCCTGAGACCCTGGAAATTGACTCATCTAGAGCCCCTCACAAACATAGGCAACGGAACTTTGCTCTTACTCAGAGAATCAAGAAGCCATCAAGCCCCATTCCAACAGTTGGCATAAGTTTGGGAAGCTCATCTTTCCCAAAAGTCACATGCTCAGAAAAAAATGGTATACATGTCAGGGCCTTAGGATGGAGACTCTCTCTTCTCCCTCTTCTCTCCGAGCATGTTCTGGACACACAAGCTGCAGGATGGGCACTGGACCCCTCCCCCCTATTCTGCTAGGCAGGAAGCACTTTCTCTCATTAGAAATATAGAATAAGATTGGGATGTGATGGATATTTGCTGCCTGGAAAAGCTCGTGCCTGCTCTATATTTGTCTGATGAATAAACTTTCCTTTCCTTTCCTTTCCTTTCCTTTCCTTTCCTTTCCTTTCCTTTAAGTGCTGAGTGAGTTTCTGTGAATGCAAAGCCAGGGCTTGTTCTCT